>NC_042615.1:789650542-789950542 GCF_901001135.1 Rhinatrema bivittatum
ATCCCAAATATCAATCTATCATACTGATGAGCTTCGTTAGTCAGTCCTGCCCAGACATCCGCCGGAAGTTGCAAAAGCAGGAAGGGTTCGAGGGCATGAATATCAGCCAATTAAAGGTAATGGCTGATAAAGTGTATGTAAACCGAGAACCGGATGGAGACAGCAAGGAAAAGAAAGAAACTAGAAAGTTAAGAGAACGTGTTAGTCTGTTAGCCGCAGCGTTGGAAGAAACTAATTTCGGGAACCCGTCTAGGCAGTATAACGGGTATCCCGGATTCCGAGGAAGGGGCAACCCACCATCAAGAGGGCTGCCAAGAGGACGAGCGAATAGAGGAGGATTGGTTAGAGGTGGAAGAATGCCATTGGGAACCAACCAATGCGCATATTGTAAACAAGAAGGGCATTGGAAGTCTGAGTGTCCGGTGCGCCGGCAAGCAAAGCCGGGCGAATACGTACCGCCCAAATCTAAAGAAGCAGAATGGCAGATGACTGTAGGCGAAACTTCCGGCGAGGATAGCGAAGCATGACTAGAAAGGGGAACTCTTCCTCTAGACCCCCTTGTGGAGATAAAAGTGGGGGCTGAAACGTTCAAAGGACTGTTGGATACGGGTGCTCAACGATCTGTGATGACCACAGCCATCACCACGCCTACTTCAAGAAACATCTCTATAGTTGGGGCTTCCGGAAAACCACTAACTGCTCCCTTCCTTCAAAAACGGCAAGTTACAATAGGAGGACAGTTAGTGTCCCATCAATTCCTCTACGTGCCAGGGTGCCCAGTACCTCTCATAGGAAGAGACCTCCTATGTAAATTAAGGGCTACCTTGCAATTCGAACCTACCGGTGAAATCAAGGCATCCTTTGCCGATAGCCCAGTTTCCCTGATATGTCCACTACAAGAAGAATGGAGACTGCATCTCCCCGTTCTTGAACAAATCACTCTGCATCGATACGAAGGGGACACCCCTCTTAACGAACAGCGCAGACAACTGATGGATAGTGTGCCCCAAGTATGGTCCGAACAGAACCCGGGAGGAATAGCTATCGACGCTACCCCCATATGGATAGAGATGAAGCAGAATGCACAGGTGATCAATCAACCTCAATACCCCATTCCATACATGGCCAGAGAAGGAATTGAAATACATCTGCAAAGACTGTATGATTTGGGAATTCTCAGGCGAATCCGATCTGCTTGGAACACCCCTCTACTGCCCGTAAAGAAACCCGGTTCTTCTGACTACCGACCTGTACAAGATTTACGGAAAGTGAATAATCAAGTAGCAGATCTAGTAGCCCTTGTACCAAATCCATACTCAATCTTGGCTCAAGTTTCTCCTACCTCCAAGTGGTACAGTGTCATTGACCTCAAAGATGCTTTCTTCTCCGTTCCAGTAGCAGAAGAATGCCAGAAGATCTTTGCCTTCACATGGGAAAATGCACAAACTGGAATCAAGCAGCAGTACACATGGACTCGCTTACCGCAAGGATTTAAGCACTCACCCACGATGTTCGGGGAGCAACTGGCAAAAGACTTGAAGATGTACCAAGTCACGTATGGGCCAGTCATACAGTATGTGGATGACCTTCTGTTGTTTCGTGAAACGTATCACGAATGTGCTATAGCCACACTCCACTTGTTAAAGACGTTGTACTCAAAAGGATACCGTGCAAGTAAAAAGAAGGTGCAAATTTGTGAATTGGAAGTAGAATACCTGGGATTCCAAATCCGGGAAGGTACCCGTTGCCTTGGAATATCCCGTACCAGTTCAATACGAGGTCAACCTGTACCCACTTGCAAGAAAGAGCTCCGAGCGTTCCTTGGAGCTGCAGGATACTGTAGGCTGTGGATTGCTAACTACGCTGTTATCGCCCAGTCCCTGTACGACAAGCTGCGGGGAAAGGAGGCAGAATCTCAGCCTTTTCAGTGGGAAACCCATGAACTGACAAGCTTACAACAACTGAAAGATGCCTTGATTGAACCACCTGCACTAGGATTGCCAGATGTAATGAAACCATTCCATCTATTCGTCGATGAAAAGAAAGGCATGGCCATTGGGGTATTGACTCAAACTCTAGGCTCATGGGAAAGACCTGTTGCATATCTGTCAAAAGGAAAGTCAGATCCCGTTGCAAAAGGAAACCAATGGGCAGATAAAACAGCAAAAGAAGCAGCCCGTGCACATTTATTATCAATCCCAACTACAACATATCCACTTCTACAATTCCCAACAGAAACTCCTACCTATTCGACAGAGGAGAATGACTGGGCACAGGCTGAACAGATCCACCATCACAATGGCTGGTGGATTCTGCAAGATAACAGAATATGGATTCCAGAAACATTAGCTTGGACTATTGTCAAGGAAGCACATAACAAAACCCATCTCGGACGAGATGCACTGGTAAAGTTGCTGGGAAAGACGTATTACATCAATAAAATAATCCAACTAACAAAACACGCAATCAGCCAATGTGTCACATGTGCCAAAAATAATCCTAGAAGTGGACCTGGTCCATCACCTGGACATATTTTAAGAGGAACTACACCTTTCCAAGTTTGCCAAATTGACTTTACTCACATGACTCCGTCCAAAGGCTACAAAGCAATGCTGGTGGCTGTCTGCACCTATACCGGATGGATCGAAGCCACACCAACACGAACTGAAACCTCCAAAGAAGTTGCATCCTTGCTCCTTCACCAAATCTTACCACGCTACGGATTACCAAGACAAATCAATTCAGACAATGGACCAGCATTCACCAGCGATGTTATCCAAAGACTAAGTAAAATCCTCGGTATCACATGGCATCTGCACTGCGCATGGCGACCGCAGAGCAGTGGATCTGTTGAACGGGCTAACAGAACGCTGAAGAATCAGATAGCTAAACTATGTCAAGAAACAAAGACCAAATGGCCAGACATCCTACCCTTAGCCTTGCTACATCTCAGATGCAGTCCAAAACGATCAGGGCTAACACCGTATGAGATGATGTATGCAAGACCTCCACCTCTCCCTTCTTTTCCCGAATCATTGCAGATACAAGGGGAGTTGTCACTAAGTAATCAGCTCAAAGGACTATATAACACAGTCATTGCAATTCAGGACTATACATGTGACGTTGAACCGTTAGTTTTGTTAACCCCAATTCATCCATTCCAAGTTGGAAATTCTGTATGGATGAAGGACTGGGATGAATCCGATTTCCTTAAACCACGTTGGAAGGGTCCATACACAGTACTACTCACCACTCCTACTGCTGTAAAGGTCTCTGGATGTCCTTCCTGGATTCACTGGACTCGCCTAAAACCTGCTGCCTCCAATTGGCAAGTCTCCAGGATTGGAGACCACAAATTAAGATTCACTCAAAACAGGCAACAAGATAGTCCAGATTAGATGATTATAGTACTTTGCTAAAGAGTACTAACATATACATTTTTTCTTCCTTTCAGAATTAATCTACTGAACTACTTACAATTCAAGTCCAACGTGTTCACCCTCAACTTTCGGCTATGACAACCAGACTACTACTAGTTATTCTACTGATTTCCTGTTCTACAGCTACATCTCTTGTTCTACCTCTAAGCAAAAACTGCACCGAATGTGTCAAGTTAATCCGTACCACTACTCTAGATGGATTCCAGATTGTCTCTACCATTATACACCAATCTCAGCCACCTGACTCATGTGCAACTCAGCCTGCGTGCTCATTAAATACTACTCAAGGATACCAATCTTTTCACCGGTGCCTACAAAATGACAAGGTCATTTGTCATACACCTACAACTCCCAAGTACTATAACATCACCCTGACCGCCGGATTACCAAAGAGCTATACCTCAACCATCGTTCCGGAAGGAAAAGGCATCCTGTACTACATCAACTCGACCAAAGTCCTTATTGGAGGAGAATCTACTGCCACCATTACCTTCGACGCCTGTGAAGCCATTGGAAAGCACCCGAACGCCCTCCACTGCGGATCCAAAGCCTGGAAACAGGCCTATGCTCACAACCATAAGTACCTTTGCCCTTACAATCGGGTGGCCAATCCATCTCAATGGCTACCCTGTCAAGGAGACTTAATTTTATCAGGATGGGCTCTGGTATGTGACTATACAGGAGGAGGATATCATGGTTGCCATGGAATTGGCCGGTTAACTGCAGTAGCTGGTAATACCATGTCCATACAATGGCCCATACGGGGTGAAGGATATCCCTGGCAAGATACTTGGGGCTTTGGAATCGATGGAACAGGGAAAGACCCCATGACCTATATAACAATTACCCAACGTCGAGACAAACCTCGACCAATCATTCATCAGACTACTGTAGTGGGCTATCAGTCCTTCTTTGATGAAATATCCCACGCATCAGAAGAATTCAAAAAACATGCTTTCTCCAATCAAGCAAAGAATATGTTTGTCAATCTGGCTGAGAATATAGCTCTCTCTCTTGAAGTTAAAAATTGTTTTGTCTGCGGAGGAACGCACACTGGAGAACAATGGCCATGGGAGGCCAAAGAGGTCTTCCAAACCGATCTCAATCAATTGAACACGACTATAACTTACAAACGGAAACCTCACCCATATGAATGGGCTCTCCAAACAGATGTCATTGGCAGACATTGCATATCTCGACAACATTCCCGAGTATATACTACCTCTGTAGGTAATTCCCCATGTACGGGGGTGCTTACTGCTAACCTAACTAAACAAACCTGGTGGCAAACTGAGAATTTGACAATGCCCACCACCATGTGGACTGAAGCAGTCCTCAACAAAACGTGGACTAATGCTGGAGTGCCAACCACCCTCTTCGCTGCACCAGACGGCTATTACTTCGTTTGTGGCCGCCGGGCATATGAATTACTGCCGCTCAACTGGTATGGCACCTGTTTCCTAGCCACCATACGACCAAGTTTCTTTCTCTTACCAATCACAGCGGGTGAAACATTGGGTGTACCTGTCTATAGCCCTATGAAGCCAAACAAACGTCGCAGAAGCCCTAAAGTTTCTATTGGTGATTGGAAAGATCAGGAGTGGCCCCCTGAGCGAATTGTACAATACTACGGCCCTGCCACATGGGCTGAAGATGGATCCTATGGATATAGAACTCCAATATACATGTTGAATCGCATCATTCGCTTACAAGCAGTACTAGAACTCCTGACCAACGACTCTGCTATGGCACTCAATATCTTGGCCAAACAAAACACCAGAATAATAACAGCTGTCTACCAAAATCGTTTAGCCTTGGACTACCTCCTAGCACAAGAAGGTGGTGTCTGTGGCAAATTTAATCTCTCAAATTGTTGTTTGCAGATCGATGATAAGAGCAAAGTTATCGAGGAGATTACTGATCGCATGATCCGATTAGCTCATGTCCCTGTGCAAACATGGACCGGTATCCTTGATTGGACTTCCTCACTACCAAATTGGCTTACTTCAATCCCCGGATTGAAGGACATCTTCATTCCTCTTTTGTTTTTTATTCTAACTTGCATTCTGTTCCCTCTTTGTTTACCTCTTATTTTCAGAAATCTACGATCTATGATTGAAACCATTGCTGATCGCAGGGCTGCAGCTCATATTATGATGATCAATAAGTATGTGTCGATTTCTACTTTCCCTGATTCTGACGCATCTGACTCTGATGATATCTCTTTTGATTCTGATAATGATTATTTTGATACTAAACTCTAAAACCACCTAATTCACCGACAGGACCACTTTTGTTACTAGGGAAAGCCGGGCTACAAAGGGGGTTGATGCCAGTAGGGCCCATCCGTCTCAAACCCGTGAAGTAACCAACGACCTAGTAACATTTTAGGGTCCACCTTAACAGTTATTAGTATTGATTTTTGCTTCTCTTTTCAGTTACTTAACAGCTGCAAATGATACTTCCACTATCCATCGGCGTTGAAGTATCAAAGGGGGGAATGAAGGAGTTCGATTCCATGAACCCCTGAAGACTGCACAGCTGTGATGCCTCTCGTCTCATCATGCTGCAGTGAAACGCACAGCCATCTTGATTTACTAACATTTGCAACGCAAATAACACGTAATGACGTACTTACGCACTAACGTTTAGTGAACGTGACTCCATTTTGGATTCATATTTTGTATTGTATTAATACGAACGCTGTCGCGAGTATCTAACCCGTCAATTAAATGACGAAACAATAGTCTGATCATAAGCTACACCTACTAGAGACCACGCTAGCTATTGCTTGTTCAGCAGTTTTTAAAATGTTTGTTCAGCAAAACCAGAACGCATGTGTGAAAGATAAGAACTGTAAAGTGTATAAAGGTTTGCTCCAAAGGGGGCGTGGCATGCAGTTGTACTAAGCCGTTGTCTTAGCTGCATCTTGCTGGCAATAAAAGTCTATCTTCACGGATCAGTTGTCTGGGCCTTCTTACTGACAGAAAAAGAGACGGTTACAGAAAGACATAAGAAATTTGCAATTCAGTTAACACAAATGTATACACCGTATTTGCTTGTCATGTGCAAAGTCACTAAAATATACTTTTTAATTAATACAGCGTAATGGAGCATAGTGCCCTTATGGCCTCCAAGGGTCCATAGGGCCTGTCAATGCATAAGCTGCCACTGTTGAAAGGGCACTGTCAGTCAGACCAGAACAATGCCCAAGGGTGCATTATTAGAGTGGGCAGGAAGTGGCAGTCAGGCTTAAACTCCACGAGAGCTATAGCACCGTCCGGCGAACCCCTTTAGAAATGAAAGGCAAACAGAATCCGGATAGTTCTTACGCTTTCCGCCAACCCTAAGATTCCTGTCAGGCGACAACGTCATCCCCAGGTCAGTTTTCCTCTTCCGTTGTTGCCTTCTGCATAAATTTGTCCCCTGCTGGCATCCATAGAGGCGTTTGACAGGCTCTTTCCTCGGGGATTGGTGGAGCATTTGGTCACATGACCCGCGAGGTCCCGTGGTTTCCCCATACTGACAACAAACAGCTCCTGGTCAGCTAACGGGAGCGGAGAGACGGCGGCGAGGAAGAATGGCGGAGGCCGTCCGGTCCCGACCGGCCAAGACCAAGCCGAGCCGGACTAAAGTCCAGGTAGGACCGCAGCCGGGCGCTGAAGCGGGCGACGCTTCCGGCTTGGAGTCCGCGCGAGCCCAGCTATCCAACGGCTCCCTTGCCCCCTTCCCGTGATGCCCCCCCGGCGGCTCGCGCTCCTTGTCCGCCCCTCGACTCTCCTGCCGCAGGCTCTGGGGGAGCTGAAACAGAGAGTTGGAGCTTGGTTCGTGCTGTCGGGAGCCCGCCCTAGTGGCAGGAGAGTTCGGAGCCGGAACGGGCGGGCGAGGGAGGGAGGGTGGGTGCTCGCGTATTGTCAGCCGGGCAGGCCAATGCTCGGGTGCGAGGGAGATGGAGAAAAGCAGCAGCAATAGACCAGAAAGGGCGTCCTCGGGCCCCCAACAGTGGGAAGGATTCCAGGTTCTTGAAAGCCGCCCATGCCCGGTCCTTATCCCCTTGTCCTGGCTTAGACTGCCCTCCGTAGTCGGGGGAGTGACTGCTAGGCTTAATCTTTCCGCTTTCCTTGCCTCCTCTGTTCTTTGAAAGTTGTCACAGCCTATAAAATCGTCAGTGTTTTAGGTGTGTAAAAGAGTTTGGATGAAGACGTAGTTTTCTAAAATTCTAGAGATGATCACGGTATTATTTTCATCCTTTTCTAGAAAGAACATGCTTTTCTTGTGGGAGAGGGAAGTGACTTTGTTTTATTTTGTTTCAAGAAAGGAAAGGGGGGGGGGGGGGGGGTTTGGTGAGCAGGACTGGAGCGCAGTAGTGTGGTATTCCTGTATTTTGTTTTCCTTGTAAACACAAACAGCTTGTCTCTAGACAAATTCAGGATATGTCTGAGGTTGTTTTTGTTTTTTTTAAGGATCACTGTTGCAGAGCATTTATCTCTGGATTTTTGGCGTACCTTAAGTCTGAGTCAGGGGAGTGTCATACAGACATTACACAAAAATGAGCACACTGCACACGTTGTATATGTATAAAGTTCTGTCAAGCAGCTCCTAATGTGGTACAGTCATCTTACAATCAGTAACTTGAATTGTGGCTAACTTCAAATCAAATAACATGGCTTGCAATCTTTTTTTCAGCAAGCCGTTTTATTTGAATTGCATAGTTTAGGGTATTTATGAGCTGATTAGCAATAGTGGGTGACCACCTGTTGCCTAGGCCTCAAAATGGATTGGGCTACAGGGGCCAAGGCCTGAACAAAATTTGGCCCTTGGCCTTTCTACAGAATTTGTGGGAGATTCGGGGCTGGATCAGGCAGGTAGTAGCTGTTCAACAGTGGAGGGGCAAGGAGGAGAATACATAAGAACATAAGAAAATGCCATACTGGGTCAGACCAAGGTCCATCAAGCCCAGCATCCTGTTTCCAACAGTGGCCAATCCAGGCCGTAAGAACCTGGCAAGTACCCAAAAGCTAAGTCCATTCCATGTTACCATTGCTAATGGCAGTGGCTATTCTCTAAGTGAATCTAATAGCGGGTAATGGACTTCTCCTCCAAGAACTTATCCAATCCTTTTTTAAACACAGCTATACTAACTGCACTACAGCCTCCATCTCTGCAGCTCTGAGTCAAACTGCTCTGTACAGCCTTGTGGTTCAGAGCAGCGGTCCAGTCAGGCTGCCGCAGGAGTAGGTGGTGGAGGAGGTCGCTTGAGGTACTGACTCTGTCCTCTTCTTCCTGCTGCAGATCAGGCTGGGGGAGGGGAAGAGCTTGGTTGGCTTGGCATCCCCCTGCCCCCAACCAAAAAGGTGTTTTACCACCACTGAGCTGTTGGTCACCGCACTGTTGTGCAGGAGACAGTTTTTCTGGTGCAATGGTCCCCAATCCTGTCCTGGGGGCCCACCAGCATGCACATTTTCTCTCATGCATATTCATTGTGGATATCCTGAAAACCCGACTGGCTGGTGGGCCCCCAGGACCAGGGTTGGGGACCACTGCTCTGATGCATCAAGGTGTAGCATATCACACAGGTTAAATGGGAAGGGAGGGGGTAATATATTTTTAAAACAGGGCATACACTTTGAGCCAAACAATTTTAGAGGTTTGTTTAATATTTTTATACCCTACTCTTGGAATAGTTTTATGAAATCTATTCAGAAGATCAACCAGTGTTTTTCCCAATTAAACTTTTGTAAGTCCATTTCTTCTCACTTAGAATAATTTCATGAGGAAGTCTAATCATTCAGATCTTTACCAGCCTCATGAATAATTGATATTCTGTTCTCATATTTATAAAAATGATGCCCTTCATCATGCTTACCTTCTGTGGCTCAACACAGACATTGTCCGGGTATGAAGAAAGCTTAACTCAATGGACTTATGTCTTCCTTTCTATATTATTCTTGCGCTCTTTATGCAGTTTAGTGTTTAGAGTGCAGATCTGTGAATCAAGAAGCCTCTAGATTTCAATCTTATTAAGGTTTCTATGTGAATCTTGCTTTAGGTAATGCCTTTCACACAAATTGGTACCCCAGAACTCATTACAAATAACTATATGCTGCAGCAGCCAGTAAGTTATGTCTTAGGAAAGAAAAAGAAAACCCAAAAATAAATGGGGCTAAAAATACTTTTACAAATTAATCCAATTTATTTATTTATTTGAATTAATATTCCACTTTTAGGAATTTCTAAGCGTATAACATTCAAGTATTGTAGGTATTTCCCTATCCCCAGGGGGCTGACGCAGTAAAGTGTACCCAGCCCAGCGCACGGGTTTACATGTGGTTGGATGCATGCTTTGGATGCGCTAGACTAGCACCCAATGCAATAAGGAAATTAGCGCATCCAAAACACACACCCAAATGTGTAGCCGATAGCGCCCATCGCATGTAAATTCTATGTAGATGAGGCTATTAGCTATTACCCTCTCCCCCCCCCACTCCGATGCAGAAAATCACTGGGCACCCAATACACACTTTTTAAATGTAACTCCTGCCCCGGTGGTGGTGTAAATTCAATCCATGAGTCAAGGGCTTGTGAGGAATGAAAAAATTCGATCCTCTGTGGTTGTTCCTACTTAGTATCGTTTTGACATTTAAATTTACTGCTTGCAGTGTTGAAAAATAAATGTATATTGGCTTGATTTAAAAAAAAAAAAAAATTCTTCTGGATGCACAATTTAGATGCCCATAGCAAGAGGTGCTTAGCCATGGGCATCTTCAGCAACCTCAGCAAAATCGGCCAGAAGTGGGATAAAAACGGACGCTCGTATCAAGCGCCCGTTGCAGTTGTGGGTGCCTGATGCATTTGAGCAGTAGGGATGCATGATTCTTCCCTAATGTATCCTTTTTTTACACAGACCTTCATTTAAATACTGCATCGGGTGCCCAAGGGATGTGGCTGCGTATGTGTTTGGATTGATGCCCGTTTTTCCTATGTGAGCAAGCATTCTGGACAGGAACGTTAGCCATGGTTGAGCCACAGGAATGTCCCATTATACATTCTTTTGAGTAGTACTTTTGGAAGTCCAAAATGTTTGAAAGGCTATTCAGGTTAAAAAAAAAAAATGTAGGTCCCTATTATAAAGTTCTTTCTATTTGTAAAGTATTCTTTTTCATTTTCTTTTTTTTTTTTTTTAACAGAAAAAGAAAAAGTCTAGTGAAGAATCAAAGCAAGATGTACCCCATGTGGCAGAGTCTGATGAGGGCCCTTTGCTTAACACAGCCAGAGACCAGGTGACATCCTCTCCTCAGGGAAGCGAAGGCAGGCTGGAATACCCGGCAGACTTCACAGAGGTAGAGCTGAATGATGAAGTCCTTGTGAGAAATGTGAATGAAATATGCGATATCTCACGGACATTCTTAACATTAGCAACTAGCACACATCCAGTGGGAGTTGCTGAGTCTGTTACAGAAAAGGAAGACCTTAAAAACAATCAGTTTGAAGAAATAAAACAAAATGAATGCACTGATACACCTGAAGCTTGTATAGGAGCCAAAGTAGATGAACATGTTGACCTGCTAGGCGTTGCTGTTGAGCTGGACAATTGTGAAATATCAAATAGCACTACTGAATCCGATGCTTCCTCCAGTCATCCAGGATTATGTATTGTACAAAGCCAAGAAACTGCAAGTGTGCTAGAAGACCCCAAACCCTCAGTCCTTTCATTAGAAGAGCTGGATCTCATTAGTTTGCAACATTGTGCCGAGGCCAAAGAAGTTTTTCATGAGCGACCACTTTACCCAGAGTTACAAACTGAACAGCTAGAGGTGAAAAGAACTGTTTCAGTGAAACCATTGCTCCACAGAGAGAGCTTATACCCTGAAATTCCTTCTCAACTGGAGCTCGTGCCATTTACTAAGGAGCAGCTGAAAATGTTCCAGCCCTGCTCCTGGCTGGAGAATGTTGATGCCTACCTCGAAGACTTTGAGTGTATTGCCTACCAGGATAGACACGAGCTTCATGAACTGCTCATGAACTATTGGCGATGCAGGAAGCAGCTACTGCTGGCAGATTCAGAGCTGCAGTCCATGATCTCTGATTGTAAAAACACCAAAAGTAGACTCTGGAGTTTCAGAGATGAGCATCTAACTGTGCAGGTAACTGATTTTTCAGGCATTTCATGACATTCATGCTGATGTTGCCTAGAAGGCTTAAACAATTTGAGTTTGGTTTTACAGCATGGATCATGAAGGGAATAGTGTATGCCAAGATTGGTTTCAAAGGATTTCAATGAAAGTCTAAAATGGCGTGACTGAGAATCTTCAGCACTTAGGACAGGGATGGAGAACTCCAGTCCTCCAGTGCTACAAACAGGCCAGGTTTTAAGGATATCTACAGTGAATATGCTTGAGAAAGATTTGCATGCACTACTTCCATTGTATGCCCCAATCTATCTTATGCATATTCATTGTGGATATCCTGAAAACCTGGCCTGTTTGTGGCACTTGAGGACTGGAGTTCCCATCACTGATCTGGGAAATGCACTGAAATACTATAATGAGCTCTTTCAAATGTTATTGCCCTTGTAAAATAAAATTTCTTTTGGGGGAGGGTTGATCCCTGAACATTCTTATATCTAAGCAGGTCTGGAATTGCATGGCAATTAAGAGCATGCTTTTTGAAGTTTTGCATGTCCTCTATACGCCTTTCCTTGGCTGTCTCTCCATTCCTCAGCTCTCCCAAGTCTTTCGGAGCCATCTACTCTCCTGGCTTGTTCATATGACCTCCACTAACCCCCATCCTTCTCTTGTGGCAGTCTTGCACCTTCTCTCTTTCCTTCCCTATTAATTCTCTCTCACATCCCCTTTACACCCTTGCACCCTTTTCACTCATCTCATGCGCACTTACACCTTCTGCTATTCCCCTTCCCCTTATGCTTTCTCACATCTGCTGCATTTCACCCATCTGTGCACGCTGTCTCCCCCTCCTGATCTCTCTCCCACTCTGGCTGGCAGGAGAAACTAAGCTGAATACTGTATCAACGTTCTGTATTACATGGGGCCAACCTTGTGATATGAGCTGCTAGATTTGTGAGGCTTCATGCTGCTCATACTTGTAAACTGTCCCTGCTTGGCAGAGGAAGCTGATAGGATAAGCCACTCCTCCTGCCAGCTAGAATGGGGTGAGAAACTGTTGGGGATGCTTAAGCTGGGGTTTTTCTGTTGGTGTGGATCAGATTTGGAAGAGGCAGGGGGAAGTGGCAGAGAGGAACTCTGCTGCATATGATACATGTTTCAACTATGGCTCTGCAGGATTCAGGTGCTGTACTCATGGGTTTGTCTGCTTGTCCACTCTCGTGAGATCAGGTGTCAGAGACAGACAAACCAATAAAACAAGTCCTTTTTCTTAGCGTAAAGACAGGTGAATCCAAAACCAGTGGGTTATACACCTCTATCAGCAGATGGAGATGGAGCAAAGCTGACATCACAGCATATATTTTTATTTGTTTGTTTGTTTATTTTATATACCGTCTGTCTGATGAGCAGTCAAGACTGTGTATATAGCGGTCTTGTAATATAGAAACATAGAAACATAGAAATGACGGCAGAAGAAGACCAAACGGCCCATCCAGTCTGCCCAGCAAGCTTCACACACTTTTTTCTCTCATACTTATCTGTTTCTCTTAGCTCTTGGTTCTATTTCCCTTCCACCCCCACCATTAATGTAGAAAGCAGTGATGGAGCTGCATCCAAGTGAAATATCTAGCTTGATTAGTTAGAGGTAGTAGGGGTAGTAACCGCCACAATAAGCAAGCTACACCCATGCTTATTTGTTTTACTCAGACTATGTTATACAGCCCTTATTGGTTGTTTTTCTTCTCCCCTGCCGTTGAAGCAGGGAGCTATGCTGGATATGCTTGAAGTATCAGTTTATTCTTCTCCCATGCTGTTGAAGCAGAGAGCCATGCTGGATATGCATAGAAATTGAAGTAACAGGCTTATTTGGTTTGGGGTAGTAACCGCCGTAACAAGCCAGCTACTCCCCGCTTTGTGAGTGTGAACCCTTTTTTCTTCTCCCCTGCCTTGAAGCAGAGAGCTCTGCTGGATGTGTGTAGTATCAGTTTTTTCTTCTCCCCTGCCGTTGAAGCAGAGAACTATGCTGTATATGCATAGAAATTGAAGTAACAGGCTTATTTGGTTTGGGGTAGTAACCGCCGTAACAAGCCAGCTACTCCCCCCTTTGTGAGTGCAGATCCTTT
The DNA here is from genome assembly GCF_901001135.1 of Rhinatrema bivittatum. Lineage (NCBI taxonomy): Eukaryota > Metazoa > Chordata > Amphibia > Gymnophiona > Rhinatrematidae > Rhinatrema > Rhinatrema bivittatum. Next base: position 789,664,229 of record NC_042615.1, read on the forward strand.
ATTCCACATTTCCTCTTGCTGTTGAAGCTAGAACGATGTTGGAGTCACAGTAAGCATGTGTACGTTTATTGAATAAGGGTATGGTCTCCAGGCAGTAGCCATCATTCTGGCGAGTCACCCACTCTTCATTGGCGGCCTCTTGACTTTATGGATCCACAGTGTTTATCCCACGCCCCTTTGAATTCCTTCACAGTTCTGGTCTTCACCACATCCTCCGGAAGGGCATTCCAGGCATCCACCACCCTCTCCGTGAAGAAATACTTCCTAACATTGGTTCTGAATCTTCCTCCCTGGAGCTTCAAATCGTGACCCCTGGTTCTGCTGATTTTTTTCCTACGGAAAAGGTTTGTCGTTGTCTTTGGATCATTAAAACCTTTCAAGTATCTGAAAGTCTGTATCATATCGCCTCTGCTCCTCCTTTCCTCCAGGGTGTACATATTTAGATTCTTCAATCTCTCCTCGTATGTCATCCGATGAAGATCCTCCACCTTCCTGGTCGCCCTTCTCTGTACCGCTTCCATCTTGTCTTTGTCTTTTTGTAGATACGGTCTCCAGAACTGAACACAGTACTCCAGGTGAGGCCTCACCAAGGACCTGTACAAGGGAATAATCACTTCCCTTTTCTTACTTGATATTCCTCTCTCTTTGCAGCCCAGCATTCTTCTGGCTTTTGCTATCGCCTTGTCGCATTGTTTCGCAGACTTCATATCATTAGACACTATCACCCCAAGGTCCCTCTCCTGCTCCGTGCACATCAGCCTTTCCCCCCCCCATCGAATACAGTTCATTCGGGTTTCCACTCCCCATATGCATGACTTTGCACTTCTTGGCATTGAATCTCAGCTGCCATATCTTCGACCACTCTTCCAGTTTCCTTAGATCCCGTCTCATTCTCTCCACTCCTTCCGGCGTGTCCACTCTGTTGCAGATCTTAGTGTCATCCGCGAAAAGACAAACCTTGCCTTCTATCCTTCCGGCGTGTCCACTCTGTTGCAGATCTTAGTGTCATCCGCGAAAAGACAAACCTTGCCTTCTATCCCGTCCGCAATGTCGCTCACAAAGATATTGAACAGGACCGGTCCCAACACCGATCCTTGCGGTACACCACTTAAAACCGCTCTCTCTTCAGAGAAGGTTCCATTTACCATCACACATTGTCTTCTGTCCGTCAACCAATTTGCAATCCAGGTCACCACCTCGGCACTCACTCCCAAGCTTCTCATTTTATTCACCAGTCTCCTGTGCGGAACAGTGTCAAAAGCTTTGCTGAAATCCAAGTATATGATATCGAGCGCTCTTCCTCGATCCAATTCCTTGGTTACCCAGTCAAAAAAGTCAATCAGATTTGTCTGACAGGATCTTCTCCTGGTGAATCCATGTTGCCTCTGGTCCATCAATTCTCCGGACTGTAGATAGTTCACTATTCTCTCTTTCAGCAGTGACTCCATTACTTTTCCCACCACCGAAGTGAGGCTGACCGGTCTGTAGTTGCCAGCCTCCTCCCTGTTCCCACTCTTGTGAAGCGGGACCACCACCGCTCTTCTCCAATCACTCGGCACCACTCCCGTTTCTAGGGATCTATTGAACAGGTCACACAGCGGAGCTGCCAGAACATCTCTGAGCTCCCTCAATATCCTTGGATGAATCCCATCAGGCCCCATGGCTTTGTCCACTTTCAGGTTCTTTAGCTCTTCCCACACATTTTCTACTGTAAAAGGATTTTCATCTATTCCACTTCCCACCAGTTTTTTGTTGTGTAGAGATGGTCCTTCTCCAGGGTCTTCTTTAGTGAACACAGAGCTGAAGTATTCGTTTAATATTTCTGCCATTTCTTTGTCTCCCTCCACACATTGATCATTACCACCTTTCAATTTCACTATACCACTTTGGATCTTTCTCTTTTCGCTGATGTATCTGAAAAATGTTTTGTCACCATTTTTTATCTCCTTGGCAATCCTCTCTTCCGCTTGACTTTTTGCCAACTTGATTAATTTCTTTGTCTCCCTCAGTTGATACAAATATTCTTCTTTGTGTTCCTCCCTTTGGGATCTTTTATATGTCTTGAATGCTGTTCTTTTAGCTTTAATTTTGTCAGCCACCTCCTTTGAGAACCAGATAGGTTTCAATTTTCTTTTGCTTTTCTTTACATTTCTAACATATAGAGCAGTTGCCTTGGTGATTGCACCTTTTAGATTGCTGATCCACATCTCTCTCGTTCTCCCATCCTTTAAGTTCTTCCTCCAGGTACTTCCCCATTTCCTCAAAGTCTGTGTTTTTGAACTGTAAAACTCGGGTCTTTGTGGTTCTTTTCCCTATTCTTTTAGTGATATTAAACCATACCGTTTGATGATCACTGCTGCTGAGGTGGGCACCCACCTGGACATCTGAGACATTATCTGCATTAGTGAGCACTAAGTCGAGTATAGCTCCTTCTCTGGTGGGTTCCAACACCATTTGTTTGAACAAAGATACTTGCATGGCATCCACTATCGCTCTGCTATTTTTAGTTTCTGCAGATGGGATTTTCCAGTCTACATCTGGCATATTAAAGTCACCCACGATCACCACTTCTCCCTTCTTACCTATCTTATGGATGTCTTCAACCAGATCTCTGTCCAGCTCTTCCTTTTGGTTTGGAGGCCTGTAAACCACTCCAATATAAATGGACGCTCCGTCATCTTTTTTTAGGTCGAGCCATAGAGCTTCTTCCTTACCCCAACTTCCTTGTAGCTCAGATGCTTGGATGTTGTTTCTGACATAAAGAGCCACACCTCCCCCTTTTCTATCCTCTCTGTCCTTCCTTAACAAGTTATAGCCTGGTATTGTTGTATCCCAATCATGAGATTCTGTGAACCATGTCTCTGTGATAGCAACAATGTCCAATTCTGCCTCAGCCATTAGGGCCTGCAGATCTGGGATTTTATTTCCCAAACTATGAGCATTTGTGGTCATAGCCTTCCAGGTACTCTCTTTAAGGTTATTGCTTTTCCTGGACTCCTTATAAGATATTAGTTGAGATTTGCTATTCACTTCACTCTCTCTTTTTGTAGTTGTGCCACTGTTGACAGAGTTATTCATCTGAATTAGATTTTTCTTTTGGTTATGGATCTTGAAATACTGCATGCATTGTGTTTTTTCTCTCGTTTCTGGTAACACTTCAATGTTTTTCTCAAGAACTTCTTCAGTTTTTAATATAGAGATGGCTTGTTGTTCTTTTTGCATTTGGTACATTGTGTGTCTCCTCATCACAGGTCTAATTCTACCTGAGCCCACTGTATTCCTGGATTTTAAAGAACTTAATGACCTGTTTGAGTGGGGGGGGTGTACCTGTTGGCTGCCCATCTGTCAAGAATGGGTGACTGTGGGTCCTACCTGAGCCTAATGAATCTCCTTTTCTTGACTCCTGGTTTATATATCCAGAGTTTGTCTGGTTAAACCATCCTTAAAATTTAAACATATTAAAAATAAACTATAATAAATGTCAATAATAATAAATTTAACATGTTAAGATAAATTATAATAAAATACATTTTAGGCATTCAAATGACCTAAGATAACGATAACAATTTAAAATCAAAGTAATATAAAATCTAATATTAACTTTAAAATAACAAGGAAATAAACACAATTAATATCAATATAATAGAAAGCATTAAAATGAAAATAACTAAGTATAATGGTTATAGACACCTGCATCACCCCCTCCCCTTCTGTTTCCTGCAAGAGACAGGAGGTAGGGGAAACTACAGAAAGCAGAGGCATATTAGAAATCGGGCATATTTGATTAACTGGCACCATTCATGCCAGATAATCGGGCTTTTACCTTACATGTTTCTAAAATCACGAATGTAATAGCCATAGATATTTCTCTCTGAATGTTCTTGTTTCATTTTTACAGGGTGTTTGTGCTGACCAGTCTAAAGTGACAGGATTTCATCATTACCAGATGGTGGAGATGAATGAAACTGTGCTAGGGGAACTCAAGAAATTGTTTGAGCTAAAATCAGAGCACCTGCATCAGACGCTGGCTTTACACTTGTATACCTCAATGCTATCCCGTTTACAGGTCGAGTCTTGTATTTATGAGTTACTCAGTGGTTCTGCATTACTCAGATCCGTAGCTGCTCAGCAAGGAACACCAGGTAATAAAAAATACGTTGGTCATTTAGGTTTGGTGATTTTTGTTGCATAAAAAAATGAGAAAATATTTTCTTGGAGGTTCCACCAGACAGTTCAGCCAACTGAGATTTTGCTCTCCTGTCAGCAGCTTGGATAGGGCAGTGAGCTGAGAACCATGGAAAACCAGGGTTCAGTCCCACTGACAGCGCTTGTGACCTTGGGCAAGTCACTTCATCCTCCATTGCCTCCACTCTCCAAATTTAGGATAGTAACATAGTAACATAGTAAATGCAGAAAAAGACCCAATGGTTTGTTCTAGCTGCCCAGCAAGTGTTTGGTTTTTTTTTTTTAAGGGTAGCAACTGACGCTTTGTGCAGGTCACCCACCGTGCCCTCTGTTAAGGCCAGAAACTGCTGTACCATGCCAAGGCAACAATCGGTGCTCTGTGCAGGTTACCCCATTAAGGATCCTGTGTGTTTATCTCATTCCTTTTTGAATGCCATTACCATTCTTGCCTTCACTATCTCTTCAAGGAGGGCATTCCATGCATCCATCACCCTTTCTGTGAAGAAATATTTCCCGTCAACTTTTTCAGCAGCATTCTCTGCTCGCCCTGCGTACCCACTTGGCTTGGGGAAGGAGTGAAGGAAAATCTATTGAGTTTCTGACCAGCAAGCATATTGCTTTGCTGCTATAGTGGCAAAAAAAGTGAAAGACGGGGAGCAGAGGAGAGAAGGGAAACAGCCGGAATATCCAAATCAAAAAGAAAAAAAAAGCTTCTTCAAGTAGTGAAAGATGGGGATAAAGGAAAGGATGTTGTGGAAGGATAGTGGGGAAGGCAGGCGGCATTGCAGTTTTAATTAAAAGAAAAATACCCAGGGAAGGGGAGAGGGCTGGCCTTAAGTCACTTGCTGTTGCTACTTTTTTTTTTTTTTTTTTGGTGGATTTTGGGTGGCGTGGGATTAGGTACTGCTACAGCAGTTGTTGATACTTGTTTTCAGGGTGTGTGTGTGGAATTAGGTCTAAAGCCCCCCCCCCCCCCCTCAATTTTTTATTTTGTTCCAGTTCCCTGCCACTTAACTGGATATCTTTTGAAAAGATTTATTTAGACATTTTATACACCGTCGTTCCAAATGAAGTTCACAACGGTTTGCCAAAGTAACCATACTATAGATCCAGTTTAGCGGCAAGTTGTCCAGTCACAAGCGGCCGGATAACTTTAAGACGGCTCTGAAGCAGGCCTAAAGCGATCTGTCTAGCTTAGCTGGATAATTTTACCCCACTTTGGAACATCTCTCTTTTTTTTATCCAAGTAAATCTTAGTCTAATAAGGGCCCCAATATTCAAAAAGTTGGCTTTTAGCCAGATAGCGTGAGTTATCTGGCTAAATGGTGTTGAATATTGACCCCTTCTGGTGACTGTTTCTAGGTAAATAATAGAATTAAAGGTCTGTATTTGTGCCCATCTTTGCTAATTACAATGCTTATAATAGTTTTCCATGTAATAGCTTGCTTTAAGGCAAAAGAAACAAAATATAGCGTTACTATTAAAAGTGAACATCTGTTAACCCTGCACTTTTCATGGCTGGTTAAGATGTGAAGATGTTTTCCATGTCTGCCCTTTTTACCATTTAAATAATCACGGTGTATTGATCATTTATTTTGTTCCATTTCTACAGCTTATAAAAACCTAGAACTCCTTCCTTCAGACCTCAGTCAGCTGAAAGAATGTATAAGTGTTCTGTTCAGTTTCACACGTAGAGTCATTGAGGACACTCAGTTTCATGATGATATTCTTCTATGGCTTCAGAGACTGGTAAGTGTATGAGCTGTGCCCTCAGGCTCTTGTGATTCTGTGGCTATAATTAGCCTGCGGCCATATAATGTGCAACCTGCTGACCAATCAACAAACCTGAAGCTATCGCACCTAATTCCGTCATCTGAAGAAAACTGCTGGGTGTCTGTCTCCAGTGTCAGCTTTCTCTTTCCCTCCTTCCTGGTGTAGCTCATCCCTTTGCAAACAACCAGGAGGGGTGAGGCTGATGTTGGAGCAGACATAAGAGAGGAGGCACTCTGCCCCCAAATTTAGCCCCTCCTCCCCCCACTATCCTGAAGAGAACAGAAGGGAAGGGATGAGGAAGTAGACAAAGAAAGCAGTCAAAGATCTCTTAAATCAAACCAAAGGGGGTTTTGGCACAGTTCCTGGATGAGTGATAGCCCTTCAGAAGAATTTCATCTTTATACCAAGGTTCTTTCACCTGTATGGTTAGTCACATATGCACCAGCTATAGAGACCTAGATGTGTGTTAGAAGTCTGCAACTGCTGTTGTCCCACAGCTAGCAGAGAGGATGTTAATTTCAGTTCATAGAAGCCTTGATGAGTGGCAGTGCTAATTCAATCTCTTTTTGTGTGTTACCATATGTCCAATATATGCACACACATCTTTCAGTGTAATTAACACTGAAAGACTACTGATGCTGAGGATGTTTTCAGCATATATAAGCTCATATACATGAAAAGTTGAGGACTTCCTCAAGAAAATATGAAAAAGGATGGTTACACTGTACGTCCGTTCAAAACAATATGATTTATGGGAGTCCTTTTCAAAAGCGCTTGAGTGCTTTATGTGTGTACACATCTTTGCATGTGGTTTTATGCATGCATGTAAGCGTTTGCATGGTGGAGTTGGGGGCTGTATCTAGGAATGTCCACTTGTGAATCCACATGCACAGAGTTCCACCTGCTCTCGAGCTGGTTGCAGGGGTTCCACTCATCCCTGATGTGCATAAATCTGCTTTGAAAATCTTGCCTAAAGTCTGCGGGCTGTTTGAAAATTACCCTCCCTGTGTCTTCACTTTATAAATAATTGATTTTTTTTTACTTGGTAAATTTTCTATTTGTATGTAGAATAAATACTGTTTAAAAAAACAGTGTGAGGTTTTCGATAAAAAAAAGTTCACCTTTTTTGCATGGTCAGAGATGTGAATCTTTAAACAAAATTATGCATATTTGCCTCATAATTGCTGCCTAATTTTGAAATATCCTCATGCGTAGTGTTCAGAGTTCACATAGAAAACAGATATACTGCAAAGGTTTAATGCTTGATACAGGGACGGGCTTGTTTAAAAAATGTTCAATCACAGACAGAGAACAGATGCAAAGTCTGAGAAAAGTGTGATATTTCTCCTGCTGTTTTGTTTCTTGCTTTAAGAGGCTCTGGGGCAGATGTAATAAGACCCGTGGTAAAACAGGCACTAGTTATGAGCCCGGGTTTTGATCACCAAGCGAAGCTGAAGATGCTGCTTCTGCGGGATGTAAAAAACTTAAATTATGTAGTTGATTTGCACACAGAAATCCATGCACATATGGAAAAATGTGCCTACCTAAGGCACGGTAAGGGCCTATGTAATAAGCGGCAGCATCCGTGCTCAAAACCCACGCCAATAATTCGCGCATAAAAGCAAATGAGAGAATGGGTCTCCCTAATAAGTGAAAGTATGACCCTGGAAAGTATTTTTAATATTTCAAATAACTGTGCTGCAGAAAACAGGGCAAATAATTTTATGGATCCTAATTCACACTGGCATAGTAGTAAGATAGGTGCTCAGTTGGACACCAATCTCAATGCTCAGTTACCAACATAGGCACTCACCCAGGAGCGAATATGGATGCTCTGGTGCCCAGAAAGGTGCCTAATAAATGTTGCTGCTCAGGCGCTGAGCTAGGTGCTCTTCTGGCTGTGTATCTGGCCGCTCAGGCGCTGAGCTAGGTGCTCATCTGGTCTCAAATCTGGCTACTTGGACGTCGAGAAAAGCACTTACTTAAGCTGGCCATTCCGATGCCTAGCAAAGCACCTAGAATGCTGGCCGCTTGGTCGCCCAGAAAAGCGCTTTGCTAAGCTGGCCACTCAGACACTGAGATTGGCGCTCAGCTAGTTGGTTTTCAGGACGCTAAGGTCACCGATATAAGTGTCACCACTTATATCGGTGACCTTATATCGGAAGGGGGAGGGGGTTGCCTAACTCATTCCCTGACTGTGGCGGTAAAAAACCTGCATTGGCATTATCACGGCACTCTGCATTGCCTATGATTAGCTAATTGCCTTCTTTGCATGCCATTAGCATGCATTCATGCAGGAAAAACTGAGGGTCTGTAAGCGCATTCATACACGTTTTTTTTCCCCCGCGAACAAAACTCTTAAGTTATCCTTTTATAGGGCTTTGCACGGGAAAACGTGTATACAAACCCACAGCAGCTTCAGCGCACCTTATTATATCGGCCTTTCTGTGACCACATGGCTATGTAAATGCTGCCTTTAGAGTGCTTAGTGCAAGGCAATGTCTGTTTGAAAATGCTGTGAGCTTTTTTTCTTTGCTTGCAGTAATTAGAGCTTATTTCCTGCTGCTTTGAAATACTCTGTAAACCGCTGGGTAGGAAACGGTGCTATGCTGTCATGGGGCATGGCATCGCTTCTCTTTTTAAAAAAGTATATTTTCTAATGCTGTAAACAAAGGGGGTAGGAGATGGGAAACATTTTCATACTTTTATTATTATATACATATATGGGAAAAAGTAAACTGTGAATAATTGTGCCAGAGGGGTTAAAGATGGTGATTTTCAAAAAGACAGATGGAAGGAGGGGTATGCCAGACCGGAAAAGGAGCAATGTCATTGTGTGTCACAACCAATAAAAGGGGAAGACCGGGGATAGTGACACAAAAGAATTGTATCGCAAGAGGGACAGTTTTAAAGATAAGAGTGACATGCCTATTAAACGTAAAAGACTGTGTCGAGAAATCGGACACCCGAGAGCCAGCAAGTGACAGCCAGATGAAGACAGGCTTGCGTGTGAAGCCTCCTAGCACGCTGTATCCTCGATTTCCCACCTTTTTGAGCAGTGACAACTTCCTAGAGATCCTGCCTGCAGTGACAGCTTTTGTGTGTCCGATTACCTGATTCCTGCCTGTCTGACTAGGAGCCTGATTGATCGGACAATCAATTCAGATTCAGAGATCTCTCAGGGAAGCAACTGCCACTGATTTTTGTATATAGCTCAGCTTAGCCTCTTAAATGCTTATCATTTGTATCTATTATATTCTATTTTTTATTATTGCTAAAAAATATTTTATCTTATAGCTAAGAAATATAACCACTTTTTAACTATAATTACAATCTCTGAATATTATTGATGTTTATATAGGAATGTAACAGACAGGAAACGGGGGGAGGATAGATGAATGCTTGGTCAATTCTTATTGGCTGATCATTTAGAAGGCTTGCAAGTGCATACATAGGAACCTCCAACATAGATATACAAGACTGAGCAGAACTGAGGGATCTATCGAACCCACGTATACAACTCTGCAGCAGTTTGTTAGCTCTTGGGGACTCTGCATGTGAAGTGAAGTAGTGACGGGTAACAAATATGCCACTGGTTAAATGTAGGTAGCTAATAGAGCTGCTACAGGACAGTCATTAGATTGAAGCATGTTCTCAAGATCTCTGATTTAAAAAAAAAAAAAAAAAAAAAAATTAGTCTGAATGTACTCTCTCTTGTATTTGCATTTAGGATTCTATTTATTGAGGTAATCTGTCTGTGTGTGTTTTTGTTTAGGTATCGGTCTTACAGATTGTTGGCAGTCCAGGGGACCATCTCTTTCTTTTGAATCATGTTTTACGATGCCCAGCAGGTGTCAGTCAGTGGGCTGTTCCATTCATTCAGGTATGATAAATTCAACTTTCATCTAGGAACCTCTGATGAAATATCACCCCTTGAATCATGAGCACCAGTGGGATAATTAAAAAAAAAAAAAAAAAAGTATGTTTTTCCCATAGATTAGCAGGCTGAATTAGCCTTGCTCTCTGGGACGTCCTCCTGGGTGGCCTGACGGAACCCTCGTAAAGTATACAGAGCTGTGCTATGTGCGCCTCTATGGCCGTTCCTGCGCGATTCCCCTCCCCTGTTCAGTTTTTGTTTCTCTTGTGCTGCTCACAGTCGCGCTCCTTTTCTCTCGCACCTATTTTTCGCTTCAGCTTTCTTTTATACTTGTTAGTGACCCCAAAAAGCACTTTTAAGTGCCAATATGCCTCCGAGAATATCCAGATTCAAATTCTGCCAATGTGGCAAAATTATGTCCATCAACGACAGACATAATTATTGCTATATTTGCTTAGGGCCAGGACTGTGGCAGGATGTCCCTGCGGGCCCAGAGGGTAGAAAATGAGGAAATTGAGGGGCTACCCGTCCAGGTCATATGCCCCAACCCACCGATTGACATAGTTACTATCGGTGGAAAAGAAGAAAAACTCCAAAATGTCTAGAAAATCTTCGCTGGAACTTCGGCCAAAAAGTAAGTGTTCCAAGGATGCCATCAAGGATATAAAGGGTTTGGGTGAGGCCCTAATACCTCCAAAAATCCTTCGGGAGGAGTGTCGTAGGCATTATGAAATGAACATCGGTATATAAAAATCGTAAATAAATAAATAAATAATGTACCAATCAGGGCAAAGACCGAGGAAAGCGCACAACTCACTGAGTTGATTGTCACACCCAGTGCAAGAAGTACGCCAAATGCATGAAGCGTCCAACTGGTCGAAACAGCCCAGTCATCCGACACATGATGCTTCTACTTGCCTGATGTGCGACACGTTCGCATGTAGCGTTGCATCAAATGATGCATGAAATGAAAATCACTTGATGCAGGAACTGCGTCGATGTTCAAAGAAGGATGCAATGCCTTCATCGACACACAACACATCCCCATTGAAAGTCTCTCCAATTCATGTGTCAAAGAAAGGAATTTCTTTGCAATCAAAGCACCATAAACCTAGAGACCAAATCACAGGAGCTAATCAAGCGCAATGATGACTATATCCACAAATATTGTTTAATCAAGAGTTGGAGCATAATTCTGATGTAGACATAGTTCGTCTTACTGATAACTCTTCCTCTTCATCAAAGGGCACTGTATACTCAGGCCTATCACAGCTATCTCAAAGAAAATAAACCCTGACACTGGAGTTCCCCACGGATCTGCACTATCAGCGACACTCTTCAATATTTATCTTCTCCCGATATGCCACTTCCTCTCAAACCTTAAACTGACTCACTTCGTATATGCTGATGACATCCAAATACTTATCCCAATTCACAACTCTCTGGAAGACACCTACAAAAAAACAGCCAACTACCTCACCAAAATAAAGCAACTACTAACCAACATGAAACTTATCCTAAACATTGATAAGACAGAAATAATCATGCTGGTTAGAAAGATTAACCCTACGCACATACCACCACTCAACATAATGAATCAAAAGTCAGCAATCTCCCCTGTCACCCATGCCCACAACTTAGGAGTCACAATTCACAAGGTACTATTCTTCAAGAACCACATCTCCGCAAAAATCAAAGACGGATATCACAAACTCCTAACCCTACGACACCTAAAACCTTTCCTTTCCCCTAACGACTTCAGAACAGTCCTCCAACTACTCTTCTTCTCCAACCTGGATTACTGCAACTCCCTGCTATTCACCACCATCCGACCTCTCCAAATCCTTCAAAATACAGCCACCAGAATGCTCACAGGAACAAAAAAATACGATCACATTACTCCAACTCTCATTTCACTACACTGGCTCCCAATAAAATAGAGGATAGATTACAAAATACTATCCATAATACACAAAATAATATATGAAAAACAAACAAATTGGCTAAGTGCATCCATAAAACTCCACTCACCAAACCAAAATCTCCGTACAGCTAACAAAGGTCTATTAAAAATTCCACCTGCTCGTCACAAACTTACCTCAACTCGGAAGAGAACCATATCCCTAGGAAGTCCCGAACTATGGAACTCCCTCCCAACCGAACAAAATTTAAAAACTTTCAAAAAAGAACTAAAAACTTGGATGTTCACCAAAGCCTACCAAAACACCCTATGACTCTATGCTACAACTTCCCTCCCTATCGGCCCATATAAACATGCAGAACCTATCCAAAGCACGTAATTTAACTTGTACAATTTACAACCAAACTATGTTTATAACGACTAAGATAACTATGTTAACAAGCATATGAATTTTTGAACACTCTGTTAAATATCAAAACTTTGTAAACCATTGTGATGGCGAAACCGAGTAACTGTATATAAAACTCAATAAATAAATAAAAAAATATATAAAAAGGAATATTCTCAGTTGCAGGAACCTCTTGTAAAGAGGCACAAATCCCACCGAGAACCCCAGGGTGGGTTAGAGTTGCAAAGAGAACCGGATTCCGCCATCATTAAAGCAGCTTTGCCAAGGAGGGTTCCATCCCATACTAGCCAAACATCCTGCCCTAAGGAGAAGTCTGCAGTTTCACAGTGATTCAGATATCTGATATTCTAAAGAATTTCTTTGCGTAACCTCCAGACTCCCCCCACAAGCAAGATTCTTTAAGTGAACATAAGATCATTACCATCTCTTCCCCCCCCCCCCCCCCCCCCGAAGATGAATGAACGGAAGGATCCATAGGTCATGACCTCAGCCCAGCAGATTCGGAACAGGAGTTAAACGTCCCAGCCTCTCCACTGTCTCCGGGATCATCAACAGGAATCCCTTCAGATCTGCCAGAAGGACCACTTGAACTGTCTTCACCCCCTGAAGACTTGTTATACTTTAAATTTATAGAGAAGGTGGGCTTCTTCCTTAAAATTGAAATAAAGATACCGGATCCAAGGTTAGAAGTTCACGGAATATTGAAAATATTTGACATGCCATCAGAGCCCTCGGCACTACCCCCCCACAGAGTGCTAGAGGGTTTACTGGACAAATCCTGGAATTCTTCATTTTCTATTCCTACCATTCCTAGGAAAACAGATCTAAAATTTAGATAACTCAAGTCTGCTCACTATGGAGCAGTGTAGTTACCACATACTTTGGTCATTGAGTCAGCAATAAAAAAAGGCAAAGAAGACAAGGCTGTACTCAAAGACACCAAATATCTGGATGACTTTGGGAAGAAGATGTTTCAAGGTGCTATGCTGAATTCAAGAATATAATAGCACCAATTCTACATTTCTCAATACTTTCTTGAATGTTTACAAGGATGGAAATAGGAAGTCCCTCTAGTGCTGATACTCAAACACAAGCTGAAATTATATCCTATATGGAGGAAGGTTTGCGCCATTTGATAAGAACGGTTTATGAAGTCTTTGACACCTCTGCAAGAATGTAAGCAACGGCTATGGTGGCATGTAGAATTGCCTGGCTCAGAGAAAGTGCCATAAGAGACTATGTTCATGAGAAACTTGCTGACCTCCCTTGCAAGGGAGACAACCTGTTTGGCGACAGTTTGAGGGAGATGGTCTCACACAATGAAAAGAACAATGTGTAGCAGTCTCATCACTCACATTACCAACAGAGCATTACCCTTCCAAACGTTATTACCCATATAAATGACCATTCTACCAATGTCATCAATATAGACCGTTCACGCCTTATCGCACAACAACTTACCAATTTCAGAGACGACAAACTCAGCAACCTCAATCAAGAGGTTGCCATCTTACATGCTAATTTTAAAACAAGCACTCAGTTGCCCATACACGCACAAATGGGCCCGCGAACGAACATTAGAATTTTAAATCGTGTGTGCATTTAAGCATGTAAGATTTAAAATATGCCTAGTGCACGTATACGCTCCTAATTTTAAGCCATTACTTGAGCAAACGTACTTTGTGTATCTTCCTTAAGAAATGATCAGCTTTAACATTTACAGGTAAGTGGATTTTAAAACATTTATTTATTTATTTATTTTTCTATACTGACATTCGATTAGAAATACCACATCGGTTTACATAGTAACTTGATGGATAATTTGACAATGGAAACAATAGGGTCCAATTATCTTTACATTACAACAATGATAATGTCTTATCTTATGAGTAAAAAGTAACAATTATCTATACAATACTGCAATACAAATTCTTATCTTAACAGTATAGGAATAACAAAACAAAGTTTTCATATCTTAACAGTATAAAAGAGTAACTTTTTGATAGAGTGGAAACTAGTTTGATATTTTAGGGAGAGACTTAACTATGATAAGTCATTGGAGTATGGGATTTCTGCATTCGAGGTAAGCGGATATTCTGATGGGTAGAGCAAATTGTTTTTTTGTTTTTTTTTATTTTGGATGTTGGGTTGGGGTATGTGCAAGGATTAATGGGATGGTCTCATAATATGCTTTGGTCTGGGTTGGCTTTGTTTGGTTGCTTTGCAGGGGCGTGGGGTTAGCTTGTCGGTTGGAGGGCTTTCTGGAATAGCTAGGTTTTTAATGATTTTTTGAAGGTCTGTGTTGAGGGTTCCGTTCTGAGTTTTGTGGGCAGTTTATTCCACAATGTGGGTCCTGCTATTGAGATTGCTTTTAGAGGTTTGGTGAGCCAGCTTGGTGGAGGGAATAGTTAGTAGTCCGGTGTTTTTGGATCGGAGATTTCTTTGGGAGTTGTATGGTATGAGGGTGTCCTTTAGCCAGTCTGTCTTTTCATTGTTGATGGATTTGTGTAGGAGGATTAGGGCTTTATATTGAATTCTTTGGGTTATGGGGAGCCAGTGGAGGTCTTTGAGTATGGGAGTGATATGGGTGGAGCGTTTACTGTTTGTGAGGGATCTTGCCACATTTTGCAGTAGTTGGAGAGGCTTGAGGGAGGAGGTTGGGAGCCCCAGGAGAAGGGAATTACAATAATCTAGTTTGGAGAATAGAAGGACCAGGAGAACTGACCGATAGTCTTGACTGAGTAGTAGCGGTTTGATTTTTTTGAGGACTTGTAGTTTGAAGAAACCTTCTTTTATTATTGCATTGATGTGTGGTTTTAGATTGAGCTCGTAGTCTAAGGTGACTCCTAGGTCTTTTATAGTTGTGATGAGTTGGATCTTAGGTTGTGAGAGTGGGAGGTCTTGGATGTACTTTGGGGGTTTGTTGGATATGTATAATATTTCTGTTTTCATGTGGTTGAGGGTGAGCGATATCTGAGTTAGGAGGGACACTTCCAGTTTTTCCCATTAGTTCATCAGTTTCCCAGTCTAGTGAGGAGGGCTTTCAGTTAAGTTCATGAGGTGGGGTAGTGACAAAAGCTTACCAGTGTGCAGGAGAGAGAGTGATCAGAATGCAGTCATGGGAAAAGGGAGGTATACAGAGAAACCTGTAATGAAGTGGAGGTTATTTAAAATACTGGATGGTAATAGGAAAACCGAATCAGAGAGAGCAAGGGGGCTCTTAAAATAGTGGTGGAGGGGAACTGATGCAATTCCCAGATCAGTCCAGACTCCTGGGTTTTGCCTCCCTGCCAGCAGGTGGCGACAAAGTTTCACTGACACTTTACATAACCCAATGTAAAACCTGCAGTCTGGAGAGAGAGGAAAAAATAAAAAGATTAAAAGATAAAAATTCTAGATCCTCCCAGGGGGGTTGTGAGGTCATGGTTAGGCCATCCCCCCTGGTTTGAGGCAGATGAGCAGGGGGTTGGTGACCCTTCTAATAGCTTGTTCAGGAAGTTTGTGGGATGGACCTCTGGTGTTCTTTAGAGTGAGTACATTTTCATTTGCCAAGTATTCAAGATAACACAAGTAGTCCTGATGGGATATATCCCAGAATATGGAAGAAGTTAATGGAGTACTGCTTATATACCTCACAGCTCTATTTAGCTTATCGCTTGAAATAGGAGAGATTCTGAGTGACTGGCAAGTAGTAAATGTAATACTGCTCTACAAAGGGGGAACAAAGTGGAAGTGGATAACTATATACCTGTTAGTTTGATTTCAGTAGTGGGTAAAATAATATAAATCTATTAAAGAATAGAATAGTGCAAAACCTTGAAGCCAGTAGGTTTCAGCATACAAGACAACATGGTTTTGCAAGGGGCAAGATATTGCCATTAAAACTTGTTTTGAGTTGATGAGAATGGTAAATTGGGGGGTGGGGTACAGTAGATGTGTCCTATCTGGATTTCATCGAAGCCTTTGATACTGTTCTACAGAGAGGACTAGTGAACAAACTAGTCAGTCCTTTCAATGCAATCAGTACCCTACAAGTAGTTCATAATGTGGCTGCTTGGATTTTGACTGGGTCACGGAAGTGTGATCACACCAGCACTAGCATTAGAATCATTACATTTAGTTACCAATTGCATGCTGTGTAAAATATAAGGTAGCCACTTAGTTCCCAAGACTCTGAACAATGAAGCCCTTGTGTGCATTGCTTCGGTGCTAAAATTCTACTATTCTGTTTGTTCTTTATGCTCTAGCAGTTAAGGTCAACTCAAGATTTCTTCCCCTAAGGAGGCTCATTTATGTGAGGTGCGAGAAAGGGCTTTTTTGTTAGCTGAACCTACTTTGTGGCATGCACTTCTAGCTAATCTTCAATTAATAGCGTGCCATAAAATGTTTAAAAAATTTTTTTTTTTTTTTTTTTTTTTTTACAGTAAGCTTGCAAAGTTGATGGTTAGCAGTAGTCGGGCTGTTCCCTGTACGTTCCCAGATCAGTCCAGACTCCTGGGTTTTGCCTCCCAGCCAGCAGGTGGCGACAAAGTTTCACTGACACTTTACATAACCCAATGTAAAACCTGCAGTCTGGAGAGAGAGGAAAAAATAAAAAGATTAAAAGATAAAATTTCTAGATCCTCCCAGGGAGTTGTGATGTCCTGGTTGGCCACCCCCCCTGGTTTGAGGCAGATGAGCAGGGGGTTGGTGACCCTTCTAATAGCTTGGTCAGGAAGTTTGTGGGATGGACCTCTGGTGGTCCAGATCCCTCATCCCCCATGAGATAGCAGTGGAATCTGCTGGCAGTTCTGCACTGCAGGTCCAGTGGAGCCGGGAAGTATGCCTTTTATACAGTTTGTCCTGGGCTGGGTTGCTAAAGTTTGGCAAAAGGAGACTGATACAGCCAGTGGTCTAATTCTTTTCTGATCTACCATGCAGCCTCTGCTCCTGGAAACTGAACCTCTGCACCAAAGGAAAGAATTGGTTTCTATGTATCTTTATTTGTTCTCAGAGAGTAAAAAAAAACCAAAACAAACAACAAGGAACTAGTTAGAGGATTGTGTGAGGCTCAGTTTGGACCACTAAAGAAAGCTATGGTTAAGGACTTGACTCTTAAAGTGGTTTTCTTGGCGGCTATTTGTTCAGCCAGGAGAATTTTGGAGCTCCAGGCACTGTTGTGTCAAGATCCCTTCCTATGGATGTCTGATTTGGAGATATCTTTATGCATTGTGCCTTCTCTTCTGCCTGAGGTAGTCTCTGCTTTCCATCTTAGTTAGACAGTAGAGCTTCCAGCTTTTATGGATTTGGATTCACCTATGCCTCATGCAGGGGAGCTTAGGCTCTTAGATGGGAGGCATATATTATGGAGGAATCTAAAGGTTACTTTTGATTTCCATAGATCACATCACTTCTTTGTAGATCATATCACCTCTTTGTACTGTAGAGTGGTCCAAAGAAGAGAAATAAGTCTAAAGTTACAATTGTGCTACTTTTGTACTTCCTCCTGTCACTAACATATCTTAAAAAAAAAAAAATCTTATCCTCCATTTTTTACCATATTAGCTATTTTTTTTCTTCACTTTGCTACGTTGAAGCACATTCAGGTTTGGTGGGGCAACCAAACACCCCACGTTCTTTAGGATTCTTTCCTAACAAGGGAAAATAAGTCTTGCAAGACCCTTAGGTTTTTGGGAAGGACTTCTGTCATCTTTCAATAAGAATAACACATTGCCATACAGTCTCTCAAAAACGAAATCCTTTACAGGAATAAGTGATGAAAATGAATAATATCAGCATGCACGCTAAAGAATGGTGCGAGCCGTACAGCAAAAACATGAGTGAGTGTATGGTTTGGAAACAGAATAGTTCAGAAATCACTGTCGCTGCAAATCTTCCCATCCTAAGTAGGGGTTTTCTTTACCAACAACTCCTTATCAAATAGGCAGTCTTTTGAAGATGGGGCTCTCCCCCTTTTTTGGTACCTGCTTTTTGGTGTGCAGATCTTTGTAGTGCAATACATGAACTGGAACGCTGTCTAGAATAGATGAGCTTCTGCTGACTCCTTCCAGGTAGCAGCTCTGAAAGTAGATAGCTCTGTCTGTTTGACCTTTCTCTGACTCCATACAGGAATTCAGTCTGCAAACTTTTAAAGTAAATCTTCAGTGACATGCAAGAGCATGGGAATCATTTCCCTTTCACTATTCTTCATCTCTTTTGGTTGTCTTCATCTCAGGATCCTCCTTAGACCACCAAGAAAACATTCCTATGTCCTGGAAGACCTGAGGACTCTGACCTTGAGCCTCTGTTACTTTCCCTAAATGAAAGAACATGAGCCAAAGTAGATTCATGAGTTTTTTGTGAATTCATTCTCCATGACAAGACACCTCCCACCGAAGAACATTACGTATTCCTACTGTGTCTGATCTCATACATCTAGTCTGAGAAGACTGATACATGTAGTAAGGGACTCTTTGACACCCTTAAACAAACTTTCAAATATCTAGTAGACTTCAGTGAACTACCGGAAGGTAGTATTTTCTATAGAATGAAAAGCTGAAGGATAAGGAGTCATCACATGATGCTAAATGGACGGGACCTCAAATGGAATGCAAGAAATTTACTTTTTGACTGAAAGAGTGGAAGACACCTCGGATAGATTTCTAGCAGAAATCTGAGAAAAAAAAATCATCACAATTTAAAAAAAAATCATCAGTAATTAATCAAAATAATGAAACTGCTAATTGCTTGAAATGTCTTAGTCTGTAATCTGCATATTTCAAGAGACAACTTTAATGCCCTTAGGCTGTTACAATTTTTTTTAATCTAATTTTTTTTTTTTTTTTGCTTCATTTCAGATTAGGGTTCTGGAGAGCTCATCGGGCATCTTTCATTTTATGCAGGCCTTGGCACTTCTCATGTGCCCTGTCAAGTAAGTGGAAAACCAGAAACCCTTCTATATTGTTTTTATAATCTCTTAGGAGGTAATTTTCAACGGAGTTATGTGCATAAATGTAACATACTATCGTAGCAATTTTCAAAATCCCATTTACATGCAGTGCCCTTGCAAAACATTGACAATTCAATGTCATATATTAAAGCAATTTTCAAAAGCCCACTTGCATGCGTAAAGTGCATTTACATGTGTAAAACCCAGTTTTAAGTTTGTAAATGTTTTTGAAAATTACCTCCTAAAAGTGCATTTACACACGTTTTTCTCATTCACGCCATCTTTTCTAGGCATTTCCTGCCTTCAGCTTCTTACTTCCAGATCCTTCTGCTGTTATCCTTATACTTGTTGTGAGGTGAATGATCGGGGGTCTTGTGGAATAAAGAATTAAGAGGGTCCTTTATCAAAGTGCGTTAGGGCATTATCGTGTGCGTTGGGGCCCTAACGTCTGCAATGAATACCGCATTGCAAATTGCGTATGCAAAATTTTTCACTTGTATTCAAGTGGGAGGCGTTTGAGCAGAGTAAATGGAAATGAGGGTCAGTGTGGCGTGCGATAGAATAACGCACAGCAATGCAGGTTTTAACTTTGGATATAACTACATCTTTTTCCTTTTAAATCTTCCTCAAATTGCCGGTACAATATAACGGTAATAGACGCATATCTCTAAAACTACTGGTCACTATCCAGCGAAACCCATGCTCAAACTGTGAAATTAATAAAGCTATAATTAAAAAGTGAACCATAAATATAAGAAACCATCATGGAATATAAGACAGGTTATAGAATGACGGAAGCTTTTACCTTGCCACTCTTAAAAAAAAAACCAACCCAAAAAAACCAAAAAAACAAAACAAACCCAAACTTGAATAGTGACAAGACTATGTCAACTGTCCAACGTGATGCAATGTTGGTGTCCCAAGCGTGTATGTTAAATAGCTATACGAGCTTTTATTAATCAGCTCCAAAGTTTAAAAATCAGTCTCTGTTCAGATTGGATCAGCTGTTAGTCCATGTTGCCACCCTGTATGGAATATTCCTTATTATCCAAAATGGCCCATCATATTTATTCAAAAGTTTCCTCTATTTCTCTACAGTGATTTACTATAGGTGCCTCTCTGTGAGCATTTTGTATACAATTCCTGGGTTCTGCCATTCGAATACAGAACATTTTTCTTTTTTCCAACATACATTAATGGGGGACACATAACCATATAAATCATTTATTATTATAATTATTAATTTGATTTATTACCCTGCCTTTTTGAATCAGAAATTCACCCAAGATGGGGTACAACAGTGAAATGGCTGCACAAAATCCAGGTATATAGAGTTTGACTTAGGCACATTTTCAAACGTATTGCTAACCTTTTAAATCCTTATTACTGCCTTCTTTAGATGTATCCATTTCAACCAAATACTGTGTATTAGCGGCATGACCATGTCCCTCAAGTAATGCACTGACAGTTTATTTCAATTTTGTAATGCATGCTTCCACAGAGAGGGGGGCGGGTTTAATATTAAAGACCTGGTAGAAAAGTGAAGGTAAGTTATTTATGTGTTGAGGGAGTTGCATAGAGCAGGTGCTGCTCCTGAAAAGGATCAACATTGTGTGACTGCCCTTTTTTTTTTTTTAATTTCTTTTGTTGTTGGTATTGTAACGAGGGCTCCCTATGAGGATCTTAATGGTCTGAGGGGCATGAATAGGATGGTCTTTTTCTCAAATATTTTGGTTCGTCGTTTTAGAGCTTTAACGATAAGTGTCAGTGATTTGAATTTGGGTCTGTAGAGGATTGGAAGCCAGTGTGCTTTATGCAGAATCTGTGTGATTATGGTTGTGCTCCTTGCATCCTTCTAGCCATGCAAAGCATTTGAATGATCTGAAGCTTGTGGAGGACCTTTCCTATAAGATCCTTGTATAGAGCATTACAATAATCCAGCTGCATGGTTACTGATGCATGGACTACTGTGATTAGATTCTTCTTCTTGGTGAAAGGGTGGAGTTTTTCTAGGCTGTGTAGTTTGAAGAGGCAGATCTTTACTGTCACCTGGATTTGTGGAAGCATGGTTAATTCTGAATCCAGCAGAATTCTGAGGCTTTTTATTTATTTTAGTTAGAGCTCGTATTCTGCGCATGGAATTTTCAGATCAGGGACTTGTTTGTGCATATTTTATATTCATAGAATCTGTTTTGTTTTACAGCCATTTAGGGATAGACAGAAAAACATGTATTTAGCTTTTTTTTTTTTTTTTTTATAGCTGTTTGTGGGTCTAGAGTCCTAGGAAATACTAGTTGGATGACATCCACATATATGTATGTGTTTATATTAGAGGTTCTGATTAGCTGTGCAAGACATTTTATGAAAATATTGAAAAGGATTAGAGATAGTGCAAAGCACTGGGAAATTCCACTTTCTGAGGTCCAGGGCACTGATGGCTTGTCAGTGAAATTTATATGCTGCCTGTCAGATAGATAGAAACGAATTGAACATGTTAGGAATTTGCCACTTATTACGGCCTCAGCTAGACTTATAGGGCCCAATATTCAAAGATATCTGGTTAGCCAAGTTATCTGGATATTGCTTATCTAGATTTCTTAGAAGGGATGTTCAGCAGCATGGCTATGCTGCTAGATATAATCTGATAAGTACTAGTTATCTGGATAAGTTATATCTGGATAATTTTAGACCTGCTATTAAGTAGGTCCTACTTATTCAGTTAACTTAACCGGGTAAGGCTGGATATAGGTCCTTATCTGGTTAACATAACTGGATAAGTAGTGCCACCTCGATACACTCATTTCCTGCCATTTGACTATCCAGTTTTCTACTTAATTGCATAAGTGATTTATCCAGTTAGGTGGTGGCCACTGAACATAGCCGGGTATTCAACAGCCACCACTTAGCCTGATAAGTCCTACTTATCTGGCTGTCTAGCACTAAATGCGCTTTCAGGATTGGGCCCAAGATGTAGACATATATTTGATTGAAATACTTGGCAGAATTTTGTGAATTCTTCTTTTTGTTTTTAGAATTTTTGATATTCTATCATTCCCTCATTCTATCTAAAAATAAACAATTTAGAACTTTGGAATTATAGGTATAAGCAAAGAATCAATCTGCATTTTTATTTATTTATTTTTTTTATAACCCTTTATTTAAAATTTTTTGACATAAATCAAGAACATATCATAAACACATACGTATTCGTATCAACATGACAGGTATCTGAACAAGCCTCATTCTGGCAAGAGACATGTACAATATGTAAATCAATAGTGTCCTTTCCGTACCCACCAATCTCTATCATTTAATTACATCTATGGCAGGGGTCGGGAACCTTTATGGCTGAGAGAGCCATGAACGCCACATATTTTAAAATGTAATTCCGTGAGAGCCATACAAGACCTACCAAATTAATTTACTACAACCCCCTACTCTCCTGATGCCCCCCAAGACCTGCCAAATTAATTTACTACAACCCCCCACCCTCCTGACCCCCCCAAGACCTGCCAAAAGTCCCTGGTTGTCCAGCAGGGGTCCAGGGCTCACAGACAAATCTTTAATAAAAAAGTAAAAATCTAACAAAAACCCCCACCCTCTTGACACCCTCCAAGACCTCCAAAATTAATTTACTACAACTCCTAACCCCTCTCCCCAAGACTGCCAAAAGTCCATGGTGGTCCAGTGGGGGTCCAGGAGCGGTCCGGGAGCGATCTCCTGGACGTGGGCTGTCGGCTGCCAGTAGTCAAAATGGCACCGACGGCCCTTTGCCCTCACTATGTCACTGGGGGCGACCAATGGCGGCGGTAGCCCCTGTGACATAGTGAGGGCAAAGGGCCGTCGACGCCATTTTGATTACTGGCAGCCGACAGCCCTTTGCTCTTACTATGTCACAGGGGCTATCGCCGCCATTGGTCGACCCCAGTGACATAGTGAGTGCAAAGGGCCGTCGGTGCCATTTTGACTACTGGCAGCCGACAGCCCAAGTCCAGGAGATTGCTCCCGGACCGCTCCTGGACCCCCGCTGGACCTCCAGGGACTTTTGGCAGGTCTTGGGGGGGGGGGGTTCAGGAGGGTGGGGGGTTGTAGTAAATTAATTTTGGAGGTTTTGGGGGAGTGTCAGGAGGGTGGGGGGGTTTTGTTAAGATTTTTACTTTTTTATTAAAGATTTGTCTGCGAGCCAGATGCAGCCATCAAAAGAGCCACATCTGGCTCGCGAGCCATAGGTTCCCTACCCCTGATCTATGGGTTAGATAGATCAACCTGCGAAAGATACAAGAATGTTTCAAACTTATAAGCTTCACATTTTAAATCAAAGCATAATTCTTCCAGGTTTGCGGTATCACATACCTGTGCCAGCCAGTATTGTATGTTAGCTACCTTCTGGAAATTTAGTCCTATCATAAATCAGGCTGCTAAAAGGTGTTTTCTCACCATGGGCCTATTTTTAACCGGGATACAGCATTTTTATCTTTAAGGCAATGTTCCCTAAGCAGATCTGGATCTAACAGATTAAAAAATGGCTTCCACGCAGCCTAATATTAAAAGTTAATTTCTCAATTGAATAACATACCCTCGTTTGGAACCTAGCCACTGTCATGCCTCTCCTCTGGGATATACGTGTTTACATTTCTGAGTCTCATCTCCTAGGGCTTCTGAGGCAGACAAGGCAGCATTTTGGTAGCCGGTCTCTGCACCATCTCAATTTTATCTATATCCTTTGGGGAAATAAGGCCTCCAGAATTGGATACAATACTTCAGGCAAGGTCTCTAGCAACTTGTACAACAGCATAATCACTGCCTCCTCTCTTCTGCTAATTATACCCCTTTATGTGCCCCAGCATCCCTCCCGCTCTGACTACCTCTTTATCGCACTGTATCCCTACTGTTCCATTGGATGTAATAACCCACAAGATCTCTTAACTATTTATGGACACCAGCATTTAACCTCTTATGTACTATTTCCTTGAATTTCTGCTCCCAAACAGGTAGATTTTAAAAGTGTAGCTCGTGCAAAAAAAGCCCCATTCACCCATATATGGGCCACACACAAGCGAAGCGAATTTTAAGAAGCTGGGAAGTACGTGCGTACATACCTGTGTACACATCAAGAATAAGGAGGCAGAAAGAGGCGGGGCATGGGCGTTCCAGGGTGGTGCCAAGACTTATGTGCATATCCCCGAATTTTTCAAAGGCTGAACATGGCAGTGTGCGCCATGTTACTTGCATAACTTTACTACTGGTCCTGATGAGGCGCTGGTACTGTTCCTGATGAGGTGTTGGAGATTTTGAGCCAGAGGGGTCCGGGGGGGGTGGGGTGGGGTGGAGAAGAGAGAATGAATGACAATCTAACACCCTATATATCTCCCACTGATGAGGGGCACATTCAACTCTGGGTGAGGTTTGAGGGGTGTGGGGCGTTGTTGTATTGGTCTGCCTAGGGCACAAGGGTCTGTAGGCCGTTGAAACACCGCCCTCTTCCAACAAAACTCATACCCTATATATCTCCAGTGCGTATCATTTTGCCGTGCATACTTGCACAAGTGATGAGAGAGAGACTCTGTTAGAGAGACAATTTGTCACCCTATATATCTCCAGTGCGTATCATTTTGCCGTGCATACTTGCACAAGTGATGAGAGAGAGACTCTGTTAGAGAGACAATTTGTCACCCTATATATCTCCAGTGCGTATCATTTTGCCGTGCATACTTGCACAAGTGATGAGAGAGAGGGAGACTCTGTTAGAGAGACAATCTGCCACTTTACACTGGAGATATATAGAGTGACAGATTCTCTCTATCTCCAGTGTAAAGTGGCAGATTGTCTCTCTAACGGAGTCTCCCTCTCTCTCATCACTTGTGCAAGTATGCACGGCAAAATGATACGCATGTACTTACACTTAATTTTATATCGTGCGTGAATCTTTTCTCGCGTGCCCAATATGCGCGTTTATGGGTGCATGCGGGCTCCTTTAAAATTTACCTGAAAATGCAAAACTCTGCATTCTTTTTGATTTGAGCTAAACAGTTGACCACTGTTCAAGTTTCCTTAAATCACTTCTCATTTCATTCGCTCCCTCAGGCATTTCCATTATGTTACCGATTTTAGCATCTGCACAAAGACAAGTATTTATTCCTAATCCCTCTGCAATATCACTCATAAAGATATTGAACAGGACTGGCCCCAGGACCAGTCCCTGAGCCGTGCCACTAATCCCTTTCTTTCCTTAGTGTGAATTCCATTTAACACTACTTACTATTGTCTAGTATTCAACCACTCTTTAATCTAGGTTCACCTTTTTTAATGTTTGTGATGGGGCTTGTGATTTTGTTTCAACTCAGAATTGAAGATTTCAAAAGGTAAAAGTGGGGAATGATTTGGGCAATCTGTAATTTGTGTTTTGCATTAAAACATAATTTCTGAACTAAGCATACCTAGCTGGATATAGAACAGTCATATGCCTGCATCTTGTTGTGAAAGCTAGCAGCCAGGACACTCTTCAGGTTACCTTCAAGGGTGCAAGTCCAGTTTTTATCCAGTAAGATCAAACAACGAGTAGAAACAAAAACCTTTCCCCTGAGATGGAGACAGAATAATAAATTGCAATTAAATTATATTCATCGTGTGTGTTGAATTTTTTGGTCACAGAATTTTTATCTGTATGTGGCTGTGTTTCTTGCTGCTCTTAGTATAATTACTATAATGTTGCACCATCCTTGTTTACTTTTTCAAGCATTGGGATGAGTGGAGAGTGAATCTGACTTTAAATATAATATGGTCTGAATACATATACTATGACTTTGTTTCCTCAGAAATCGAGCTGAATTCATGTGCCATATGAAGCCAAATGAAAGGAAAGGATCCTCTTCAGAGAAAGAATCTGGAAACTGGACGTTGGTAGACGAGGGTGGGGAAGAGGTACTGTTTTTAACCTCATAGTTACATGGTTATCTTGAAAGAAGACCTGAGGCCAGTCATGTCCAGCTTTCCTCCCAGTTGCCTAAAACTCATTTCTGCATAATAATCCAGAGCAGTGGTTTTCAGCAGGACACATTCAGGATATTCACAATGAATATACTTAAGATGGATTTGCATGCATGCTTCTATTATATATCGATCAGTCTCATGAAAATTCATTGTGGAGTAGATGTGACTCAGTTATTTACACTTTCGAATAATAGAAGGACTAGGGGGCATTCCATGAAGTTAGCAAGTAGCACATTTAAGACTAATCGGAGAAAATTCTTTTTCACTCAGCGCACAATAAAGCTCTGGAATTTGTTGCCAGAGGATGTGGTTAGTGCAGTTAGTGTAGCTGGGTTCAGAAAAGGTTTGGATAAGTTCTTGGAGGAGAAGTCCATTAACTGCTATTAATCAAGTTGACTTAGGGAATAGCCACTGCTATTAATTGCATGGGATCTTCTTAGTGTTTGGGTAATTGCCAGGTTCTTTGGCCTGGTTTGGCCTCTGTTGGAAACAGGATGCTGGGCTTGATGGACCCTTGATCTGACCCAGCATGGCAATTTCTTATGTTCTTATGGATGAGTGTGTCCTGCCTAATTGATTGAGAACCATTGATCCAGAGGAAGGAAGAAGAACCTGTGTATCTTTAGAATATGCTGAAGAATGGTGAAAAAATTCCATCTTGATTCCAAATATGGAGATTTACCTGAGTTACTGGATCAGCACTTTTCTTTGAAGTCTAAGTCATCATCATGCACTAATCCTGTTTTCCTCCAAAGCCTGATCCAGCTTTCTTGGAAGCTGTTTAGTGCTATAGCTATGACCATGTCTGACAAAATGTTCCTAATTTTCTGCTAATATTTATGCTTGGTGCAGCATTAGATATGAATGTAAAATTCTAGTGAGGCTCGTGAAAAGTCAAGATCCTGATTATTAACAGCTTAATCCATTTTATAAGGATTCAGTCATGTAAAGAGGGGCGCTTTTATTAAAATAGAAAATGGATTGTAATTGTAATGTTGGTAATGAAAAGTAATTGGATCTATCTGAGAATATCCCACTTTTTTTTTTTTTTTTTTTTTTTTAAGTAAAGCAGTAGGAAATAAAGGTCACCCTGTGTAATTATAATATTTATAGTTGTGTGCAAAAGTTTAGGTACCTTGGTTAAATTGTTTCCATTAATCTCTTAAGTGAACATAAGTGACACCACCTCCTACACAATACAAAGTTAAATACAATATTTTTGTGCAGTTCTTAATGTAAAACTACTATTTGCTGATCTTAATAGATTAAAAAAAAAAAAAAATTCAATATAGTGTGTGTAAAAGTTTGGATACTCTTTCAGTTGTTGTATTGCTACTTTTTTTTTCTCTTAAGTTGTTAATAAGGTCCAAAATGTTGATTGATGTGTTAGGCCTTCAGTTAGAACTGTGGTTCTCAACCGGTGTGTCGCAACACACCAGTGTGTCGCCAAGAACACGCAGGTGTGTCGCCACACTTCCCGGTCCCCCGCTGACCCAGCTGCTCCCCGGTCCTCCTCCGCCCGGGCTTAAAATTCTGTCAGCCTGGGTGTTCCACCCAGGTTTGTTCCACCCAAGGTTTGTAAAGGCAGAACAGCTGGAGTCAGCGGCACCGGCATGGTCTCTTCTTGCACACACCACACACACCAGTCTGCCTGCCTGATCATTCTCTCTTTCTCTCTCACACACCACACACACCAGTCCGCCTGCCTGATCATTCTCTCTTTCTCTCTCACACACACCAGTCCGCCTGCCTGATCATTCTCTCTTTCTCTCTCACACACCACACACACCAGTCCGCCTGCCTGATCATTCTCTCTTTCTCTCTCACACACCACACACACCAGTCTGCCTGCCTGATCTTTCTCTCTCACACACTACACACACCAGTCCGCCTGCCTGATCATTCTCTCTTTCTCTCTCACACACTACACACACCAGTCCGCCTGCTTGATCATTCTCTCTTTGTCTCTCACACACCACACACACCAGTCCGCCTGCCTGATCATTCTCTCTTTCTCTCTCACACACCACACACACCAGTCTGCCTGCCTGATCATTCTCTCTTTCTCTCTCACACACTACACACACCAGTCCGCCTGCCTGATCATTCTCTCTTTCTCTCTCACACACCACACACACCAGTCCGCCTGCCTGATCATTCTCTCTTTCTCTCTCTCTCACACACCACACACACCAGTCCGCCTGCCTGATCATTCTCTCTCTCTCACACACCAGTCCGCCTGCCTGATCATTCTCTCTTTCTCTCTCACACACCACACACACCAGTCCGCCTGCCTGATCATTCTCTTGCTCTCACACATGCTGCCTCACTCTGTCTCATAACCCCCACCCACAGCACACACAGAGGTACAGCACAAGGTAGCCGGTATGCTGCTTTTAAAAGCAGAGTCCTGACAGGCTGGCAACTGCAGCAGGAGTGACCTCCCCAGCCCCACAGCGCTAAGAAGGCAGCACTCAGCTGTTCGCTTGTGCTGTGATCGATCGCGGCACAGGGCAATCAGCTGAGAATATAATTCTATGCTTTTCTCCCCACCCCAGCCTTTCTTTTTTTTTTTTTGTTTGATTATTATTATTAATTTTATATTTTCTTGCTGGTGTCGCACTGGCAAAGTGGCCAGCCAGCATCGAATGCGATTTCAGCAGCAACATGCATGCATGGCCTTTTCTTCTTCCCGCATGCCCGGTAAACATCACTTCCTCTTCCGGGCCACAGGGGCGGGAAGAAGAAAAGGTCATGTTCCTGTTGCCGGCTTCCACAAACACTGCTGCCGTTCCCCCTCGGGGCTTGAATGTGCTGATAGCCCGGGCTGGAATGGCAGCAGTGTTCGTCTCGCTGAGGTGAAAGGGAGGGAAGAGCAGTGGCTGCGTGACGCACCTGCTGGTAGTGTGTCGCGACACACCAGTTGAGAACTGCTGCTCTAGAGGACTGGAGTTGGTTACCCCTGGTCTAAAGTATGCAAAGCCAAATCGTGATAAGCCTGAATCTTCTTGGAACAAAGTGCTTTGGACTGATGAAATTAAAATTGAACTGTTCGGTGACAACCTCACATGATACATTTGGAGAATAAAGGGTGAAGCATTTGAAGAAAAGAACACTTTGCCAACCACTAAGCAGTAGGGTGGATCCTGTTATGCTTTGGGGTTGATTATACTTTAGGGTTGTGGCACAGGAAATATTTTGTGGGTAGAAGGAATGGATTCAAGTAAATATCAACATCTTCTAGAAAAATTAATGTCCCACTGAAGCTACAAAGAGGATGAATATTTCTGCAAGACATACTTAAATCCACCATGAAGTACTGTACTTGCAGGAAAGAAAGATGAAGGTTTTGCAATGGCCTGTACGGTCCCCAGACTTGAATATTACTAAAATCTGTGGGGGATATCTCAAACATGAAGTACATTCAAGGAGACCAAAAAATATTTTTGAGCTTGAGTTCTGCATGGAAGAGAGGCATAAACATTCTAAAAGCAAGAATAGAAAGAATCTTAGCTGGCAACAAGAAACATTTGGAAGCGGTTATTTTCGCCAAAGGAGGTGTTACAAAGTTCATACTGAGAGGGTGCACAAACCTTTGCACATGCCATATTCATTGTTTGTTTTTTCTTATTTTGAATCTTAAGAAAACCTACAAATAATAATTATGCAGTAAAATTTGCAGAAAGATGTCGTGTTTAACTTTTTATAGCATGTAGAGACTGGATCAATTTGTGCTCACTTAGAAATTCATTTAAACCTACGTTTTGATCTGGGTGCCTTTATATATAACTCTATACACAACTATAGGGAAGGGCTAAAAATGTGGTTTGTAAATTGCGTTGGTCAGTTATTTTGTATAAAATGTCACTTATTTGTTTCCTGTAGGATGAAGATCCTGAGACCAGCTGGATTCTTCTTAGTGAAGATGACTTGATTGCCCTATTGTCTCAATTTCCTTTTCATGAAGCTTTTCAGTATTTACTTGGATTCAGTTCCAAAGGTAAATACATTTGATACCACTGTCTTTATTTTGAAAATTTTTCTCACATTTATTTTTACATTCTTACACAGCTTCCAGTAGAATTGTTCAGTGCGAATTACATAGTGAACACAAATGGAATAGTATGTTGACAAATTAAAAACAATAGCACAAATATAAAACAATAAAAATAACTTTAAAAATAGCATTAAAAAAAACCATATAAATGCTTAATTAGCATATTCTTGCTTAAAAAGAAAGGCTTTTAGCATTTTCCTAACAACCATGAAATGCTGCTCCACCCTTAAACCACATAGTAACATGTTCTACATTTAATCCATCTTCGTTCCCTGTCCCGTCCAGACAGCAAGCCCAGGCATTTCAGGAGACCCAGACTGAAGGTTACAAAAGCACTTCTCTGCATTGTATCCTCAGTGCTGCTCATTGGCCAGCAGGGGGCAGACATAGTGGTGGCAACTGTCTTCCCTCTTTTCCTGGATCTGGTCCCCTACCTCCTGTGGTTCACTCAGGTCAACTGGCCTTGATGGACAGTACTACATGTTACAGCCTGAACCATGGGGCCAGCCCTAGTGTCATTATCTTAACTGCTCGCAAGCTGATAAATCATGTCTGCAAGGTTTGTAACCTGGTCAAATGCCATCTTCCTTATCAACCTACTAGAATAGTCCAGATGTGTGGATTTGCATCTCCCTGACGGCAGATGGAGATGGAGAATACAACTTTTCTTCTGGCATTTTGACTGGTAGTAGAAGTGATGCAGCACAGTCACTTCTCTTTAGCAGATGGTGGTACATTCTGGACTGGTACAGCAAGATTCTTAAGCTCCCAGAATTTGGGCTTGGTGCCTTGGTAGAGGAAGACTCTGTAATGCTCCCAGGTAATCAGTCTGCAGGCTGAATATCCTGATTGATACAAATTCCTCTGCCGCTGGGTCATCAAGTGCCTTGCTTTCTCCCGTGGTAGAGTAGGATTTGGATCTGGCTCCTTAGGTGGCCCTCCTAAGGTGGTTCCCTGTTGGCTTCAGGCCTTGGTTGAGTGCTGATATATTGAGGGGTGCAAGAGAAGACCCTCTGGTCATGTCTTCTCACTTGCTCTTTTACACCCCCCCCTTCTCATCTCCCTGCTCTTTTTACCAGTCTTCCCCACACCTTTTTGGTTTACCTGTGACCTGTCCTCTCTCTTTATAAAGGTAAGCAACAGCCTTGGGAAATCAGGCTAAAGATATAAAATGAGTTGCAACTTTGGTCCTCAAGAGCTACCAACTGTTTGCATTTTCAGGATAATCCTAGGGGTCAATATTCAGCTACTATCTGGTGAGCAAGTTAGTCAGATAACATATCTGGCTAACTTGGCCAGGATAATCAGTGGTATGGCTGCACCACTGAATAAAGCTGGCTATTTAATAGTTAGCTGGATAAGTTTATCATGCTAACTTTAGACCTGCTGGTCTAACTTATGCGACTAACATAGCCAGATAGTTAGCTGGTTAAGTCGCTCCTGGTTAAGTTCAAACTTTTCTGGCTAAGTGATGCTGAATATTGGTCTCCTAGTGAATATGCATGAAATAAATTTGCATACAATTGAGACAGTATACAAATCTCTCTCAAGAAAACTCATTGGGGGATATCCTGAAAACCTGACTGGTTAGAGGGGCTCTTGAAGACTGGAACTGCCCACCCTGATGTAAGATCTTATCTTTCACAGATATATCAAGAGCCACACAAGTTTATTAATGAAACAAAGTTTGTTTGTTTTTTGAGAGTGAATTTCATTCATTCTATCTTTGTAAATATCACATTAAAATAATGAGTAAACTGTTCCTTTTCTTTTGAACCAGATTAGCTTAAAGAATACTTGACTAGTACAATAGTAATTACAAATGCTGATATGCCAAATTCCTTGTCAGAATCTGATTTATAATATCCATTATCTACTACATTTACAGATCATGTACATCCAGCTCTGATCAATAGGAAACCATCACCATCAAATTTCATACTGCTTCCAAATGCCTTTCTTTCTTATTTAATCATAGAACTCTACCTTTTTTAACCAATTTTTTTTGCAGAGAAAATAAAATCATGACAAATCTTTCTCTTCAAAATTCTGATTTACAGCAGAAGAATATATGAATAACATTGAGATAAACATCATGAAGCGTTTAAAACTAAGAACCTATTCTTAAACCTTTTTTTGTTGATTCTTTGTTTTATTAGGTCTGGGATTGTTTTGTAGTGTGTGATGTGCATATTTTTCATTTTTTCTCTCTATACTGCTGTTATTGTTATCCTTTTGGATTAGTTTGAACCCCCACAAACTAATGAACTTGAGTACAAATAAGGATTATAACTTGTAATGTTGTATTCCTTGTCATCCTGCTAGACCAGTCCAGACATGTGAGTTTATACCACCTTGTCCGGAGGTGGAGATAGAAAATCTTTCAGTGACATCATCACTGCCTGTAATGATTGGTGCAGTATTCTCTGTTTCCAGCAGATGGTGGCTCATGCTGGAGTGATGCAGCAGGATTTGTCAGCTGGTCTTCAGGCCTTGTAGAGCTCTCTCCTAGAGCAGCAACTTGCGGGCTGCTTCCCCTAGTGGAACAGGATCTTCAGCAACTAGGGGAACGGTATTTTAAGGTTGCTCTCCTGGTGGAGCAGGTTCTGGCTTCCGGGAAGTTCCTCTCATGGTCTCCTGGTGGAGCAAGGATGTTGATAGGTGGCTCTCTTAGGATCTTGCAGGGCCTGGTAGAGCCGAGAGGGGACATGTTGGGCCTAGGAGATATGGCCTTTTGTCAGTTTTTTTTCCCAAGGCTGGGAATTTCCTCCGCTTCTCCCCCCCCACTGGGTCATCCCTCTCCCCACCTTTTATTTCTTGGCTTAAGCACTATGTTAGAGAGGCAGCATTAAAGCTGTTTTTAAAAAAACAGTTTTTCGTTGAGAAGAAGAAAAGCTAGCAGCATTTGTTTTGGTGGGTGTCATGGCAGTGCTATGAGCAGCATGGATGGAGACAACTCTGTTCAGCAGACTCCAGTGTATTGTATGGCTGGAGGGGGGGACCTGGAGGGCCCTTACATGGTGCTAGCACTTCTGAGGTACACTGGCCTGGAGGGATGAAATTTGGCAGGTTGTCAGCTGGCTCTTTGTAGAGCCAAATGCCTATGTTCTCTGTCCCAGAGGTACTTTTGGCAGGATCTACCACAGTGAAGGAGTTGTAGGCCTTTGGAGAATTCTGGTCTTGCCTATGCTTACTGCCTGCACGTGAAATCCTTGCAACGGTTTGCCTTTGGTAGGCCTGATGCTGTCTATGTTCACTGCTCCCAATGGTGATTTTTTTTTTCTTTTGGGTGAGACAGTATCCAGCAACTTTTTATGTTTTTAGCTGGCCTTATGGTGTCCGGATGCTGCCTGCGTTCACTGCTCAGGAAGTGTTTTGGTGGGAACCACTGCTGTTGGGATAAGATGACAGAGTGGTGAGGCCATGTCTGCAAAGAAGGTCACAGAAGGAATCTAGCGCTCCTATGGCAGACTGCTCATGGATAACTCAGTGACCAGCTTAAAGTTCATTGTGGCTGAATTCCAGTTTGTATGGTCTGGGCTTCTTCACTCAAAGCTTGTTACCCTCATGATGGGCTTCTGAGAGTGAGGATCCAGGATCCTCATTGTGTCCTCTGTGTTTCTCTCCCTAGAGGTTTCAAGCTTAGTGCGAGAAGGGGTTGCAGGAGCTCCTTGATTTGGATTCCTTCTCCAGCCTTTCCAAAAGGGGTCTCAGCCTCCAGGCTGCCTTGAAATGCTTTGGTCCTGTAGGAAAGACTTTCCTCTCTGGGTTCTTCCTGGGTGGGACCAGTAGGATGGAGAGCATACAGGTAGCTAATTCTCAAGGATGCCTGTATAGGGGAGAGTTTTCTCAGGGAAAAGTCTCCTTAGTTATCAATTTGTGTATGAAAGATAGTTTTACTTTGTCTGTTTTCTGTCTCTTTAGAAGGTGGATTCATAGTTTAACCAGATTCCTGGAGAAGACCCCATTTTTGAAGAGGTCAGAACTATGCCTGGGGAATTTCTCTGAGGATGTGAGCAAGCTGTATTTCCTTCCATCAGAAGATGAAGCAAGCCCCTGGAGTGTGTGACTTGGTGTTTGCCATGTATTGCAGGGTGGCTTTTCAACAGAAAGTGGCTCTCGTAAAGCAGACCTTGTCAGCTGCGGTCTCACCGTTTGGTCCTTGGATTTTAGGGATTATGTTGTTTGAGCCATATTGTGCCTTTTTAGCAGATACAATGGATGACCCTATTTAGGAGTTCCAGTTTGGAGGCCTCTGTTATGGCTGAATATCTTGGGTTTCAGATTTAGTGTCTAAGGTTCGTCTTGGCAACCTTCCCTTCATTGGGAAGTGTTTGTACAAGGGAGGCTGTTGGAAAAGATCTGAAAGAATCTAAGCCCACAGTCTCTCAATGGATGGAATTTGGCTGTCTGGGATGGATCTCCCTTCTATGCGGGCAGTATTAAAAAAAAAGAAATCTGACCTCTTTTTTGACTTTCTGGCTTCACAAGTGGTCAATATAGTTGCGATGGAGAAGGTACAGAGAAGTGCAACCAAAATGATAAAGGGGATGGAACAGCTCCCCTATGAGGAAAGGCTGAAGAGGTTAGGGCTGTTCAACTTGGAGAAGAGACGGCTGAGAGGGGATATGATAGAGGTCTTTAAGGTCATGAGAGGTCTGGAACGAGTAGATGTGAATCGGTTATTTACATTGTCAGATAATAGAAGGACTGGGGGTCATTCCATGAAGTTAGCAAGTAGCACTTTTAAGACCACCTAGGTATCTTTAAAGGTAATGAGGGATCCAGGGGATGGGCCACTCGACACCAGGGACTACTTCTAATGGGGGGTGGGGGCTGCGAGTGAGGCAGGATTGCCTTGCTGGAGGATTTTTGAACCCTGAGGTGGGGGGGGGGGGGCTATTTAATGGGAAGGGATTTGGAAAGGTGGTGGTGTGGGTGGGGCTCATTTGACAGGCAGTGGCAGGGTGGTTGGGGATCTGAACAGATCCTCCCAGGGGGGGGAGGGAAACTTTTGCATTTTGGGAGGGGGCTTTTTTGTGTCATGTGGTTCTTTAAATATTAGCATTAGCGTCTCAATGCTCCTGCAGGTAAATATCTATAACTCCTGAGTTGTAGATAAAATAATGTGGCTTGCCAGATTTTTGGCAAGCCACATTATTTTATTAGAATAGAAATACCTATGCATTAGCTGCTTTGTATGCAGTTGCAAAATGTATGCATGCAAATCACATACAAAGCAGCTCTTTGTAATGAGGGTATGTTTTGGGCCAAAATAGCACATGATATTGTAAATATCACATGATATCACAGCAATATTGGTATATAGCACAATAAAGAGCTGTTTTTTTGTGCATTATAGGCCTTTTTGTGACTTAGAAAATCTCCCTATTAGATGTAAACCTTCTGGGAATAGGGAAGTATCCACAGTACTTGAATGTAATTCACTTAGAAGTTCCCTAGGATGGAATATAAATCTAATAAATGATGGTAACATCTAAAAACAGTCAAGGGACCGCTTGGTGCTGATGGTGAGCCAGGAGGCAAGCTTTCTTTTCCTGGTGGCAGAACAGTGTCTCCAAATCTTGGCTTGTTAACATTTCGGGAGTTGAATACATTCAGGTTGACTTCTGCAGCAGAATCATATTGGAGCTCGGAGAGTGGGAACTTTGCCAGAAAGCGATCTAGATGATGGTTGACCAATGGGGCATTCCTTACCTGGATCTGATGTGTGGGTCAAGGGAGAGGCTGCCTTACAGCAGGTATTCTCAGGGTAGCCCTTTTTTCCTGCCTGTAATAGAGACTGCTTGGGTACATCCCATATGTCTGAACTGGTCTAGCAAGATGATAAGGAAGGAGAAATTTAGTTTTATTTGTTAATCTCCTTTTCTTTTAATCCTGCCAGACCAGTCCAGGATCTTCCCAAGAAGTCAGCGACTGCATTCATTTATCCTTGACTGAGAGGCCTTCAGGTCTTATTGAAAAGTCATAGGCTCACTCTATCAAGGGAACCTGAGATTCTCTATTTTTTCTTTTTCTGGTTGTCTTGCTGTCTTTTTTTCCCTCCTTTTCTGTTGGAATTTGAGAGAGGCATTGTTAGAGGGTTTCCTTCTGTTCTCCAAGGTTTTATTAGTTATTGTATATTTGGCTCTTAGGGTTTTTTTTTTTTTTACTCCATTGCTTTGATTATAAGGATACTGGTAAGTGCTCAGTCTGAATCGATCATTATAGACAGTGATGATATAACTGAAAGTTTGTGGCTCTCTGTCTCCATCTGCTAGCAGGGTGTTATAAACCCTTGCATCTGGACTGGTCTAGAAGTTAACAAGATGAAATTTCTCCTTTAGCATTATGTTTTTGTATTGGTTAATTGTAACATATATTGGTAATCTATTTTGTTTTTTATGGATTACTGTATTAATGTCTGTAAAATAAATAAATATTTTGCTCTTGCATTTCAAGGTGATTACTTCCCTGAAAATACAATGCCCCAGGAGATGAT
Source organism: Rhinatrema bivittatum (assembly GCF_901001135.1). Taxonomy (NCBI): domain Eukaryota; kingdom Metazoa; phylum Chordata; class Amphibia; order Gymnophiona; family Rhinatrematidae; genus Rhinatrema; species Rhinatrema bivittatum. The sequence goes on from NC_042615.1 coordinate 789,700,871, forward strand.
GAAGGTTTTTGCCTTTGCTAATTCTTTAGTGGAACTTCTTGCTATGGGTTTAGAAACTTTTAATAGAGCCCGTTACAGGCAGTTTGTCAAACGGATTGGTCGCATTATCAGGTAAAGTGTGATTCACTATCATATACTTTTGCATGAGCTGGGGTTGATGCTTTCTATTTGTTTATGGATTTGGTTTTTTTTTTCGTCTTATGGGTGGGAATTAAGATAACTTAATGCAAGACTGATATCCCTGTTCAAAAGGTGCATTTATAGTTAGTGTACCAAAATTCATGATATTTGTCAGGCTCCATTATTTTCAATGGAGTCTATTCACTAACAATGTGCATTTTGATACATTAACTTTCAACATGTATTCATGAATAGAACTGTGTAAGTGTGACGTTTGTTTATGCACATTTATTTATTTATTTATTTATTTATTTATAGTATTTCTAGACCGGAAGTTCCTGTATAGAATACATATCACCCCGGTTTACAAGGAACTCAAACTATCGCTTCATTTAGCGGTTTACATTAAACAGGGTTTACATTGCAACACGTTATAACAAATTTATTTGATATTCCACCTTTTCCAAATTATTCTTAAAGTGGATTACAATTAAAATTATAGTAAAATTACAATTATAGTAACATCAGTGCATAGTTGAAACAAGGCACATTAACATAAAGGCAGAATATATATACAGATGTGGTTAAAGACAGGAAGTAAATTGAGGGTAGTCATCTAGGTTGTAGCAGTTCATATAGTGTCTGATAAGCGGTCTATTTAGTAAGTGTGTCAGTGAAAATGTAGAGATGGGCAGGGAGTGCAGATGCAATTATTAGGCAGTTCCTAGTGTTAGGGTATTGCGAAACCATTGAGTGAGATTGGCCCAGTAATGGCCAAAGTTGTGGGCTCTGGCGATCAGGGAGTAGAAGGGAAAGCCTCTGCCAAGGAATCTAGGGAAGGACAAACAGCCAAATCTTGATTTTCTTACAGAAGGTGAGGTAGGGCAACTTAAGGTCTAAGGATAATGTTATGTTCTCTGTATGGGCTAGGATCAGTCTAGACTGCTGGGTTGTGTCTCCCTTCCAGCAGATGGAGTCAGAGAAAAAACTGAAAGGCACCCCCTCTTAACCTGGTGTGCCACCTGCGATCCTTCAGTATTTCTCTGACTCCAGTAGATGAGGGTGACAGAACCTGTGGTCCTGATCCATTAAAAAACAACAACAAAGAAAGCAAAGCAAGCCAGGACTAGTAAGACCTAGAGGGGTTTGCTTTCTACCAGTGGCTAAATCAAGCTATTAAAAAAAAAAGAAAAAAAAAAAAAAAAGAGCAAAAGTAGTTCGTTTTCTTTCTGGAGGTGACAGTCGGTCCTCTCGGGGATGCTGCCTTGGTTGAGGCACGGCTGGGGTTAGATACCCCGTTATCCGTTTTCCCGGAGTCGCTTCTTCTGTCGGTGAGTAGGGGGATTAACCAGTGGGCCAGTCCCTCCCCCTTGCACCCTGAGACGGAATAATTCCTCGGGGGGGGGGGGGCTGCCTGTGCCGCAGTTGAGGTCCCAAGGGCGTTATTTCCCCTGGGTGGCTGCGTGTCACTGTTTTTGGGGGAAAAAAAGAAAATAAACTTGTTTTGCTGTCATGCGCACAGGTTTCCTGGTGCTCTGGAAGGGCGATTTTCGCCGTTTTTTTTTTGGCCTCATGCTCGCTCCTTCTTCGTGGGCATGCCGCGGGGTTCGCCGTGTTCAGCATGCGGGGAGCCGGTGGTGCGGCTCTCCTGCGATGGCCTTTGTACACGGTGCCTCCCGGGAGGGGAGGGACCGTCAGGGAGCAGCAGCGGGTTATTTTTGGCGTGCTCCCGGGGCACAGGGAGGAATTTGCACCTCTGCTGGCCTTGGCCTGCTCTGTCCGCGGGAACGGTGGCCATTTTGCCTCCACCATGCTCCAGTGGGAGGGTTGGATGCAGGGGGAGAGGAGATCCCTCTTCCTCTCTCCCCGCTGAATTTGAGCCCTGTTAGACAGCAGCTCCCAGTGCCTGCCTCCCCTCTGAGCTCTGACCCTCCCACAGGGGGGGGCCTTAAAGGAGCAGCGTCCCTTTTCTTCCAAATTTGTGCTTTTAATGCATAAGGCCTTTTTGGAGGCCGAGGCTGAGTTGCAGGCTGAGGAGCCTCTGCCTGCAAAGGTGGCTAGGCTTTCTGGGGGTTCCGATTCCTCCAGAGGGAGGATAGGCCATGCGGTTTTGGATTCCTCCGGGACCCGGCTTCCGATCCACCGGATCTTTATGGATATTGGTGGGGATGTTGATGAGTCCACCCCAGTTGAGGGGGATGACCTGAGGGTCCTCAGATTGTTTCGGAGAGAGGAGCTTGATCATTTAATCCCTCATGTTCTGATGGAGCTCGGTATTGAGGCGCCGCAGCCGAGCTCGGAGGCTACTAAGGGGGACCCCATTCTCTCGGGGCTTTGGGCCCCTCCTAAAGATTTTCCTTTTCATCCAATGCTACTGGAACTAGTGACCCAAGAATGGGAGGCTCCCGAGGCCAGACTTCGGGTGGGACGAGCCATGGAGAAGCTCTACCTGCTGCCAGACGAGTCCTTGGCTGTCCTTAAGGTCCCTAAAGTGGACGCGACCATTTCAGCCATCACTAAGCCCTCCCAATGAAGGTGTCCTGGCCCACTCCTCTGTTCCGGTGATAGGTGGCCGCTTGTCTCTATTCTTCTTGGAGTGGGTCAAGATTACGTCGGACCAGTGGGTCTAAGCATCATCGAACACAGCTACGCTTTGGATTTTGCATGCCCGTTGCGGGACCTGTTCTTGATGTCTCCCTGTGGGGCCCATGCGAAACGGACAGCGGTGCTTCAAACCCTGGGCTGGTTGAAAGCACTGGGAGCCATTGTCCCGGTCCCGCCGGAAGAATGCAGGACCGGCAGATACTCCGTATATTTCATGGTTCCCAAGAAGGAAGGCTCCTTCTGCCCGATCTTGGATTTGAAGAAGGTGAACAAAGCACTTTGGGTACCCGTTTTCGCATGAAAACTCTCCGCTCAGTCATTGTGGCCGTCCATTCCGGCGAATACTTGGCTTCTTTAGACCTGACAGAAGCATATCTTCACATAGGGATCAGCGAACAGTATCGGCGGTTTCTCCGGTTCATGATTCTGAGCGAGCATTATCAGTTTCAGGCACTCCCGTTCAGATTGGCGACAGCTCCCCGTGTCGTCACCAAAGTAATGGTGGTAGTAGCTGCGGCCCTCAGGCGGGAGGGGATTTTGGTTCATCCCTATCTGGATGATTGGCTCATCAGCGCAAAGTCAGAGGAGCTTTGCAGAGCAGCGGTTCAATCAGTAGTGGCCCGGCTTCAATCCCTTGGTTGGGTTGTCAATTTTGCCAAGAGCCAATTAGTCCCATCCCAGGTGCTGAACTTCTTGGGTGCTTGGTTTGACACATCAGTTGGCAAGGTCTTTCTCACGCAAGAGCAAATCGATAAGTTAACGGCGCAGATCCGGTGGCTGTTGTCTCTACCGCTACCCTGGGTTTGGGATTACTTGCAGGTGCTTGGTTCTATGGCATCTACTCTAGAATTAGTCCCTTGGGCCTTTGCTCATTTGAGACCCTGCAGAGGGCATTACTTTCTCATTGGGACCCGAAGTCGTAAGAGTTCCAAATCCGATTGCCGCTCTTGGATCCTGCCAGGTCCAGTCTCCGTTGGTGGTTGATTCCAGCCCATGTGCAGCACGGAATGAACCTGGAGGAGCCCCAGTAGGTGGTCGTGACAACAGATGCCAGCCTTTCCGGCAGGGGTATGGTTTGCCAGTCGAGGGCAGAACAGGGATGTTGGACAGGGCAGCAGGCGAAATGTCCATAAATCTCTTGGAAACCAGGGCAATACGTCTGGTGTTGTGCAGCTTCCGTCCCCTGGTGAGCCGTATATCAGTGCGAGTATTGTCTGACAATGCGACAACAGTGGCTTACATCAATTGTCAGGGGGGAACCAGAAGTTGTCCAGTGGCATTGGAAGCCGATTGGCTAATGCTTTGGGCGGAGTGCCATCTGGTCCGGCTGGCATCTTCCCACATAGCCGGGGTCGACAACATTCAGGTGGATTTTCTCAGTCACCAGCATCTTGATCCCAGAGAGTGGGAACTTTCCGAGGAGGCGATGCATCTCATGATTCGGTGGGGTGTTCCTCGCCTGGACCTGATGGCGACTCGGAGAAATGCAAAGGCAGCTCTGTTCTTCAGTCGCAGGAGGGAACACGGGGCGGAAGGTGTTGACGCTTTGGTCCTGCTGTGGCCTCGCAACATTCTGCTGTATGTCTTCCCTCCCTGGCCGTTGGTGGGCAAGGTCTTGTGAAGGATAGAGGCTCACACAGGCTCAGTCGTTCTCGTGGTTCCGGAGTGGCCACGGCAGCCGTGGTTTGCAGATCTGATCAACTTAGCGTGGATGGTCCTCTTCGGCTCAGTCAGCTACCGAATCTTCTTCGGCAAGGACCCGTATTTTTCGATCAAGTGGATCGCTTTTGTTTAGCAGCATAGCTTATGAGAGGCAGCAGTTGAGGAAGAAAGGTTATACAGATTCCGTTATTTCCACCCTCCTGCAGGCGTGAAAAACCTCTACCTCGCTCACCTATGTTTGAGTCTTGACAGTTTTCTATTCCTGGTGTAGCAGGTTGAATGTGTCCGCGCAGCGCGCCTCAACTGTCCATATTCTGGTGTTCTTACAGGAGGGACTGAAGAAAGGCTTGGCGTGCAGTTCTCTCGGGGTTCATGTGTGTTTTATTTTATTTATTTATTTATCTGTTTGTTTGTTTTTATATACCGACATTCACCCAAGAGTATCACGTTGGTTTACATAATATTTAGTGAGATAGTATGACCTGTTATCACACTATCTTTACATTGAGACATTGTAAAGTTACAGCGAAGTAAGGTTTTGTAACCTATAAAATTATTACATTGTAAAGTAAAGGCGATTTGTTATTTTAACAATATAACAGCTAATGTTGATTTGACTGTTGAGAGTTCTCACTGTGGGTTATGTGCGGGGTTAGAGATCTATTTGGTATTAGTTGTTGAGGATGACACGGGGTTAATTGTTAGCTGGGTAGGCTTTTTGGAATAGCCATGTTTTTAGTGATTTCTTGAAGTTCTGTGATGAGGGTTCCATTCTGAGATTTGCTAGTAGTTTGTTCCATAGTGCGGGGCTTGCTATTGAAATTGCTCGATCTCGCATTGAGGCAAGGTGGGCCTGTTTGCTGGATGGGATGGAAAGTAATCCGGTGTTATTGGATCGTAGGTTTCTTTGGGAGGTGTATGGGTGAAGGGTGTCCCTTAGCCAGTCTGTCTTTTTGTTGTTGAGGGACTTGTGCATTAGGGTAAGGGCTTTATATTGAATTCTGTGTGTTATGGGGAGCCAGTGGAGGTCTTTTATTATGGGGGTGATGTGTGTGGAGAATTTGCTGTTTGTGAGGGATCTGGCTGGCGCATTTTGGAGTAGTTGGAGGGGCTTGAGGGTGGAGGTTGGGAGCCCAAGGAGGATGGAGTTACAATATTTATTTATTTATTTATTTATTTATTTATAATTTTTATATACCGACATTCTCGATACACATATCAAATCAGGTAGGTTTCCATAGAACAAGACAGTCGCTGTTAAGGCGTTACATAGAACAGGGTTTAGAACATGTGAATGTAAGATTGTCCCGGTCCTCCGCTTACACTATTGCCGCCGTTGCTGCTGTGCTCCGAGGGAGTGAAGGCCTGCGCGATCGGCGCCCAGACCCGTCGGGGTAAGGCCTCCTTGTCTCCCCTCCCCCGGCGAGCCCAGACACCGATCGCGCCTCCAGCCAGCCGCGCCGCCCATCCTCGCGGCTCTGGGACCCGCCCACCACCCAGGGGACATCCAATCAGCAGCGGAGAGGGAGGTTTAAATTTTACTACCTGCAGGCGCCGCTTCAGATTGTCCCGGTCCTCCGCTTACACTATTGCCGCCGTTGCTGCTGTGCTCCGAGGGAGTGAAGGCCTGCGCGATCGGCGCCCAGACCCGTCGGGGTAAGGCCTCCTTGTCTCCCCTCCCCCGGCGAGCCCAGACACCGATCGCGCCTCCAGCCAGCCGCGCCGCCCATCCTCGCGGCTCTGGGACCCGCCCACCACCCAGGGGACATCCAATCAGCAGCGGAGAGGGAGGTTTAAATTTTACTACCTGCAGGCGCCGCTTCAGATTGTCCCGGTCCTCCGCTTACACTATTGCCGCCGTTGCTGCTGTGCTCCGAGGGAGTGAAGGCCTGCGCGATCGGCGCCCAGACCCGTCGGGGTAAGGCCTCCTTGTCTCCCCTCCCCCGGCGAGCCCAGACACCGATCGCGCCTCCAGCCAGCCGCGCCGCCCATCCTTGCGGCTCTGGGACCCGCCCACCACCCAGGGGACATCCAATCAGCAGCGGAGAGGGAGGTTTAAATTTTAATACCTGCAGGTGCCGCGCGACAAAGGGGCTTGCCCCTTTGTGCGCCCCTTCGTGCAGCCTCTGAGTCTCAAGAAAAAGTAGATAATAGAAAAAAAAAAAAAAAAAAAAAGTAACAGTAAGAAGGATATTCATCTCCTGACCTTAACCTCAGTCATCACCCCCTCCTTCGGCTGAGAATCTCCCGACTACAAAGGGAAAGTACCCGCCCTCCTTTTGACCAGAGACCCTCTCTGAATCACAATCCTCTTTCAGAAACCCATAATCAAACCTCCAGCATCCAGCAATCGGACTACACTCAACCTCCAGCTCCCTTCACTCGGACTACACTCAACCTCCAGCTCCCTTCACTCGGACTACACTCAATCTCTACCATCCATCTCTCTGACTTCACTTAACCTCCAGCTCCCTTCACTCAGACTACACTCAATCTCTACCATCCATCTCTCTGACTTCACTCAACCTCCAGCTCCCTTCACTCGGACTACACTCAATCTCTACCATCCATCACTCGGACTACACTCAATCTCCAGCTTACTTCACTTGGTCCTCTCTCAACCTCAACCTCCAGCATCCATCACTCGGACCCCCCCCTTTGTGCAGCCTCTGAGAACAGAACCTGCTTCATTGGCCACGTCTTTCTCCTTTCATATCTTGAAAAGAACTCAGTTTTTCATCCTCAAAATTGTAGGTTTACATAGGCAACAAGATTCAAGACAGCTGAGTTAACATCAACAATCAACATGCTAACTGGTTTCCCAATCCCCTTACATCACCATTTTTGCCATGGTTCATACTCCATTCCAATCATCAGGAAATTACGCAATCATCAAACTAAACCTCTACCACAACATTACAACCGTCAACAAAGGCTAATTCCAATAATGATTTCACCAGTCACACAATTCCTGGGCCTTTCTCTTCTATCCCTAACACTTTTCAACGCACAATCGCTTTCGAAAAAAACACACATCTTAAATGATTACCTTACAGAAGTAAACCCTGATATCTGTGCAATCACAGAAACATGGCTTAAACCCACAGATATAGCTCTATTAAACCAACTACCTACTCAACTTTACAATTTTTTCTCCATCCCTAGACTCAAAAGAAAGGGAGGAGGTCTTTTCCTAGCATCCAAGAAAGAGCTAGGTTTAACTTTACAATATTCAAACATCACATCGAACATAGAGTTTGCAGTTTTTAAATCCGAGCATCTACAAATTGGACTATTCTATGCTCCTCCTGGAACTATAGACTCTGACCCCTCCCCGGTCATTGAACTTACCGCCAAATATTTCAACCCAGATAAACCTGCCATTTTATTGGGAGACTTTAACATACATGTCGACGCTTCACCACAAACAACAAACTGTGTTACCCTACTCTCATCACTCAGCTATATGGGTTTCACACAAATAATAAAAAGCCCAACCCACAAAGCAGGCCACACGTTGGACCTTATTTTCATTAATCAGTGTATCTTGCCCCCGGATTCACCCTCTTGTTTTCCTGTCCCTTGGACGGACCATCAAATTATTAACACGACACTCAAACTCTCAGGACATCCTCCCACTTCATTCCCAAAAACCACTATTCAATTCAGGAAACCCTGTTCCACAGACCTTCTCAGCAACCATCTCTCTAATGAATTATCTCAACTTGATCTCTCCAACGCTTCTACAGCCATATCTTCATGGTGCAACATCACCAATAAAATCGCTGATCTAACCTGTCCTTCAGTCACCAAAGTAGTACAACCTTCGCCTGACAACAGGAAACCCTGGTTCACCACTGAACTGAAGCTGCTTAAACAAGAACTAAGAAATAAAGAACACACATGGAGAAAAAACCCATCCCCAACAACATTAGCTGTATACAAAACCACTCTCAATGCCTACAGGATCAACATTCTTAAAACAAAGAGAGATTTTTTCTCTAAAAAAATACATCATTTCATCTTTGATTCAAAAGCACTCTTCTCCTACGTTTCTGCCCTCACTAAACCATCCCCACCTACCATTCCAGATGATCAAGCTCTCAACAAAGCCTCCGAACTAGCTGATTACTTCAAGGAAAAAATTGATAAATTGACTGTCTCTTTCTCTTCATCTAGTTCTTCTACTCCATCTCCACCCAATACTCCACCCAAACTAAATACGACTCTAGAAACTTTCGAAACCACATCAGCTCTTGAGATTGAAAATATTCTCAAGAAAATGAAACCATCCTCTCATCCCTTAGACACAATTCCAAACAACCTCCTCATCGCTATAAGGAATACCATTTCAAAGCCAATTGCCAATATCATTAATTGCTCTCTTTCCCAAGGTCTAGTTCCTGACCAACTTAAACTAGCAATTCTTAAACCTCTTCTTAAAAAACCTAATCTTCCGGCCACAGATCCAGCTAACTTCCGCCCAATAGCCAATTTGCCAATGATCGCCAAAATTATGGAAAAGATAGTCAATAGACAACTATCAGAGTACCTTGAAGAAAACTACATTCTCGCACCTTCCCAGTACGGTTTTCGTAAATCGTTAAGCACTGAATCCCTACTTATCTCTCTCACCGACAATATTCTAACTAATATGGATAAAAAACAACCTCACCTCCTTATTCTTTTAGATCTCTCTGCGGCCTTTGACACTGTCAACCATTCATCCTTATTACAAGGTCTGATAGACATAGGCATTAAGGGAACAGTACTCAGCTGGTTCAAGTCCTTCCTGGTTAATAGACAATTCAAGGTAAAGATAAACAACAAAGAATCACACCCGGTCCCAGCAAATCAAGGAGTCCCTCAAGGTTCCTCCCTCTCTCCAACCCTTTTCAACATTTACCTTCTCCCTCTCTGTCGACTTCTTAAAAATCTAAACCTAACACACTACATTTACGCGGATGACATCCAAATAATCATCCCAATCTCAGAATCCCTTCACAAAACCTTGATTCACTGGAATAATTGCTTGCAACTAATCAATCATCTTCTATCCAGTCTCAGCCTCATTCTCAACAACAACAAAACAGAGATCTTAATTATCAATCATGACGTTAATAACAATCTAATATACCCAGCTGTCCCACTCAATTCTACCACTCCTATAATTAATCATTCACCATATGTACGTGATTTAGGCGTCATGATAGATAATCAGCTTAACTTCAAAAAATTTATAAGCACCACCACTAAAGACTGTTTCTATAAACTTCTTGTCCTGAGAAAATTGAAACCACTTCTCCACTTCAATGATTTTCGGATGGTTCTACAAGCCATTATACTAACAAAAATTGACTATTGCAACTCACTCCTTTTTGGCCTACCAACCTCATCCATCAAACCCCTCCAGATGATTCAAAACTCTGCAGCTAGAATCCTTACCAATACGAATAAAAGAGACCACATAACCCCCATACTAAAACTCCTCCACTGGCTGCCTATTAAGCAAAGGATTCTCTATAAAGTATACACAGCAATTCATAAATCTATTTACAATATATCCCCACTCCACTTAAGCACCCAACTACGTTTTCACTCTTCAACTAGACCTATCAGAGGAGCTTATAAAGGCACACTCTATGTTCCTTCAACAATATCCTTACATCAGAAACGTACCATTTCTTTAGCAGGACCTGTCCAATGGAACATGCTCCCACCAGACATCCGCCTTGAGATCTGCTTTGCTTCCTTCAAAAAGAAAATTAAAACCTGGCTCTTTAGCCAAGCTTTTCCAGAACTTTGATTATTTTTACCTCCAGCTATCAAGATTTTCTCACCATCGCAATCCCTTTTGCAGATCACATTTATCTTAGACAATTACGCCTTATTTTATGATTTGATTTCTCAGAGACTTTGCAAGTTTATCAGTGTTATTATTCGAATCTGTTTTCCATGTTTTCCAAGTTCTATAACCTTGTTATATGTACCGCCTCTTGGCATAATTTTTATGTTTCAATGTAAACCGATGTGATCTGTATTTTAATACAGGAACACCGGTATATAAAAATCTAAAAATAAATAAATAAATAAATATTAAACAGAGTTTCTGAACATAAGAACGTGACTATTGGGTAGATATCAATAACATGTCAAACAGTGTTCAAAAGCCGTAAAATATATACAATAAATAGTGAAATAATTTAGTGTGTCAGGTAACATTGTACAAAGCTGAGTGGTAAGATCTGAGCAATAGTCGAGTTTGGAGAAGATGAGGGCTTGGAGTACTGGATAATCTTGAATGAGTAGTAGTGGTTTGATTTTTTTTTGAGGACTTGTAGTTTGAAGAAGCCTTCTTTTATTATGGTGTTTATGTAGATTTTCAGGTTGAGCTGGGAGTCTAAGGTGACGCCTAGGTTTTTTGCAGTTGTAACGAGACAGCTCATGCTTTGCGTGGAGGGGCCGTCTTGAATATTCCATGCTGGGGGTTTGTTAGAGATGTGTAAGATTTCTGTTTTTGCGTGGTTAAAGGTGAGTGCTATTTGGGATAGGAGTTTTTGTATTTGGGTAAGGATGGAGCTCCATTGTAGAAGGATGCTTTGTATGTTTTCTTCCGTAGGGATAAGGATCTGGACATCATTGGTGTAGACAAAGTATTGGAGGCCCAGGTCAGTGAGGAGTTTGCATAGTGGGAGCATGTAGATGTTGAAAAGGGTGGAGGAGAGTGATGATCCTGAGGGATGCCGTGTGAAAAGGGGAATTGTTTTGATTCCTTGTTGTTAAGGATAACTTTGTAGGTTCTGTTCGATAGGTAGGAGCTGAACTATTTGATTGTGGTGCCATGTAGTCCAATTTCCCTTAATCTGGATAGGAAGGTGTTGTGGTTGACAATGTCGAAAGCGGCAGATATGTCAAGTAGTATAAGAAGGTAGGATTTGCTGGCATCAAGACCTCTGAGTGCTGAGTCAGTAAGGGTAAATAGGAGTGTTTCGATGCTGAATGCTTTTCTGAATTCGTGTTGGGATGGGTATAGTATTTTTTGGGTTTCCAGGTGTTCGGAGAGTTGATGGTTTACCATTTTTTCAAGGATTTTTGAGATAAGAGAGGTTAGATATGGGTCTGAAGTTGGTAGGGTCAGCAGAATCAAGGTGTGGTTTTTTTGAGTATAGGTTTGATGATGGCTCATTTAAGGGCCTCGGGGAAGATTCCTTGCTCTAGCGATACGTTGATGATGTCAGCTATAGGTTTGGCTAGGATGTCTGGGATTAGTTTCAAGGTTTTGATTGGTATGGGGTCAAGGGGGTGGATGGCTGGGTTTATTTTTTGTATGATGGTTTTTATCTCGGAGGAGGCTGTGGGTTCAAAGGTGGTCCAAGTGGGGACAGTGATGGGCTGGGGGGTCAGTGTTTCCTTGGTTGCTTGAGGGCTGGGAGTTATTAATTTGGTTTTGCCCAGAAAGAATTGTGCTAGCTTGTCACAAGTTATTGAGTTGTTCTCATTGGGAGGTGGGATTTGGATGGGTTGAGTCAGCTTGGTGACGAAGTTGAAGAGGGCTTTAGGATTGTATTGGTGTTTGTGGATTTTCTTTGCATAGTATTCGCGTTTGTAGATATAGAGTATTGTTCTGTATTTGTCCAGGTGGGGTGGGGTAGGATCTTTTCTCCTGTTTTTTTTCGGCTTGACTGAGTAGTCTCTTTGTTTTTCAGTTTGTGTTTGTACCATGGCACTTTATGGGTGTTTTCAGTTCTGATTTCTTTGGTGATGATAGGACATTTTGATTTTGCAATTTCAGTGTTGATGTTGAGCCATGAGTTTGTGGCTGTGTTTGCTGTGTTGAGGTTAAGATCTTTTAAGGCAGTGGGGAGGTCTTCTGCGATGACTTCACTGGGGCATGGTTTGGGGAATGTGATGTATTTTTTGTTGTTGGTTTTTGTATGGTTGATTTTGAGTTGTAGTGTGGTTTGGATGAGTTTGTGGTTGGACCAAGGGATGTTGGTCATTGTGAGGGGGATGTTGGTGCGTGCTGTTTTGTTATAGTGTGCTGTTTTGTTGTAGCGGCCCTAGGTTGTTTGCGGGGGAAGATTGATGGGACATCCCTGGCAGCTTGTCCGGATGTAACGCGTTTCCTGAGAGGTGCTAAACATTTGAACCCTCCGGTTCGTCCAGTGTGTCCTTCTTGGAGTTTGAATCTGGTTCTCCGTGGCTTGTGCAGTCTTCCATTTAAGCCTTTAAAACAGGCCACCTTGAAAGACTTGATACTTAAGACGATTTTCCTGGTGGCTATCACTTTGGCATGGCGCATCTCTGACTTCAAGCATTGTCATGTAGGGAACCTTTTCTCCAGATTTCGGATTCAGGGGTATCCCTTAGGATGGTGCCCTCCTTTCTACCGAAGGTTGTGTCTGAGTTTCATTTGAATCAGACCGTGGAGTTGCCTACCTTCACGGATTTGGATCGGAATTTGCCTCAGGCTTGTGACTTGCAAAAATTAGATGTGCTACAGATTCTGCTTCGCTATCTGGAGGTAACCAGTGCTTTTTGTTTGTTTGATCATCTGTTCATCTTATGGAGTGGTCCTAAGAAAGGACATAAGGCAACTAAAGCCACTATTGCCCGATGGTTCAAGGAAGCCATAACTTTGACATATATATGTCTTGGGCGCGCAGTACCAGAAGGTTTAAAAGCGCATTCAATTTGATCTCGAGCAGCGTCTCGGGTGGAGAGTCAGTTTGTTTCGCCGCAGGAAATTTGCAGAGCGGCTATTTGGAAAACTTTACACACTTTTGCTAAGCATTACAGTTTGGATGTCCGTGCTCCGGATGGCGACTGTTTTGGCAGTAGTGTTCTTCGAGCGGGACTCTCCAGGTCCCACCCCATTTAGGGCAGCTTGGGTACATCCCAGCGGGCTGGACTGATCCTGGTATGTTCAGGGAAAGGAAAATTGGGTTCTTACCTGCTAATTTTCGTTCCTGTAGTACCAAGGATCAGTCCAGATGCCCGCCCATGGAATCTGGAGAGTCCGTTCGCTATCGTTTTTTATGCTGCAGAATATTCTCAAGAGGGCAGCATTTACGTTGCATATGTAAGTACTCCCTCCATGTACATAAGTTCCGGAAGTTATGCAGTTTCTTTCTAGGTGGTTTGATATAGCCATTGGTTCTTATGTTCAGGTTATGATATGTTTCATTCTGCTATGGTATGGATTATACTGAAGGATCGCAGGTGGCACACCAGGGTAAGAGGGGGGGGGGGGGTGCCTTTCAGTTTTTTCTCTGACTCCATCTGCTGGAAGGGAGACACAACCCAGTGGTCTGGACTGATCCTTGCTACTAAAGGAACGAAAATTAGCAGATAAGAACCCAATTTTCCTTTCTTCATTATTGAGGTAAAACAGCTGACTGCCCAAAGTCTTGTGCATGTTAATCTGGCGGAAGCCAGCGAAGGGGAGGATAGATATTACCTTATGGGAGTGAGGAGAGTGGAAACTGGAGAAGGTACTCGGGTAGACGATTCATGCATTTGAAGTTCAAAGCAGAGAACATTGAATGTAATCCTGCTTTTGTCTGGTAGCCAGTGTAATTGTTGCAAGATTGGACTTTTATGGTCGGTTACTTTGGCCTTTACTAAGAGTACAAAAAATCAAAAAGGAACCAAAAAGGTTCACTCACTGTGGAAAAACGTTTGTGTGTATAGTATTGCAGAGCTTTTGTTGTTTTTAAATGTTTTTTTTAATTTTTATACACCTACACAAACTGTGGAATTCTCTTTATTGAATATAATAAGAAAAAAAATGTTTGTAGAGGGGTTGGAAGGGTCTCATATATAATCGTGTGGGCAACCCTGCCTCATTTGGCATGTTATAATCATAGAACCGCCAACCTCCTCCGTTTTTTTTGTGCCTTTCTATGTACATGTTGGGATATTGACAACTTGTGAGATCTTATATACAGTAATAAGAAGAGAGTTAGTTCTCAACAAGAGAAGGATCAGAGATCATAGTTGATAGAATATCAACGGTGGTGCCGTGGTATTTGAAAACAACAAAGAACAATCTGCATCTAGTTGAGTTATTTTGCACTGGATGTCATTGGTTCTGCAATAGTGAACCTTTTTGGTTCCTTTTTGATTTTTTGGATTATTTAACACTGTGCATGTGGCATTGATATATTTAGATCTGTCACTTTACTAAGAGTAGCCATGTTCTGTAAAAGTTGAAGGTTTGAGTAGGTGACTTTGGTCCTGCAGTGCCACTAACAGGTCTGGTTTTCAGGGTATCCACAATAAACATGCATAAGATATGCATTTGCATGCACTGCCTTCATTGTACGCAAATATATCTCCTGCATATTCATTATGGATGTGTTGAAACCCAGATCTGTTTGGCACTCCTGAAGCAGTTACCTAACCCTGGTTGTTGTGGTTGGTGATTAATCATGGTAGCATGGCCGTGTTTCTTAAATTAGCTGTGCAGTTGATTAATCTTGTGCAGATGCATAAAGGAAATCTTTACCATGTTTGAGATGTGGCTTTCCATTATAAAGTTGTGGTTGAGTTGAACCCCCAGACTGCACACTGAATCCGTAAGTGTTAAGGGAGTTCCTGGCAAGAAGGGTAGGAATAGAAATGGATGCCCTTGTTTGGCTAAACCAGAGAAGTTCAGAGTGTTGATTAGTGTCTGGTCCAAGAGCTGTATAATCTAAGATCACAATATCAATTTCCAATTACTGAAGAGTTATGATGTTGTTGTTGTTGTTGTTATTGTTTTTATAACCAGGATGACATTATGCTACGTGAGTGACCACTGGGCCCAGTATGTATGCTACAACAGTGACTGTGGCATGACTATGCAGCCCTTTTCTCTGGAGAAACTGCAGGTGGAATACGATGAGCTGTTTCTTCGAGCTGTCCTTCATGTGTTGAAAGCTAAAAGGTATTATCTGTAGTGGACTAGGGAGATCTTAGTGCTGTCAAATGCTGCCTATTAAACTAACTCTGTTGGTTGAAGTTTTTTTTGTGCATAACAAAGAAACCTTTTTAAGCCAGTAAAAGAATAAATCTGTTTTCTTCAGAAATAAGCACCCTTAATAAAAATTGCATGCTTGATTGATTGGTCACAGAGCTGGAGGAGCTTCTCCCAAATTTGGGACTTTCTCAGATTTTACATGAATGGCGGTAACTTCAGAACTGATGGAAACACTTTCTGAAGTCCATTTTTCTGCTTTTTGTGCTGTTTTCATACAGTGCGATGCTGACATGAGGTTCTGCTCAGAGTTGGCAGAATACTGCCTTAATTGTCTTAAATTAAGTTGTTAAAATAACTAGTTAGGATTTCAAAAACTATGCATTCTTTATGGACAGGTAGGATGGATAGCCCATAGAAGGTCTTTCTGAGCACGTGTAGACTTTCCCATGAAACCGCCTGCCACGCAAGTCTCCTGTCTTAGATTTTTTTTCTCTTATTCTGTTGCAAGTCTCAAAAAAAAAAATCTGAGATGAAATTTTTAATTTTAAAATTGAGTTTAACCTTGCTTTGATCCACTTAAAGAGGTCAGAGAAACCGGATTTAAAAAGATGTCCTTTATGTACCCAGAAAATGTCTTTATGAAACCAATATGATTGATGTATCAAGTATCCTGGCCCTGCCCACAGTGATCCAAACTGTGCCTCTTGTGCCCATGTATCCCACAGAGCTTTAAGGTTGAGAGGATATACACTTTGAGAATTTTTGAAGTCTCCTCATGTTTCTATCTTGGGGATCAAGAGGAAACCATCTTTGGCTGAAGGACCTTTATCAAAGTTAAAAAAAAAAAAAAAAAAAAAAAGTTTGGCTGATTCAAAATCTGACCTGAGAAAGAGAACATTAGCAGTTAAGTCAAGAAATATATTTAGTCCAAAAAAAGGTATCGTCTTATGTATTTCTTTTTTTATTTGCTTATGATTCGGCATATGTCCCATTTTCATTCCAGTAAAGATGGAGATAAGTTGTGCCCTTTGGCTCCAAGGGATACTGGAGCTGTGCTGATGGTAATTGTGAGTGCAAACAAGGACAAAAGGTTCTCTATTGCACATGGTAAGAATCAGTGTGGAGGCCAGTATTGTCAACTGAAGCTGTCTTAGGCGCAGATATTTCATTGGCACTATCAATTAATAAAGACCCCAGAGACTTTTCGGTGCCGAGAGAAGCAAGAATGTGGCAAACTGCATTATCTACCCTCCCTACAACAAGAAAGTTAATGTCAATTGCAAAGTTCAACCATTTTCAGGATATCATAATGTACAGCTCCCACATCAATCAGTAGAATCGGCTTTGAAAAAAGATGAACAGTCTAAAACACATTCCGTACCACTCCAGAAAGATGAGAGGTACTGGAATGCTGGATAACATGGCAAAGAAGATGTTTGAAGCAGCCATGCTCAGTTCCAGAATAGTGGCTCATTAATTTCATATGATTTAATATATATATTCCTGCTTCCTAAAGTCTATGGCAAAAATACTTCCTGTAGATAAAATGGACCAGATCATTCTAGTAATTCAAGAGACTGAAGAAGTTGGTAAGTATCGAATCAGATTAATCTATGAGACCAATGATTCGTTTTCTAGAACTTCTGCATTGGCTTTTAGCTGAGTGCTTTGGGACTTCGTAAAAATGTACATGAGAAGCTTGTCCAGGAAATAATCTCTTTGGTGAGAAAGTAAAGGAGGCAATAGATGTTAAAGATCACTCTGCTACCCTCCTTACCCTTTCAGCAGTTATAACTGAACAACCCTCTACTTCCAGAAAGAGTCAACATCAACTGGATAGAAGGAAACACTTTTATTCAAGAGTAGATATTAACAGTACACTTATCAGTGCCCTTGTCTTTAACAGCAGAGGCATCAGAGCAGGCCATGAACTATAGAGGCTTAGATTGTAATCTCTTTAACAAATTTGGATTAGCTGCTAAGGCTAATCCAAATTTTTTTGTTTCCATTATTTGTTTTATTGATTTTCAAAAAATTATAACAGCAATTTAAATATAAGTTGAAATTGCACAAAGAATAAAAGAAAGAAGATAGAGAAACGAAGCTGACATAAAGAAAAAGATACCGTGATACAGTTCATCCACCAACTAATCACAATCAGCTTTAAACCTTACTTATATAATCAATAGTAATATAGTACTAACACCATAAAGCTAGAGAGAGGCTTTAAGTTAACTATAGGGAGTCACAATCCAGGAAAAAAAACTCAAAGAAAAAGCTTAACATAGAATTTCCTGCACTAGATATATACTTTCTTAGTTAGGTAATGGGGACGAAGTGACTATTTTTCTTTGCTCAATGAAACTTTTCAGATGATCGGACATTAGAAATACAAAAATTTCCTAATTCTTTTTTAACAAACATTTACACGGGAACCTCAGTGTAAATGAATAGCCCAAAGATATAACCTCTTGGCGGAGAGCCAAAACCTCTTTTCTCCGCACCTGAGTTGTTAAAGTGAAACAAGCCCAGCTCTACAGCATTTCTCTGGCTACTCTTATAACACTTGTAGAGGTACAGCAGCGTTTTTTGCTGCACACCTCAAAAGTGAAGTGAAATAAGCCCGGCATTACAGAGTAACTCTGGCTACTCTTACAAAGCTTCTGGAAGCCCAGCAGCGTTTTCCTATTTCCTCCCTCCTACCCCCTATTTCCATCTCCCCCGTGTACCACCATCTTCCAGGATGTACTCCTCCCATCCTGAGGAATGACTCCCAGCTATCCAGCACCTAAATCCTTACTCCATGTTCCCCTTATCTACATATTCTATATGCCAATCAGACCCTTTCCAAACCTTCCAGATTTTATATTGGCTCCCATTTCACATCGCACCCATCAACCATCAGAGTTCCAGTACCAGGCTTACAAGAAGCACTGGCTGCTCCCTGCAACCAACAGGAAAAACTGCAGGAGCAGTTACGTAGAACCAGAACCATAATAAAACAAAACAAACTGTCCCTTCTCTTCATCTCACACTTGCCATTCCAGGTGATGAGGGACTTCCTGGCTGTCTGTGCAGTCTACTAACAGCCCCTAGAACTCTTTGCCATTTAGGTTGTTCCTCCCTTCTCTTCAAAGCAGTCAAATTGCCATATGCAATGTCTCGCAAAGAAACAGTCTTGCCTGCCTCTCGTAGGAAAATTGCAGCTGCAGCCACCGATTTCATTCTAGCTGTTTTATGTTGAATGGAAAAGAACAAGCCAAAAGGAAACAGCCAGCGATATTTAATATCTTCATGTTTCAAGATTGTTATCACACTTTTAAACTCCCGGCATTTCCTTATTGTGATCAGTGAGATATCTTGAAAGACCTCCACTTTTTGGTCTTTCTAATTTATTTGTCCCATTTTTCTGGCCTGTTGGGCTACTTTGTCTTTAATGGTAAAGTTATGGAAACAGGCCACTAGATCTTGTGGAAGATTCCCACATTGCTCTCCCAAAGCTCTTTGGGCTCTTTCCACACGGCATGTCTGTTACCGTTTTTTCATCTGTGCCCAATATCATTGTACAAATGCTGTGCACAATCTGAAAACAGTCCGCAAACTCTACTGACTCTTGGATTCCATCTAGATTTGTTCTCTAGGTCCCCTAACTTTTACTCCAGCTCCGTTGCCACTGTGGAAAGGCCAGCCAGATCCTCGCGATGCACATTCATATCTGTGGCCTTTTCATTCAATTGGGCCTCCGACTCCTTCATCCTCCTGCCCAGATCTGCGACATCTCCTCTGTTCTGCTATCATGGCTCCAAATTCAGCTTTAATCCCAGCAATGTCTTGTCTAACCTCCGCAAACCACTGAATTCATCTTGGCTCAGCACACTGACTATTTCCCTGCTGCTGCCTGCATAATCGGGATCTTGGCTTACCTCGTCGACCACACTGTCATCCTCCATTTCCTCCTCTATATACCCGCTGCTCTGATCGCCTCCTGATGAGTGAAGGAGAAGTGCTTCAAATCGGGTTGTTTTTTCTTCTGCGACATCCCGATGATAATCTTCGATTGCCTTTCAATGTTTTTGCTAACACTGCTGGGCTGAAACACTTTGATGGGGTAGGAGCTCTGAACTTAGGCTGCCATTTCCCCAGGTGACATTACTTCCTCTCCTTCTGCAGCATTCTAAAAACTTTGTCAGCTACTTGGATTAGGAAGAGTTTGAAAGAGGGAGCAAAATCTTGGCAAAATATTCACCTTGAAACTTGCCACATACTCCATCCAGGACAGATGAAAACACATCCAAGTTTGTAATTCCTTATCTGTTTTAGAGATAATTGGAGAATAATTAAGTGGAAATAGTTTGTCAGAAATCACCAAAATATTTATTCAGAGTTAGTGCAAATGAAACTGTGCCCAGGAAATGGAAAGCTCACTTGCAAATTATCAGTATATGATTACGAAAGATTAATATTTATGGCCTCAGATTTACTCATATTGACTTTGAATCCTTAAAGACTCCCATAGTTAGTCAGCTCACTATCAATATGGGTAAAGATAAATGAGGATTAGAAATTGAGAACATGACATTGTCTGCAAACAGAGAAATTTTGCACAAATCTTTCCCCACAGCAATATCTCTAATATCATTGTTACTCTTATTTTTTAAAGATAAAGGTTCCATCACCAGTGCAAACAGCAGTGACACAGGACACCCTTGTCAAGCACCCTTGCCTAACTGAAGTGAGTCCGAGTAGTTACCAAGAGCCTCGTACATATGCCCAATCCATTTTAGAAAATTACTTTCAACCCCCATTTTACTTAATGTTTGAGTCATAAAGTCCCAATTGATTCTATCAAATGCTTTTTCTGCATCAATGGCAAGCAGCATAGTTTGGGTCCACTCTTTTTTTTTTTTTTTTGCAAAGCCAAATCAAATTAAGAAGCTGACAAATGTTATCTGAAGGTTGCTTATTAGGGATAAACCCTGATTGATCAGGCTGAATCAAACTAGGTATCTGAAGACTTCTTTTGCCCAATTCAGCTTTTATTCAAAACAATTCAAAAGCTAAAAAGAGGAGACCAAGATGGCCACTGAGCTGTAAGGGCATGAAGGCTGGTGTCTCCGGTTGCACTTGAAATTTCTTGTTGAGCTTGTTATTTTCTTTTGAGATTTCTTTGGGGAAAAAGAACATGTCACACACAAAAAGAAAAGCTCGAATATGAGACATTACCTCTACCCTGGAGCGGGATACTCTGCAACCAAGGATTGACGAAGCCTTCACCAAAACGCCGATAGACAACCCGGATGTTGAAATCGCTGGAGCTGGTAAGGAGCAACTACCGAGCCCCTTGACCTTGGAAATATCACTAAGCCCGGGTGACCCAATAATACTGGAACCACCGTGAGGGAACCCCGGGGAATTGCCGAAAGTGGATAGACCGCGAGGGTCGCGGGAAATTCTTGCAGACAATTTCTTAATGGCAGCTGGCGACCAGAGAAGAGCGGAAAGTTATTCCGACTCTTCGATGAACCATGGGAAACCGGGTTCCAGGAGCCTTGATAACCGGGAGAAAAAGCTAACCCCAGAACAACTGCAATTCTTAGAACAACATAGAAAAAGTGGTGAAGGCCTAATCGAGGCAGGAACTGTGAATAATAATAATATTACCTTGTTTAGTGCTGCTCCAGCTCTCGCTCCTTCCTTAGAAGAAATAAGAAATATTTTGATCTCAATGAGGAGTCGATTAACACTCTAACTGCTACTGTTCAAGAAGCTATTACCAAAGTTCAGGTAGTAGATGAAAAAGTAGTAACAATGGAGAAAAACTAAAAGCAACAGATGGGAAAGTAAAAGAGATTGAAGATATTCAATTCAACCTGATAAAATCTGATAAAGTGATTGAGAACAAGATGGAAATTCTTGAAAACCAGTCTAAGAGGGCAAATTTGAGGATTCTAAATTTCCCCAAGACGAAGTTAGCATCTCCAATGGAATTATTTAAAAGTTATCTTTTAAATATTTTGAAATTTTCACCAAGCGCATTACCAATTATATCTATGATTATTACCTATCAGCGAGACAATCCTTGGAGAGTATCACATTGTAATGGGAAAAGCAAGAAGATACAGATTTGAACTTAACTGATTTTCTGGAAAAATCTTTTGAGGCAGATATAAAATCAAGAGCAACGCTATTGGTGCAATTTTCTTATATAACCGAAAGGGATAATGTATTAATACATTATTTCAGGTTTCAAAAACTAAAATTCCATGAGCAAGCAATCTAAATTTTCCCTGACATTGCGAGGACAACTCAAATAAAGAGGAAGAAATTTCTAGCGATGAGAGGGGAGGTGGTAGACAGGGGAGTAATATTCGTTTTACGTTTTCCGTGTCGTTGCATTTTGCTTTGCGGCGATACTAAATATATCTTTAATGATCCGGAACAACTTAGGTCATATTTAAATGATAATCCATGTTCTTGAGATACTACTTAAGGTTATTGGTAATAAGGAGAGAAAGCCGTGCCCTTACAGTTCTAGCATATTCAGAAATATTATTTCTTTAAAGTATCTGCTATATGTTCGTTTTCTTGGTCTCCACTCTTTTCTTTATTTAGATTCAATGTGTTTCGCAATCAGATTATGATATTGAGAAGTAGGTCTCTTAAGCATTATATGTTACTGAATGTAACTTTTCCAATCTGTATTGTGTATATTTCACATTGTAAAAATTTCCTTTATAAATGCAAAAATGCAATAAAGTATAAATTAAAAAAAAAAAGCTAAAAAGAGAAGAGGGGTAAATGGTTTTGATAGCCCTCTTTTGGCCTTGTCAAATTTGGGTTCTGTGACTTCAACATCTATTGATTCAACAACCAATAGCATTACACCGAATCCCATCCATCCTCATGCAATGCAGCAGGAATTCCAATCTTCAGTCTTTGGCTTGAATGTTGAAAACAAGCAAGTATCATTTATGCAGTTGCCTTTGGAAATAAAGAAGGTTCTTCTAACTTAAAGAAAAAAACCCCTACCAGAAGGTTTTACCAGATTAAATGAAACTATTTTCTATTTGGTGCTCATTTTGGTCAGGATCCCTCCAGTTATCTTGCCCACTTTTTACTCCAGTATCTTCGAAACCATCTGACTCCGGATTGAATGCTAATTTCATCAGAGCTTGTTGGTATAGCAGCATACCATGATAGGAGTGCCATCACAATCATCTCCCATGAAATCATAGTTACCGAATTCATGAAAGGCCTCATGTATCCAAAGCCTTCATTAAAGGGTACCACTGCTCTTTGGGATCTAAATGAGGTTCTTGATTAGCTCATGAAACCAACATTTTTATTTTTAATAGTAGTTACTTCTGGTCAAAGAGTAAGAGAACTGCAAGTCCTGGTCATACTCTCCTTATTTTCAGTTCTTTTGTAACAAGAGTAGTTTTGAAAACCTTTATGCTAAATTTCTCCTCAAGGTGGTTACCCTGAATTCATTTAAATCAAAAGTCAGTGAGGTCAGCATCTTGAGAGTTAAGGTAAAGGCCCATGGCAAATAATAATCATGTTCAGTCTTTTGGTATTCTGAGGTGCCCGCTTTATTGCTTAACTCACCAATTTAACAACAAAATAGCAACACCATCTCTGGTTTGCACAAGTGTTTCTCTCTAACACTAAACTGGCATTTCCCTGTACGTACCAGGATCAGTCCAGACAGTGGGTTAGCTCCCTCTTCCATCAGATGGAGTCAATTAGACCTTTGAAGGATGCTTCCTTATAAGGTAGTGCATCCTCTACTAATCCTCAGTATTCTCTTGACTCCAGCAGATGACAGTGGTGACTTACGTTCCCCACTGAGATGACTGGAAAGCTATTTTAGGAATTTTCTCTATTTTCCTCCGCTTTCCTTTCTTTTGGATGGATCAAGTCTAATTAAAAAAAATTTTTTTTTTGAATTTTCTGAGGGAATTATTTGGAGAGCTTTCCTGTAGCCTCCGCTCCTGTTTTAGTGGGAGCATTCTATAGCTTGCAGGCAGTACTATTTGCAGCTCTCCCCACCCCTCCCATCTCTGTTGTGGGGGTAAGTTTGTTTTTATTTCCTTTTGACAGGCTATTTCCTCTCTTCCTCTCTCCGGAGTGCAAGTCGGTGGTGCCGACCTCTCCCCCTGTGGCTGCTATCCGACCCGCTGCCCCTGAGATGCCGTTTTCCTCGGGGCAGCCGGCACAGAGAGGCGTTATTCCTCTGTGCCTCTATCTGTGGGTCGCTGAGGGATAGAGAGAGAGCAGGACTGAAGCGGAGGCTATTACCCGCTTCTTACAGCCACGAACCTGGTGAGCGTGAGGAAGAACAGGCTGAAGCAGAGGTTTTTCCCATTTCCCGCAGCTTTAAATCTTGGCTGTTTCTCGCGTTAAGAACAGCTGGTTCCCTCGCGGCTCCGTCGGGGTTCCCCATGCCTCGTTCGTCCAGGTGCTGCGCTTGTGGGGAGCCTGGGTCGAGGCTCTCCCGCGAGGGGATTTGCACAGCTTGCCTCCCTGGTGGGGAGGGACCCACTCAACCGCCGGGCCGCTCTGGTTCTCGTCTTCTGGCGCACCTCGACGCTCAGGGGCCGGTCCCGATCCCGCTGACCGCGGGAACGGCAGCCATTTTGTCTCCAGACTCGGCTGCTCCGGTGCTAACAGGAGAATAGCAGGACGCTCCTTTTTCATCTAAGCTGCCGGTTTTGACACCCGTTCCACCTCTGGAGCCTTTTCCTCCGTCAGGGGATCTTCCAACTCTTCCTCCATCGGGGCCACCTCCGTTTTCCACGGATTTTGTTCTGCTTCACAATGCTTACCTGGCCAGAATGGGCCAGCACTAGGAATTTTTGGCGGGACCTCCTCCTCCTCCTAAGGTATCCAGAATGGCTGATTCCACTGAGGTCTTGGGAAATGCCCAGACCATGGGGAGTGCCCAAGGGTCAGTGGTCCCGGGACCAGGGGTACCTCCGACCACGTCAAGCGCTCCGAGGGTCCGTTTGGTACACCCCTCTGCGGGGGGGGGGGGGGGGTGTGTGTCCCTCAGCAGGACCTGGATCCGGATGAACCTTCAACTATGGCTCAATTGGAAGGGGATGATCCTAGAGTCCTGCGGATCTTCCAAAGGGATGAACTGGACCCCCTCATTCCACATAACCTACAGGAATTGGACATTGAGGCCCCTCAGGACCCGCCTGAGCCTAATCCACCAGTGAAGAAAGGGGACCCCCTTCTGGCTAGTCTACGTCCGCCGTGTAGGTCCTTTCCTTCCCATCCCACGTTCCTTCAACTGTTATCCAGGGAATGGGGTTTTCTGGAGACCTCCCTCAAGGTCGGCAGAGCCATGGATAAGCTATATCCTCTCCCGGATGATTTCCTGGAGCTTCTTAAGGTTCCCAAAGTAGATTCTGCAGTCTCAGCGGTGACGAAAAGAACTACCATTCCAGTAATGGGTGGTGCAGCCTTGCGAGATCTTCAAGATCGAAAGCTGGAAGTTTATCTTAAGAGAGTTTTCGAGGTGTCCGCCCTGCGGGTCCGGGCGGCCAATTGTAGTTTCTTCGCTCAGTGTGCAGGCCTCCGCTGGCTTCAACAGCTGCTCAGCTCCCAGGAGTTGCCTCTTGAGGAAGCACTTCAGGCAGACCACCTGGAGGCCGTCATAGCATATGCAGCAGATCCTCTATATTTATTTATTTTATTTAACAGTTTTATATACCGCAGATCAGGTAACAAAGTTACTAATCACTTCGGTTCACATTTCAACAAATACAATGACACTATAAAGACATTCTGAGAGTATTGGCCAGATCTATGGTTTCTGTAGTCTCGGCTAGACGCCTCCTCTGGCTTCGCAACTGGTCTGCGGATTCTTCTTCCAAGTCACAGCTGGGATCCCTAGCCTTCAAGGGCAAGCTACTATTTGGGGAGGATCTGGACCAGATTATCAAGTCCCTCGGAGAGAATAAGGTACACAAACTGCCAGAGGATCGCCCTTGTTCTTCTATGTCTTTTAATTTCAATGGAAGCCGATTCAGGAATCAACGTTGTTTCCGCCAGGCAAGGACTGCAGCTCCTCGTCAACTGTCCTCTTGATCTCAATCCTGGACTCAGTCTTTTCATGCCCAAAGACAGCCCCGTTCTGGTCCGGCCCAGGGGACGTCCTCCAAGTCTTCACAATGAAGCTATGCCGGCCCACTCCCCGATCCCCAGGATAGGGGGACGTCTCTCCCTTTTCTACGAGGAGTGGGTCAACATCACGTCAGATCAGTGGGTCCTGGATATTCTAAGATATGGCTATGCGTTAGAATTTGCTCGGCTGCTAAGAGACAGGTTCCTCTTCTCTCCATGTGGCCCAGTCCAGAAACAACTCATAGTCTGGTAGACACTTGACAGGCTTCTGGCTCTCGGTGCGATTTGTCCGGTCCCCCCCTGGAAGTAGGCCGGGGACATTATTGGGTATACTTCGTAGTCTCCAAGAAGGAAGGTTCCTTTCACCCGATCTTGGATCTCAAGATGGTCAACAGGGCCCTCAAGATTCCCCACTTTCGGATGGAAACTTGCGCTCTGTGATAGCGGTGGTACACTCCGGAGAATTTTTGGCCTCCCTGGATCTGATGGAAGCTTATCTACACATTCCCATCCTCCAAGCGCATCAGCGTTTTCTGCGATTCAAGATTCTGGGACAGCATTTCCAGTTCCAGGCTCTACCCTTTGGTCTTGCGACTGCTCCTCGAACCTTCACGAAGGTTATGATAGTAGTAGCTGCCACTCTCCAGAGGGAGGGAGTCTTGGTGTACCCATAACTGGACGACTGGCTCATTCGGGCAGAGTCCTCAGCCCAGTGCCACCGGGCGGTCGACAAGGTGTTGACGCTTCGTCACTCCCTCGGTTGGGTGGTCAACTTCGCCAAGAGCAGCCTTTCTCTGTCAGTCTCTGGACTTCCTGGGGGTGCATTTTGACACAGCGCTGGGCAAGGTGTCTCTGCCCCCGGACAGGGCTCATACACTCATAGCTCAGATACAGCGATTCATCGGTCTCTCGCTTCCTGCGGCGTGGGATTACCTCCAGGTCCTGGGATCCATGGCTTCCAGCATCAATCTGGTCCCCTTGGCGTTTGCACATATGTGTCCCTTAGAGCGCGCCTTGCTCTCCCACTGGAAGCCGGTGTCTCGGGACTTCCAAGCCATCCTTCCTCTCCCGCAGGGAGCCAAGGACAGTCTCTCGTGGTAGTTCAACCTGTCTCATCTTCTCCAGGGTGTCCCTTTGGACATCCCGAAATGGGTAATCATCATGATGGACGCCAGTCTCACTGGCTGGGGAGCGGTGTATCAGAAGAGTTCTGTGCAAGGGAAGTGGACGCCGTCCCAAGCAACTTGGCCGATCAATCGCTTGGAGACCAGAGCAGTGCGTCTGGCATTGAAATGCTTCCTACCTCTCGTCCATCATCGCGCAGTCCAAATACTCTGACAGTGCGACCACTGTGGCCTACATCAATCGCCAAGGGGGCACGAGGAGCCGGCATGACTCTCGGGAGACAGACAGGTTGATGGCGTGGGCGGAGATTCATCTCTCCCGCCTAGCAGCTTCCCACATCGCAGGCGTAGACAACGTTCAAGCCGACTTTCTCAGTCGTCAACATCTAGATCCCGGAGAGTGGAAACTCTCAGAGGAGGTGGTGAATCTCTTGTTCCACAGATGGAGGACCCCCTATCTGGATCTAATGGCAACCTCCCGGAATGCCAAGGCAGCTCGGTTCTTCAGTCGCAGAAGAGAGTACGGCGCAGAGGGAGTGGATGCCTTAGTCCTCCCCTGGCCCCGTCACGTTCTCCTCTGCGTGTTTCTCCCTTGGCCTCTGGTGGGCAAGGTGCTCTGGAGAATAGAGTCCCACCAGATTCTGGTAATGCTGGTGGCGCCGGAATGGCCCAGTCGTCCGTGGTTTGCAGACTTGATCAACCTCGCAGTGGACGGACCTCTTCGTCTGTGTCACCTTCCATGCTTGCTGCATCAAGGTCCGGTATCTTTCGCCCTGGCCGATCGCTTTGGTCTAGTGGCCTGGCTTTTGAGAGGCGCCAGCTGAGACAGCGTGGATACCCAGAGGCCGTTATCTCGACCCTCCTCAAGGCTAGAAAGACGTCTACCTCCATCTCCTATATCAGGGTATTTGAGAACTGGTGTGCCTCCTTACCTGTGTCGCAACGGACTGCCTCGGTGGCTCAGATCCTATCTTTTCTTCAACAGGGACTGGACAAGGGTCTGGCCTTCAACTCACTGAGAGTGCAAGTCTTTGCCCTAGGCTCTCTACTTCATCAACGAGAGGGAACTTCCCTCTCCTCTCACCTGGATATCATCTGATTCCTCAGGGGGGTGAAGCACGTGAAACCCCCGGTCCACGATCTTTATCCTTCGTGGAGTCTCAATCTCTTTCTCCGAATCTTGGTAGGACCACCCTTTGAACTCGTGCGTTCCACGACCCTCAAGGATATCACTCTCGATGGTTTTCCTGGTAGCTATCTGTTCTGCCTGCAGAATCTCGGAGCTTCAAGCACTCTCGTGTAGAGAGCCTTACATTCGTTTTACGGATTCGGGAGTTTCTTTGCACATTGTGCCTGCTTTTCTACCCAAGGTGGATTCCGAGTTCCACTTGAATCAGACAGTAGAGCTTCTGTCCTTCTCAGCGGACTCATCGGCGGATCTATGTAAGCTAGATGTCAAGCGTATCCTCATTTGTTATCTGGAAGTTACTAATGATTTTCGCTTGTCGGACCATCTTTTTCTTCTCCGGCATGATCCGAAGAAGGGGACCAAGGCGTCGAAAACTACCATTGCTTGCTGGCTGAAGGAGGCGATCTCGGTGGCCTACATTGGAGCGGGTCGACAACCTCCGGCGGGTGTCGAGGCCCATTCTCTTCGAGCTCAGGCTGCTTCCTGGGCGGAGATGCAATCAGTCTCATTCCAGGAGATTTGTCGAGCAGCAACTTGGAAATCATTACACACCTTTGCTCGTCATTATCGTCTACACATACAGTCGTCTACTTTTGGCTCCTTTGGCTCTAGGGTCATTCGAGCAGGGCTTTCCGGGGCCCACCCTATGTAGGGAAGCTTTGGTACATCCCACTGTCTGGACTGATCCTGGTACGTACAGGGAAAAGAAAATTATTCGTTACCTGCTCATTTTCGTTCCTGTAGTACCAAGGATCAGTCCAGACGCCCTCTGTTTATTGGGTTTGGGATTGCCTCTCTGCTCAAATTGTTCTTCAGTGCCTTTTTCCTTTGGCTGGTTAATGGTTCATTCTGCAAGTTTGTTGTTTGACACTGTTTTGTGCCCTTTGCACACTGTTATTTGCTACTTAATTCTATTCTTGATCCATCCTGATTTTCCTCTTTGCTTTGATATACTCCATACTGAGGATTAGTAGAGGGTGCACTACCTTACAAGGAAGCATCCTTTAAATTTCTATTTGACTCCATCTGCTGGAAGGGGGAGATAACCCACTGTCTGGACTGATCCTTGGTACTACAGGAACGACAATTAGCAGGTAATGAATAATTTTCTTATATATATTCTTCTAAACCCGCAAGTAACGTGTGTTTGTGTTGGGGTGTGTGTGTTGGGGTTGGTGTTGGTGTGTGTGTGTTGGGGTTGGTGTTGATTTATAAGTTTGTACCAGTACGTGGGTAGGCAAATGGTTCTTAAGAACAGAATGGATATCTGTAACAAATCTGGTTTAGAAAACAACTTAGCTGAGGGCTCTCTCTAGTTCCAGTAATTGGTACATAGGCAATCCAAGTCTCTTCTGAATTGATATTCATTTGCACTATGTGCAGGCCATTATCAAAAGCTAAATTGGTACCATTTATATATCCTTCTGGCCCCTGCCTTTTCTTGCAGTCATTTTTGAAGTGAGATTGAAGTTTAAGGGTGACAAACTGATTTTATTTTGGTTGGTATACAAACAGGTTGGGCATTTGGCTCTTTATGTCCGAAATGCCTTATGGAACCTTATCAACCAACATGCTGTGGAAACTGTTCTTCATCATGCACCATGCTGAAAGTGAACATCTGGAAAAGCTGAGTTCCACTATGGACCCCGATGAGTGCAGGCACAAACTCAAAGGTATTATTGGGGTTAATTCCACTAATTTTGAGTAAGAAAAGCCTATGTTAGAAGACAAATGCTAGAAATAAATCAGGTACCTATCCTTTGCTAGGCCTGTGGTCCTCCTTTTCCTAAAAATGTTAGTTTGTGATTTATAAATACTCCCACCATCTTGCAAACAAATTGCACGTTTTCTGGTAATTTTGTAGCACATGTTGTTTTGCATTTTGTCACAGGTCCATTTTCAAAGCCATTAGGCTGGAAAACTCACAAATTATCTGGCACCCCACCTTGCTTATTCAGCTAAAAGTTAGCCAATAAGTCATTATCTGGCTAAGATTTAGCCAAATGAGAAAGGAGCATGTTGGGGGCATTCCGTGGTAGGGACAAGTTAGGCAAATAACTTATCTGTTTAACTGATATTTGTAGTTAGCCAATTAAGGCCTAGATACACCGATAACGCATGCATTATCCAAAAAGGGGTGTGTTTATGGAAATTGGTAAACTTACCACTTCACATAGGTATTATCGCATGGTGCGCTAGCTTTGCACTTCGCTAGGGTGAGAGAACATGGTACAAAATTTCATGTATTTGAGACTTTCCTCACTCCAGATGACATCAATTCTTCACAAAGGTGTACTGTGCTGTTTGTACGTATTACTCTATATTCAAAACTGACCCCTAAACCACCACTAATGCTTCACCTCGACCTGTCAGGTGGCCCTCCTATAGAGATATAAATAGGTGCACACAGTGAGGCTCTCCCGAGGCGCGCTCTCTCTCCCTCTTCCTCCTCCCTCCCTCTCCAAGCCCAGAAATGGCCAAAATGCAATTCCAAAAATGTATCGCGAATTGCGTTATGGCCTTTTCGCACATATTGCACAGCTTAACACTACGGAAAAAGGTGTAATTTCTGCAGTTAAAACTGTCAATATGGCCCCTAATTTTACTAATTCCTGCCCATTACTCTTCCCCCAATCCTGCCCACCCCAAAAATTTGCATTTGCACTGTGTGGTACAGCATTTTTCGCATGCAATAATGTATTATCGCATGTGAAAATGTCATAACGCACTTTCAGTTATTCAGCTATCTCTAGATGTGCCTGAGAGCAGGTCTATAGTAATCTGCCTTGTTTGCTGGATAACTTTAAACCTTCTGATATTCAAAAGATAATAGGTTAGGTTTAAAATTATCTGGCTACAGGTAGTTTTATTTATTTATTTTATCTATATTCCTCATTTTGGTCCTTCAAAGCAGATTACATTCACGTACTGTAGATATTTCCCTATCCCTAGAGGGCTTACAATTCTAAGGCCTGGATTTACTAAACCATAAGGCAATATTGTGAGTCAAACAGCATGTAATGTGCGTTAAATCTTGTTTATTGCGCAGTGTCGCCAGATAACGGCACTATTGCTATATCATGACACTATCACAAGATATACCTGAAGATTTCTTACATCTATGGAAATAAACTGCTTTGCATACATTTGCATGCATAAAATTGCTTAATGCATGCAAAGCAGCTTATATATAGGCAATCCAAAATGTGGCTGACTTGGAAAAGGTCAGCCCTGTTATTTTATGGGCCCATGGGAAAATTAAAGTGCCAAGGTGCCTGAAAAACACCCTCCACCCAAAATAGAAAAAAACACCTTGGCACCCTGCCCACACCCTGCGCTGCCTACTGAGGCAGCCCTGGCCCCAAAACAACAAAATAAAATCTTAGGAAATGATGCAACGATGGGCTGCCCCTTCCCCCACCCCTCCCTCTAATTTCAGAAAAGTGGCACCTCCTCCTCCAATATTCCTATCCCTTCCCAACCCTCCTAATTAGTATCCCTGGCGTCTAATGTTCTCAACCCCCACCTCTCCATCCACCAACACAAAAAAAAAATGACCTTGGGGGTCTGGGGGGGAGCAGGCAGATCCCCCTAACTCTCCCATACATTTAAAAGTAGTCTTTGGTCGTCCATGGAGGCCTGGAGTGCCCCTAGCTCCGGGCCTGTTGACACCATTTTTTAAAATGTTGTTGAACTGATCTTGCCCTTTTTGGAGGGCCAGGGCCATCTCGGAAGGTGGTGGAGGGCCTAGATGGGGTTCTCCTAAGATCCCCCGCCCCCCCAGTGTTTTTTTTTTTTTCCTTTGGGAGGGTTGCTATTTTTAGGGCCCTGAGACCTTTAAGCGATGGCGGCCCCGTACTGTGGCGTGATTATTTTTGTCATGCATTTGTGCCGTGATTATTAGATTTTCAAATCAAAATTATTTTTCATTGAAATTTTGTTGGAATTTAAATTGTTTCATTTTGAAAACGACCTGAAATGAAATAGGACATTTGTTGTCATTTCCTGTTTCGTTTCTCCCGAACGCACATCCTTACTGTCTTCTGACCAAGAAGACCATGGTTCCGGATACGGATTGTATTCACCATTGTTGGAGCACATTTTAACACTAGGACCTATTCTTCACCCAGATTTATGCCATCTCAAAATAATGGCTTGGAAATTGAGAGGCAGATGTTAAAAATGAAGGGGTACTTGAAATCTCTTGTGGAAATGTTGTTGAAGTCCATTAGCATTTCTACTAAGAAGGCAATATTGTTGTCTGATGTAAGTTTGCTTGCTGGTTAAGGAAAATATTCTAATCCAGTGAAGATATCAGTTTAGACTAGTGGTTCTCGACCTTTTTTCTGTCAGAACCTGATAGATCAGTGGTTCCCAACCCTGTCCTGGGGACCCCCCAGCCAGTCGGGTTTTCAGGATATCCACAATGAATGTGCATGAGAGAAAATTTGCAAGTTATGGAGGCAGTGCATGCAAATTTTCTCTCATGCATATTCATTGTGGATATCCTGAAAACCTGACTGGCTGAGGGGTCCCCAGGACAGGGTTGGGAAGCACTGTAATAGGTGGTTCTTACTTGTGTGACACATTGAACACATGACAGTCACAAGGCTAAATATAAATGTACACTTTGCCTCCACATGAAACCCCACCCCCTCCAAACCCTCAACAATGGGTATAAAGCAGAACTAGAACATTCCCCATACAACTCATCATACAAAAAGGATATTCTAGTGTTATCTCAATAACAGCAACACAAGCTCCCTCTATTACTAGGTGCAAAGGCCCTATTTATAAAACAAACAGCAGTTCATCACCAATGCATGTCCTATTGAGAAAACACAACAAATAAGTTGAGAAATTTAACTAGCCATGCTACTTAAATACCTCACCTCAGTCACACAAACAGAACTGACTTTCACCAAGTACAGAAAGACCACAGATTACAAATATGGAGACAGAAACTGTAATGGAAACCCAAAAAAGTCACTCTGCATGCAGTACAAAACTGGAGAAATGGAAACAGAAATATAGCACCTAACATAGTACCAAGAACTGCAATAACACACACAAACTAATCCACACAAAGTTATACCTGCATTATGGCTTGCACTCCAACAGTAACAACCGTATCTATGAAAAGGCAACACTACAAATATTAAACCAGACCCTAAACACCAGTACACCTCGTATTCGGGAAAACAGTACAAACCAAGCTACTATAGATCCCCACACAAAATAATTGTAAAACTATACTAATAAATGTTTCAAAATAGCTGATGAACAGCCCCTGCCCCCACTCTCCTCCACCATGCATTCTATTGTTATAAGCACAATATATACATTTTTAAATAAATAGCATCTAAAAATTAAAAACTCTTAAAGATTATTAAAAATTCTCCAAACACCAATAAAATATTTCAAAACAGAAGACACATCACATAATACCAATAAATAAAATGGCAATCAATCAAGAAAAATGAACTTAAAAAGTCACCTTTACCTACCCTCCCTAGCAGCTCTCCTACTCCTTTCCCCTGCAGGCTAGTAGCACACACCAGAAGCAGCAGTAGCTGTTGAAGCTGTCCTCACGGTCCTCTTCCTTAGTGACCACAAACAGTCTCTGTGTCACGCGCACACTCACACACTCACACACGCACAAACACTTCATCTCTTTGACCAGTGTTTCTCACACACTCGCGTCACCTCCCTGACCAGTCTCTCTCAATCATACACAATGCCCTCTCTCGCTCTCTCACTTATACACTGGCTGGCTACCTGTTTCTCACTCCCACTTCCTCCCTCCCCCGGAGCACAAATGGTAGCTGCATCAGCCTCCTCCACAGCCCAAGAAAGAAGAATTACATTGACCGTGAGGGCTAACGCTGCTGTCTCCCTTGTTGATTGCTGGCTGCTTCTAATTTTGCTCCAGGCCTGCGCTGCTGCTTGGGCTGATGCTGTTGCCACTGCTGCTACTTTTCAGTGCAGCATGACCTTTTCTTCCCTGCACGCCCCTGCTACACATCAGTTCTTCCGGGTCGCGGGTGCAGGAAGCAGAAAAGGCCATGGTGCAGTTGCCTGCTTCAGAGAACTCTGCTGCCCTTCCCATCCGGCCGGATTTGTACGTTCTGATACCCCGGGGGGGCAACAGCAGCAGTGGAAGAATGTCTGCCTCTCACTCAGTGGAGGAAGAGGAGAGAAGAGCAATGAGACCGGGTAGTATTGGATATCTTGAGCTGAATATTTCGGTAAACTTCTCTTTCACCAAATGTACTCAGCTAAGGATACCTGGATAAAGTTACCTGGGTGGCTTTGCTACTCCCTGATTTACTGAATATTTGGGGAAAAAAATGACACCCTCTTCCCCTTTAAAAAAAAAAAAAGAAAAGTGGGCACCACTCCTCCCAAACCTCCAAAAGACTCCCTGTACCCCAGTGGGAGGAAGCAAGGCTCTTACCTTCTGCAAGGTGAATAGCTATGTGCCGGTATAGCTGACAAGTGCACTTAGATGTTCATTTAATCACATCACTGGAAGCAGAATTGATTCCTTCACTGACAGCTGACCAGCTGGAGAAGAGGGTGAGAGAGATCAGGCTGCACAGCCTATGACATGTTGTGTTTGTTCTTATTGTTATTTATTTTATTTTTATGTTTTATTTTGGAGGATAGAGGGCGTGATAAGGCCACGGCTGGCCTGCAAGGTTTATTTTTTCACTTACCCAGCTAACTTTAGACCTGCAATTTTTCTGACCAGAATATCTGTGCTAGCCAGATACATTTTGAACATTCCCTTGGAATGCCCCACCCTGCCTCTTTTTTTTTTTTTTTTAAATTTATCCAGCTAACTTGTAGTTGGATAATGACTTACCCAGCTAAAACTTCACCAGTTAGGAGGGTGGGATATCTAAAACCCTAGATTTGTCCCGGTAAGTACTGAAGTTGGCCATATAACCCCTTTTGAGTATCCACTCCTACGTGAGTAAGTTCATTTTAACTTCAGTTGTACTAGATGGCTTCAGGAATAAGTTTGCAGCTCTGTATTTTTAAAAGCTTTGCCTTTATTTTGAGTGCAAGGAGCATTGGTTTGCAGTCGTCTTTTGAAGCTTCTAGGAGGCTGAAACTTAAATTTTCCAATAAATTCATTAAATTAATTAATTAATTAATTTTATTACCGTATTAGTATCGTCTTTTGTTGAATACAAAATATAGGGTTGAGGGAATATGAAACAGGACTTGCTTCACTTAAATAGAATGATCTAAAGTCACATTTTGTGCAGTGCCACCTTGTGGCAAGTTAACATTGCAATGTTTGGATGAACCAGTGTTGGCATTATTTTTGTTTATATTTTAATTATTTTTACAAAATAAGTCTTCAGAAACTTTCAGAAAATAGCATCATGTTTTACTGTTGTATATGAAATATAGTTTAGTTTCATGCGTGAGATGAATTTTTATTTTTACATTGAGAAATTAATTGTATACAAATTCTGATGTATTTCCCTCCGTGTAAATGTAATGAAGTTTTATATCAATCTGGTATTTTCTTCTTAGTATAAAAGTTTCCTGGACTTGAGAGCCATGCCACGGGCAGTAGACATCTGCTGCAGAGTATTTGGCTATTGTGATCTATCATTAGATGCCATTTCTTTTCTTTTAATATTCTGGTCTCTCTGTTTTTTTTTGTTTTGTTTTTTTTTTTTCTACCTGGTAGTCTCCTCCTGCTTCTTTGAGCCATGCAGCTCAAGTGGAACCAGGGCTTGGATCTGGCACAATGAGCCTTCATTTGTAGCTATTCAAGAATGTTTTCCCCTATTTATTTCTCTCTCTTTCCACCCCCCCCCCCCCCACCCCTGAACTGTCCAATAACTTCAGCGACAGTCCTTGGCACAGAGCCAATCATCAGGACTCTTTCCAGAACCCTGCAAACATGTGCTTTAACTCCAGCCTCTAGGGGGCACCATTGCATGAGTACTGGAACTCCCCCACCTCCTTGCCAGGAGCTGTGAACACTCTACACAGCATCCCCAGCCCTGGCCAACCAGGAGAGTGGAATATTTAATATGCTATACTAATTGACTGGGTTACGGAAAACTGTCTGCATTATACTCCTGAGTCAAAAGATATCTTAATTGTGCATTGATTGCTCTGGATATGTTTTTGTAGACCCTGAGCACAGAGATCGATTTGAGAAGTATCTCTTGACCATGAACAGCTCAGAAGGGATTTGTCTTCTTACTACCTTTGCTCAGATGGCTCAAACTAAACAGAGAGGTGTGGATGAAGACTTTGTAAAAGATATAGTGCTAGAAATATACCAAGTAAGTACATGTGCATTCAGAATAATCAGTCTTCAATTCTTGCACATCGGTTCTTAGTTCATTTAGAGGATAATTTTCAAAGCATTTACCTGGGTAGATTTCCCTGTTTGAAAATTCTGTTGCTATACATATCAGGCCGATACAGAGCGATACGGAGCGCACCGTTAACCCTTGATTGGACGCGTGTTTTCCCTTACCCTTTATTCAGTAAGGGGCGGAAAATGCGCGTCTAACCCGCTGAACTTAATAGCGCCCTCAACATGCAAATACATGTTGATGGCCCTATTAGGTATTCACGCGCGATTCAGTAAGTAAAATGTGCAGCCAAGCCGCACATTTTACTTTCAGAAATTAGAGCCTACCCAAAGGTAGGCGCTAACTTCTTCGGGCACCGGGAAAGTGCGATATCATGGCGATATTAAGTCGGAGATCCCGAAGGCTAAAAAATGTAAAGAAAAAAAAAAAATTTGAAGTCTGCTGACGGCTGTTGGGTTGAAAACCAGATGCTCAATTCTGCCGGCGTCCGGTTTCTGAGCCCGTGGCTATCAGCGGGCTCGAGAACTGATGCCGGCAAAATTGAGTGTCGGCTG
Source organism: Rhinatrema bivittatum (assembly GCF_901001135.1). Taxonomy (NCBI): domain Eukaryota; kingdom Metazoa; phylum Chordata; class Amphibia; order Gymnophiona; family Rhinatrematidae; genus Rhinatrema; species Rhinatrema bivittatum. The sequence goes on from NC_042615.1 coordinate 789,737,575, forward strand.
TCAAACCCACTGACAGCCACCACTCCTGTCAAAAAGGAGGCGCTAGAGACGCGCTAGTGTCCCTAGCGCCTCCTTTTGCCCGTTTCTACCGCTGGGCCTAATTTAAATACTGTATCGCGCGCCCAGGCGAGTGGCCTTTACTGAATCAGCCCGATTGTTTTAGACAAACTGAAAAGAGGTAGTCCCAGAGGTCAGGTTTAGGTCAGGGGACGATAATTTTGGATTTTCACTAGTCCAGGGATGGCCAAATCTGATCCTTGAGAGCCACAAACGGGCCAGGTTTTCAGGATATCTACAACGAATATGCATATGAGAGATTTGCATGCACTGCCTCCATTGTATGCAAATCTCTCTCATGCATATTCATTGTGGATATCCTGGAAACCTGTCATATTTGTGGCTCTTGAGGACTGGAGTTGGCAACTCCTGCAATAGTCATTTCTTTCATGATCACTGCAATTACTTTCTTTGACTTTGCCATCTTACCATCTGCTTCCTCCTCTAGGTTCTTAGTGTTTTCTCGGGTGACCCACTGGATCTGTGAAGACATTTCCTTTCGAGTTTTAGTTGCAGACTGGTCCATTCAGTTAACCTGCAGTATTAGAAACTTGTGCCAAAATTGAAAAGGTTTTATTGTAAAATTTCAGCATTTTAACGCACCACCTCTGGAAGTTTAAACTTTTCATGACTTCTCACACTTGATCCATAACCAAAACTCTCCCTTATTTGGATTTTCAAATGAATGCAAGCTGTTTTACTCCCTGGGTTCCTGCTAAGCACCAGGAGATAGCTTACAATCAACACACCCGCAAGCTATCTCCTGGTGGTTTCTAGGGAAACTGAGACCCTCACAACCCAAGGGTCACACAGTTTCTAGAAATGCACTTGCAGAAAAAATACTGGGAGTTAGACGAAAGCAGTTCCTTGAAATGAAAACTTTGGCTGAACAGTTGGGAGTCCAAATGTTGATTAGATATCCATGTAAATGTTTAATTTGATATGAAAATAATAGTCATGCATATTTTGAACCAGACAATTTGAGAGCTTTTCTGGAAGCAAAAAGGATATTGGGGAACAAGTAGAGAGTCTAGTTATCGATTTAGAATGTAGGGAAGCAATATCTGTAAGATTTCCTGGTAATAGGATACCTAAGGTTGTAAACTTTACTATGTCTAAAGGTAGAGACTGAATAATAATGTTATGTATATGGCAGTAGTTATCCGAAATGTTAGTGATAGTGTATGTCATGATGTTGTATAAATTAGTAAAAAATAAATTAAAAAAAAAATACTGGGATCATCAGTCAGTCAAAAGACAGAGTTAACAAATTGCAAGAACAGCAAATGGAAAAAAAAGATCTAATTTACAAACAGTAACAGATAAAATAACAAGGATTCATACAGGTAATGCTAACTAGAAGTTTTCTAGCCAGTACCTGGGGAGGTTCAGGAAAAGCTGCTTCACAAGGATATATAGTGCTGAGGACAAGGCCTAGGCACAGCTCTAATTTCTCTACACAACCAAGACTGGAGAGTTTTGGCAAATTCTAGCTAGGTCATGCTGGGACTGGTGCTGTGAACCCAATGAAAAGCCTAAGGCACCAGAATCCTGACCAGTGGCTATACAGAATGTTGCAACATTATGGAAACTGGGGAAGTATGCTTCCCAAGCCTCACCTTGGGATATACAAGCAGCAGTGCTAGCTGCTAGAAACTACAGAGAGCAGCAGGAGTTAGGCTTTCACCTGCTGTCAGTTAAAGGATTGCAAAGGAAAATAAGAAAGCTCATCAGGCCCAATGATCCCCATTTCATTGCAATAAGCAATTAGGTTCTTTACAAATGGCTTCCATGCCCTTGCTGAGCCCTGAAACTGAGGCTATTATCTTGTCCTCCTCTCCCACTTCTTGAAGCATTCGAGCCTAGTCCCAGGTAAAGAGGGTGAGAACTGTGTGCCCTTGCTGTGCAAAAGGTCAGAGGCTTTTGAAGATGGACATCCTGGAGCCATTGGAGCCCTTTTCTACTCTGGAAGATTTTTGTGCTGGACAGAAGTCGCTGCTTAGTGCCCGTGAGGGAGCCTAGATACAGATATTGGGAATGGTACTTACACCAAATCTCTGAGGAAAATGGAGTGATAGGAAATACTTGGGTATTCCTGCCTCTGACCTTTTACTGTTAAACTCTCAGGCAGTTGACAAGGGAACTGAGTTGATGATGTTTACCCAAGATTCAGCTATTTCCATGGAAGGACTAGAAATAGGGATATTAGTTTTCAAAGGGAAACTACCCTTTGTTTATGATCACAGTTTTAATATAATTTATAATCCATTAACACATTCTGCTGCATCAAAGTGTGAGTCATGGGTGAGTGCCTCAAGGTTTGTGTAGGTCACTTCTTTTTCAGTGAATGCACGTACAGTACATCCTTGGTCTTCCAGTTGAACATTTTCCATATTTTTGTTTTCATAGGTGGCCTATATCAGCCTTTCCACGAGGGAGACTTTTTCCAAGGTGGGACGAGAACTCTTGGCAACAATTACAAGCACACACACTACAGCAATCTCTGTACTTCTGGATCGTGTTCGAGAAACAATTGAAAAAGTTGGGATGGTAAGTTCACAGTGCTTTTTAGCAGACCTTCAGTAATTCACAAATATACATACAGTCATTTTGGATTTTATCAAAGTAAGCGTAGTGATCTTTATTTGCCTCAGCTTCCACATTTGACCTCCAGCTTTGCCGTACCACTCCCACTCACCATTTTAGCCATTGCCTTGACCTAGTCCTTTCTTCCAGCTGCTCTGTCTCTGGCCATCATCTGGTCGCCTTGACATTTAGCCACCCTCTCCCACAGTCTCGTCCAGTCACTACCAACACCTGTAGCACCTGTAGAAATTGCCAGGCTAATGATCATTGCATCCTCTCAACTTCTTTCTCATCTTTTCTCTCCTTCACTGCTTTGTCAGCATTTAATGAGGCAGCTTCTTGTTACTAGCAGAGTTCTGTCCTCTGCTTTGGCACATTTGCCCCACTCTGCCCTTCCTGTATCCTGTAAAAATCCTTGCTCTGGCTCAAAGTAATAATGGCAGAAAAGAGTCAAATGGTTCATCCAGTCTGACCAGCAAGCTTCTTATGGTAGTAACTTTCACTCCATGCAGGTTACCCCCCCTGTTACTATTAAGGGTTGTAACTGTCATTCTGGACAGGTCACCCTCATGTTACTGTTAGGGAAGTAACTGCTGCTCCATGCAGGTTACCCAAATGTTTCTTTTAAGGTTAGTAACTAGTGCTCCATGCAGTTATCCCCAAGCCTTATGATAACCCATAAAAAAATTACTGGTAGCAACATTATTTGATAATGAGCCTTCTTGAAAATTCAAACAGTTCCTCTTGACATGTTTTGCTTATGGTCTTGGCTGTAGAAGCAGTCCTATGCTTTTTCCCTTATGTCTGCATATTTATTTATTTTTATTTATTTAAAAAAAATTATATTCTGCGTATTCCCAGTGTTCATGTGTGGATTACTAAAAAAACACCAAAACTCATAAAATTCCACACACATAACAATTACAATTAAAATAACAGCAACAAAAATTACCATACAGTAAATGAAACAGAATAAAACAAAATAAAATAAAACCATCACTGTGCCACGATATTACCTGTCCCAAAAGCCTCCCGGAATAGTACCCCAGACCTTAAGTCGTGGTCTGTGATGGATGTTGTCTGTATCACCCCCACTTTTGAAGTGGAGAGCGATGTTGCAATTGTGTCAAAGCATCAAGGCTTAATGATTAAGGGTAGTAATCCTCATGCCTAATTGCAGTTCCATGTAGGTTACCCCCATGCTTATCAGTACCCTAGACCTTAAAAGTAGGGGCTCTCATTGGTTGTTTCTGAATCCAATTCCACTCTCCCCCGCCGTCGAAGCAGAGAATTGCAGTTGCATTAAAAGCGTCAAGGCTTATTGGTCAAGGGTAGCAATCTCCATGTCTTCTGCTAAGGGTATTAACTGCCACACCAGCAAGTTACACCCATACACGCTTTTCTTCATTTCTGTCTTCTAGACTATAGGTACCATCAGTGTTTATCCCTCTTTGAATTCTTTGACTGACTGTTTTTGTGTTCACCACCTCCTCTGGAAGGGCATTCCAGGCATCCACCACCTTCTTTGTGAAGAAATATTTCCTGATGTTGGTTCTGAGTCATCCCCCCCCTTGGAGTTTCATTTCCTGACCTCTAGTTCTATTGATTGCGTTCATTTCAGCTCCATGCTCCCCTCCTTCCAGTCTTCTGTTGCACTTGCTAAGCAAGTCTACTATGTCCATCTAACAAACACTTTTGCTTCCAAGCCATGCTCCCCATCCTGCTCGGCATATCCCTTCCTCCAAATGCCGACTTCTCTCTGCCTAGAGTGAGGATCATTTTTCAGAAGCATTTTAAGGGTAAAATGACCTCAGAAATGACCTGCTATAAAATTACACCCCTCCCCTGGCCTCTGCTAGACTGTCTTACACCAGACTTCAGACCTTTAGCTGTTATACACCAAAGATCTGGAACATGCTTCCATTATCCCTTCGCTTGGCGCCTAGCTACCTCACCTTCAGGAATAGAGGCTTCCTTTCCAACTATCTAGTTACTAAGGAAATATTCCTATTTCTACAGCAACAACAAAGTAACCTGACTGTGAATCTGTCTTTAAATATGTAGATCATAAACCAATATTGTAACCTATTTTAAATAAATTATAATCTATTTTGAGGCCATTCATGGTAAAAAGTGGAATATCAAATATCAATAAATTAATAAATATGCAAATAAATGTACACAGGTATGTCCAGGTATTCATGTAGATTTATCTGAACTGAGTGGTGGTGTTCCAGAGGCCGAATTTAGAGGTTTGTGCTTATATGCATACATTTGCATTTTCAGAAGTATGCAAACTAAGATTTTAAGAAAACTTTCTACACATATCATGGATGTAATTGTGGATAGATGGCTTTGATGGGCTAATTTTCAAAGTGATCTCACACTCATAAATTCGCTTTGAAAATTGATGTAATATAATGTGTGTTTTTGCTGTCTAATTTGTGGGGGTAATTTATTTAACAACCCACATAATGATTGGTACTCACTGGCAGGGTGGATAAGGACCTATGAGGCAAAATGCTTGGGCAATGGCCACGCTAGTATTGCTAGTTATTTTGTTTGATTAGGCATGGAAAAAGTTGGTGTTGGGGGAAACTAAGTGAGGATCTCGTATGCTCTTTAAGTTAAGATGGTCCAGAACGTGGCAGTGTGACTCCTTACTGGATCCAGTCTGTATGACCATGTCCCTAATGTTAAAAAAAAAAAAACCAAAAAAAACCAAACATACATTTTTCAATTGCTTCTAGTGAATTTTCACACTAAGTTTAAGGCTTGTTGCCTAGTATTTAAAGCATGGGGGGTTTTGGTCCCAGTAACCTTCAGGATAAGCTTTCTTTATATGTTCTATAATCGTTCACTATGCTCTCAGGAATAGGGTTTGTTGGTGGTCCCCAAAATAAGAGAAATTTGCTTAATGTCAGTATGTCAAATAACTTTTTCAATATTAGGTCCAACTAATTGGAGCCAGTTATTACAAGAGTTGGGGGGCCTTCTCGAGATTTGATGTTCTTCTGTAAGCTGCTAAAAACATTGAGGCCAATACTGAAAGGCATTTAGCTGGATAACTCACAAGTTTTCAATAGCCCCTGTACTTCTGCAGCTAAAAATTGGCCAAATAAGTAATGGGTGTTTACAGGCACATTACGGGGCTGGGATGGCATGTCCGAGAAATGTATTTGGCTAAGCCCGATATTAGGAGTTAGCTGAATATGTTTATTGGCTAACTCTAGCCATGCCCTCTAGTAGGTCTAAAGTTATCTGGATAACATTTTAGTGGTGATAGCCTTAAAAAAACAAACAAACAAGTGTGGACCTGGGGGTCCAAATTCCAGCCCCCAGATTAATATATATATATATATATATATATATAAAAAAAAAATTTTGCCCTGCGGGGCTGATCTCTATCCTCACCCCTCCAATCCACTCCAAGAATTTTTTTTTAAAGTAGAAGTATAATAGGTTGATGCCAGGCTCCACCCTTCCTCTCCCTGATTAGGATACGTTTTTAATCCATGCGCCCTCTTCTCCCTCTTGCCACCTCCTACCACCCCAGTTTTAATCCTCCCATCCATCCAGTACCTATCTGAATCCTTTTCTGTGCTAGGATTGTGGGTACATAATCGCGACTGCTTTCAGTGTTGCTCAGATAGCAACACTGGAAATGTAAGCTACTAATGTTACTATCAGAGATTCCTTTTTTTTAATATAGCAGATTAAGGTTAAAGTTATCCAGCTACCTTTAGCCAGATAACTGTAAATCTAACCAGTGATATTCAAAAGATGGTTGGTTATGACTAAAGTTATCTGGCTTAAGTTAGCCAGATGACTTTATTCAATGATATTCAGTAAATCCCCCTGAGTATCCCAGATATCTTATCTGGCTAATGTTAACCAGATATCTTATCTGGCTAATGTTAACCAGATAAGTTATCAATTTTTTCGGTTTCAAATATTGGCTTTGTGGTTAGTTTCACAAATATTTTGATTTTATTTATCTCTGGGAAGAAATATGGATGCTCTGTATTTTATATTTAATTATATTATTGGTTTGTTAATTGTAATGTGAGCAAATAATTGCTTTGTCTTTATTTATTTATTTATTTTATTTATTTAAAGGTTTTTATTTACCGATAACCGTTTGCACATCGTATCGGTTTACAATTAACGTATAACAAAGATATAGAAGATACATGGAACGATTTGGTTACATGGCATAGTAAGGGAAAGGTACATATGCAGAGAGTACATAACTGTTGAGGGAGAAATATATAAGTATATATAAATCTGTATAAGAGAAACTATGTACACTCTGGTCATATTTGAAAGCAAGTTACATGGCATGATCAGAGGTGGTAAATAATATTTTATTGTGAACTTGTTGATAACTTATATTTATATTATAAAATTGAATCTATAGACAAAGTCATGTAGAGAAAGGGCACCCGGGGGAGAAGGTAGGGGTTAGGGGTAGGCTAGCTTGAAGAGCCACGTTTTCAGTTTTTTCTTTAATTTGTGTGTGCGTGGTTCCAAGCGTAGGTCGGGCGGCATTGAATTCCAGTTGATGGTCCTGCTATTGAGTGCTCTGTCCCTAGTGGAGGACCGTTGTTGTGTTTTAGGAGAGGGAATGTGAAGGGTTCCTTTATAGGCAGATCTGGTAGGTCTGTTGGAGGAGTTGAAGTGGAACGAGTTGTTTAGCCAGGTGAAGTTCTGGTTGTGTAAAGTTTTGTGTATAAGTGAGAGGGTTTTGTAGAGAATTCTAGAGGAGATAGGGAGCCAGTGGAGGTCTCTAAGGATGGGTGTGATGTGCTATTTTCTATGGGGGTTTGTTAGAATTCTGGCAGTGGCATTCTGTAATAATTGGAGGGGTTTGATGGTGGAAGAAGGGAGGCCTGTTAGAATTTGTTAAAATAAGTGTGTAATAAATGGTTGAGTACAAAGGAGGGAAGACAAGACTGTCCTAGGTAAGGAGAAATTGTAAATGATCTTCAACCACCATAATGTACTGTTAAGTTAAAACTTGTTTTGTAATCCGCCTTAAGGCCTCTTATAAAAAAAGGCAGAATATCAAATGTCTGTCCATAAATAAATATAGGTGTTCCCACTCTGTGACTGGCAGCTGGGAAGTATCCTTAACAGTATGAGTAGAAAAACTAGGCAGGCTGCATGGACCGAATGGACTTTCTGCCATCATTTACTGTGTTATATTGCTATAATCAACCGTATTGGCAAGAGTATCTCAATGTTCTCTATCTCATATGCTTCTAAGTGTTAATCTGTTGAATGTGCAAAATGTTTATTTCTGAGATTCTTGTTGACCTGAACCTATCTGCACTCTACTGCTAAACTACACTGTTTTTAGTAGGATATACATGTTCTTATTTTGGCCTTGTTAATTCTTACCCAGGAGTTTGCATGAGTGGAACAAACTTTCATTGAGGTTTACCTAGCTGCAATTTTTCAGATTAACATTCTTGATGTGAATGAGCAGTGACAAAGAGCCACTAAAAAATCTTACAAAAGGTGTGCATGTAGATTAAAAGTTTGGCACTTAGAAAGGCTTGTAATAGAGGATAAAGGAGCATACAGAACTTTATTTCAATTTAATTGACTAGGAATTTAAGATATAGGAATAGCTCACATCAGTCCATAAAACAGACCAAGGACCTCCTCCCTAATGTTTTGCTTCTGCGTCCTCTACTCTGTTTGAGCAGATTAATAAACGGATCATAAAATACTCTTCTAGCTTAAATTTTTAAGTAATTGGAAGTATAGTTTCATCTCTCCTTTTATTCTCTTTTGTAAGTCTTGTTGCATGCGCATTGTTTTGTAATCAAGTTTTCTTAGGGAATAGCCATTGCTATTAATTGCATCAGTAGCATGGGATCTTCTTAGTGTTTGGGTAATTGCCAGGTTCTTGTGACCTGGTTTGGCCTCTGTTGGAAACAGGATGCTGGGCTTGATGGACCCTTGGTCTGACCCAGCGTGGCAAGTTCTTATGTAATAATCCTTTATTCCCTGTACATACCCGGATCAGTCCAGACTGCTGGGTTTTGCCTCCCTTCCAGCAGATGGAGACAGAGGAAAAACTTTGGGAGCACCCCCTCTTAGTCCGGTGTACAACCTGCATCCTCTCAGTATTTTTCTGACTCCAGCAGATGGAGGTGGCATAACCTGTGGTTCTGACTATCTTCTCTCAATTAAAAAAAAAAAAAAAAAAAAAAAAAAGAAACAGCAGGACAAGAGAGAAAATCTACACCTTTTTTGCTTTCATATTGCTGTGCAGGCAGGACAAGCAGGACTTTGAGCCTCCTAAGGGGTTGGCAGGTTCCAGTGGGACTATCCCCCCTGGTAGCAGGCATACAGAGCGGGGTTGGTGGCCCTATTTGCTCCCCTTTTTTGGGCACCGGGGGTGATTACAGGTGGTCCAGTCCCTACCCCCTCTACCCTTCTTGGATTCAGAGAAGCCATAGCTCTTGCCGATAAAGTTTTGTTTAAAAAAAACCCAAAGATTGAGGAGTGTGTTGTCTTCAGCGGCAGGGTTGTGCGAGGTAAGGTGGTGCGGTTTCGCCCATGTTCTTGGCTCCCAGGTCTCTCCATGTTTGCCCTTGGTACTTGGTGCCCCCGTACTCCTCTCAGCCATGCTGCGCGATCAGGCTTGCTCCGCCTGTAGGGAGCTGTCCTCAAGTCTCTCCTGCGCAAGCATTTGTACATGGTGCCTCCCCGGCGGGAAGGTCTCTTCCGGAGAGGCGGGGGCTGTATTGGGAAAAGATCTGCCGCTTTGGAGCTTGTGGCCGACCCGTTCCTACTGAGCGAGGGAATGGTGGCCATCTTGAAATCTCTTGCGGCTGTGAAAGAGAGGACAGTGGGGGGAGGAGATCTCTTGCCCAACTTGTTACCCGTTGTTGAGAATCCTCAGGACTCCCTTCATGATGACTCCGAAGATGACCCTTCAGAGGTTGCAAGACCTGGGGGCCATTATTCTGGTGCCGCAGGAGGAGCGAGGAGCAGGATGTTGTTCCATTTATTTCATTGTACCCGAAAAGGAAGGATCTTACCTTCCCGTTCTGGACTTGAAGAAGGTGACCCGGACCTGCGGTCCCGCATTTTCGAATGGAGACCCTGCGATCGGTCATTGTGGCTGTTCGCAGCGCGGAGTTCCTAGCTTCTTTGGATCTGACTGAAGCGTACCTCCACATCGCAGTCTACAGGGATCACTAGCGATATCTCTGCTTCATGATACTCTGTCAGCATTTCTAGTTCTGTGCCCTTCCCTTTGGCCTGGCGACAGCTCTGCGCACATTCACCAAGGTGATGATGGTGGTGGCAGCAGCTCTTTGGAAAGAGGGAGTGCTTGTTCACCCATATCTGGATGATTGGCTGGTGAAGCTGGAGGCTCTATGCAAGCTGTCCGTGGACAAGGTCTTGCTACGCCTACAGTCTCTGGGTTGGGTTGTCAACCAGGCCAAGAGTCAACTTTGTCCCTCTCAAGTCCTGGACTTCTTGAGAGCTCACTTCAATACCCACGTGGGAAAAGTCTTCCTCAGGTAGGAGTGCATCCTCAAGTTACAATCTCAGGTTCAGCATCTGTTGGCAGCTCCGGTGCCCAGAGTTCGGGACTACTTACAAGTCCTTGGATCATACATAGAAACATAGAAATGACAGCAGAAGAATACCAAACGGCCCATCCTGTCTGCCCAGCAAGCTTTGCACTTTTTATTTTTTTTTCTCATACTTCTGTTAGTCTTGGCTCTTAGTAACCTTTTGGTTTTATTTCCCTTCCACCCCCACCATTAATGTAGAGAGCAGTGTTGGAACTGCATCTAAGTGAATATCTAGCTTAATTAGTTAGGGGTTGTAACCGCCGCAATAAGCAAGCTACACCCATGCTTATTTGTTAACCCAGACTATGTAATTCAGTCCTTGTTGGTTGTTGTCTGTATATAGATCCACTTTTCTTCGTTCCCCCTGCCGTTGAAGCAGAGAGCTATGCTGGATATGTGTGAAGTATCGGTCTTTCTCCCCTGCCGTAGAAGCAGAGAGCTATGCTGGATATGCGTGAAGTATCAGACTTTCTCCCTTGCCGTAGAAGCAGAGAGCTATGCTGGATATGCGTGAATTATCGGTCTTTCTCCCCTGCCGTAGAAGCAGAGAGCTATGCTGGGTATGCGTGAAGTATTGGTGTTTCTCCCCTGCCGTTGAAGCAGAGAGCTATGCTGGGTATGCGTGACGTATCGGTCTTTCTCCCCTGCCGTTGAAGCAGAGAGCTATGCTGTATATATATTGAAAGTGAAGTATCAGGCTTATTTGGTTTGGGGTAGTAACCGCCGTAACAAGCAAGCTACTCCCTGCTTTTTGTGAATGCAAATCTTTTTCCACATTTCCTCTTGCCGTTGAAGCTTAGAGCATTGTTGGAGTTGCATTAACCGTGTGTATGTTTATTGAATAAGGATATTATCTCCAGGCAGTAGCCGTCATTCCCGTGAGCCACCCACTCTTCATTCATGTCCTCTAGACTTTATGGATCCACAGTGTTTATCCCACGCTCCTTTGAAGTCCTTCACAGTTCTGGTCTTCACCACTTCCTCCGGAAGGGCATTCCAGGCATCCACCACCCTCTCCGTGAAGAAATACTTCCTGACATTGGTTCTGAGTCTTCCTCCCTGGAGTTTCAAATCATGAAAGAGCGGTGCACCGAGCCTTACAGAGTTTTCTTCCTCTTGTACACAGCCAGGTGGTGTGGGTACTGTCAGACAATGCAATAACAGTAGCCTATATCAATCGCCAGGGAGGAACCAGAAGTGGCCAGATGGCGTTGGAAGCAGAGCTACTGATGACCTGGGCAGAGAAATATCTGGACATTAGCGGCATCTCACATAGCAGGGTCGGACAATGTGCAAGCAGATTTTCTCAGCCGTCAAAGACTAGATCCCAGGGTGTGGGAGCTCTCCCTGGATGCCATGTCACTCATCTCGAGCAGATGGGGTGCTCTTCATCTGGATTTGATGGCGACTCGAATGAATTCCAAGGCTCCGCGTTTCTTCAGTTGTAGAAGAGAGCATGGAGCGGAAGGGGTCAACTTCCCTGGCCACACGATGTTCTCCTGTATGTGTTCCCTCCGAGGCCTCTGATAGGCAAGGTTCTGCGAAGAATAGAGATTCATCCGCAGAAGGTAATTCTAGTGGCTCCAGAGAGGCCTTGAAGACCCTGGTTCGCAGACCTGATCAGTCTCACTTTGGATGGACCCGTGCGTCTCTCATCTTCTGAATCTGGTTCATCAAGGCCCTATATTTTTCGATCAGGCCGATTGCTTTTGTCTTGTGGTGACTGAGGAAGAGAGGGTATACAGAGGATGTGATTACCCCTCTTCTTTGGGCTTGGAAGCCTTCTACTTCCTTGACCTATGTCAGGGTCTGGAAAGTGTTCAAGTTAAGGTGCTGCGAAAAGGGATTCTTCCCCCGCCAGTCCTCTGTAGCTCATATTCTGGCGTTCCTACAAAAAGGTTTCAGTAAAGGCTTATTGTTCAATTCCCTCAGGGTGCAAGTGGCAACCTTGGGGAGTTTGAGTAGCAAAATTCTTGGGACATCCCTAGCGGCCCATCCCGATGTCATTGTTTCCTTTGTGGGGTGAAACATTTGAATCACCTGGTTTGTCCGTTCTGCCCATCCTGGAGTCTTATTTTGGTCCTCGGGGTGTTGTGTGATGCTCCTTTTGAATCCCTGAAGAAGGCCACCTTGAAAGATTTAACTTTGAAGGCAGTGTTTTTGGTGGCAATATGCTCAGCTCGGAGGGTCTCTGAGTTCCAAGCCCTATCTTGCAGGGAGCCGTATTTGTAGTTTTCAGACTCTGGAGTTTCTCTTCGAACGGTTCCCTTCTTCCTTCCGAAAGTTGTTTCTGCTTTCCACTTGAATCAGTGGGTGGAACGTCCGGCTTTCCCTCAGTTGGAGCCGGATTCGCCTCATGCCAAGGAGTTGAGGTGCCTGGATGTCAAAAGAACCCTCTTGCGCTATCTTTAGATCTCTAATGCTTTTTGGGTTTCGGATCATCTTTTTGTTTATGGAACGGTGCTGGGAAGGGTCACAAGGCATCTAAAGCAACCATTGCCTGTTGGCTGAAAGAGGCCATTGCTTCCGCTTACATTTGTCGAGACATTTGTCGAGGGCAGGCTGTTCCTCATGGCCTGAAAGCCCACTCAACTCGATCTCAGGCGGCTTCCTGGGCTGAGTATCAGCTGGTTTTGTTGCAGGAGTTCTGTAGGGCAGCAACGCGGAAGTCCTTTTGCTAGACACTATCGTTTGGACATGCAGGCCGCTGGCGCTGATGATTTTGGAAGCAGAGTCATTTGAGAGGGACTCTCAAGGTCCCACCCCTGTTAGGGAAGCTTTGGTACATCCAGCAGTCTGGACTGATCCAGGTATGTACAGGGAAAGGAAAATTGGTTCTTACCTGCTAACTTTTTTTCTTGTAGTACCATGGATCAGTCCAGACACCCACCCGTGGGAGTGGGCAAGGTATTCCGTGAGAGTCCATTTGTCTTCTGTTATCCTTTTTTGAACCCTGTCTCTGCGGATTATTTAGGGGTACAGGTTTCTCCGTATCCTTTTCACAATCTCAGGGTTTATTTCTTTCTTGTTCTTGCCTTGAAAGTTTGTTACTGCTTTGATAGAACTGATCCGTGGTACTACAGGAACGAAAATTATCAGGTAAGAATCAATTTTCCAACATGTCAATGAGCATGGCTGCCCACCTCTGTCACTCATACTGTGCAGCAAGAAGGCTGCTTCATAAAACAGAATATTGGATTTCTTCTGGTATTTTGCAAAGATGATAAAACTATCTGTTGTGTGCAAATCTTTAGTTCACAATTATGTTTTTTGTTTCCTTGAGGTATCCTTATACTTATTTAAAGAATTGCCGTTACACCTTTGGATTCCCACCCCATCGGAGATGGCTGTGATCCGGGATTGGCTGTTGAATTACCAGTTGACGGACGTGGAGAGTAAACTGGCCTGCATTATTCTGGAAGGACTGAACTGGGGATTTAGTGATCAGGTGTGATATGAAAACCTGAACATGTAATTTCTAAGATGACAGAAATACTTCTAAACTAAATATTTGCAGGTATTCTTTACAGTGCATCCTATTTGCCACCCATAAGTGACCTTGCATCCTGAGAGATGTACGCTTTGGCTTTTGTGAGTCATGTGGAATATGAAACCTCTGGATAGTAGAGGAATGAGGAGGAAAAGGGTCCAGATGTGAGGCAACATACCCAAACTCCAGATTCTGAGCCTCTAGAAGTCCACACAAATGGTTTCCTTATACCTAGCAGGGCACCATGGGTAGAATGGATGCCTTTAGGGATGGTATTGCAGCGGTTACAGGATTGGTGTAATGTGAACTGATGAAAGATGTAGAAGAAAAATAGATAGTCAATTGAACCAAAAGCAAGTTATGTAATATTTGCTGAGCCTAAAGGTAAAGTATATGAGACTTACAGCTCTTGTAGGTGCTCAGGAAGGGCGAAGATTTGCATACATCAGACTTGTTAGACCCAGAGTATGCAGATACCTCATATGGAGTCATTAAGGAACAACTGAAACTAGATTGACTAAGGTACTCCATAGAGTGGGTTGTAAACTGCTGGGTTAAGGATTGACTCAAAATGATATATGTTATATGAAATAGGGAAACCAGGTAGTCTTGAAAGCTCATGTACTACATATTTATTTTTAGATAATTCTTATTGTAGTCCACAACTGAACCTCTCTTCTGCTGATGTAGCGGCACAGCAGTTTGCTGAGAAGCTATTAAATACCTCATGGGGCTCTCAGGGTGGTCCTGACAGCGAGGAAAGACAAGCTTTCCAGGCTTTTAGGTTTCGTATTTCTTTGCATCTCCCGGTACAAGTCACACAGCCACACAAGTGAGTGGTATTCCACAAATAAGTTTACTGGGATATTTGGTAAATTTTGATCATTTGACAGATAGTGCAAGCTTTTCTAGTATAATTCATGCAGAAAAAGAAAAGCAAAAATGTTCACAGACACAGTCCGTGGCTTTCCAATCAAAGAATCTGCACACTAGGGGTTTTTCTCCTTTCCCACCCCTAACCAGATACTTTTTAGAATGTTCCCTGCACTGGTACTTTCCCTGTAATGGTGCTTGAGTAAAATTTGCTGATTTTTCTCTCTAAACAAATCAACTAAATTAAGATGCTGAAAGTAGTCCAGCAGCAGGAGGGAGGCTTTCCAGTCTTTTGTACTGAGTGCCACATGTATGATTATTTTCTAGCTGGCAAGTGGTTGTGTGTGTCCACTGGCTGCAAAGAGCTCCTAGCCCTCAGAACAAGTCCGAACTCTGGAGGCTAGAGTGGCAGACTTGGAGGAGCTAAGGGAGACAAGGAAATATATAGAGAGACCTTAAGGGATATGGTAGAGAATTCCCACCTCCAGTCTGGCAGCCCCTGTGCTGTCTTGGAGGAGAAAGGTTACCTGGAAGAAGAGCATCACTTTGAGGCAGGAAGCAATCCTGTAGTTAGGACTTGCCCTTAAGGTGATGAATATCCTCTCGCACAGAGGATAGATTTCCAGGGGCATGTGCCCAGGAAGGAAGGGTTAGGATGGCTGTTGTAGTTGATTTTTCTGTTATTAGGAAGGCTGATAGCTGGATGGCTGGTGGACATGAGGATCTCTTGGTGACATGCCTGCCTGGTGCAAAGATGTCTGACCTCATGTATCACATAGATAAGATTTTAGATAGTGCTGGGGAGGAGCCGGTAATCTTGATACATGTGGGTACCAGTGACATAGGAAAGTGTAGGAGGGAGGTTCTGGAAGCCAAATTTAGGCTTTTAGGTCCTTGCTCGCGTGCCTTAGGTGATTCTGGAAACAAGATGGCGGTCGGCAGTGCCCACGCCATCCCGGGAATGCCGGGGAGGTCGGTGTTGGTTAGCAGAGGCCGCCATTCTTCATAGAATTGACGGTGCAGGGAAAAAGGAGGTGAGTATGAGAGGTCGCAGCTGTCTGCGGCCGGGCGTAACATTCACATTGTTTTTTTGGGCAACCTCAGCTTCATCCAGCTCAGAGGGGGAGTGAGTTTGCTTAGAAGCTTGCTTAGAAATTTCTGGTTGTGGCTGTCATCATGGCTTGGGTGCAGGTCAATACTGAGGGACTGTAGGTGGCACCCTGGGTTATGTCAGTGTTCGTAAAACTTTCTCTTCATCTGCTGGCAGGGAAGCAAAACCCAGTTGTCTGGACTGATCTGTGGTACTACAGGAACGAAAATTAGCAGGTAGAACCAGTTTTCCTTTACTGTTCAGACATAAAATAGGGAAGCAAGACAGCAGCTCGCTGCTCTGGAGCCCCCTTCCCCCCTGTACACAAAATACTTACAACCATATGGCTTAAAACGAGGCCGCAGTTTATTAACAAATATAATCCGAGCCCACAACTTGTTAATACAATAAACCAAAACAGAAATCCCCCGCTCCCATCCTCCGTTGTGCTCCTCTTCGCTTACCACCGCGTCCTAATGGTAAGTCTACTTCGACACCCCCCCCCCCCCCAATAACTTACCCCGCCACGGCACCAGCGAGGGTAAGCGTGCGGCCTTTAGGTCTTCCCGTGTAGCAGCCCCAAACTACACGGGCATTTCCCCCCCCTCCAATGTCCTTCACAATTGAATACAATACATTCCAACTTAGGGCTCGGGTTTTCCGCCACAAACAAAGGCAAACCCTTTGCCTTTGTTCTCCCCACTGCGGCCCTTCCTAACGAGATTGCTGCTCTAATCCTTCCTCCAGGGAATTATTGAATAAGTCCATTCCAATGTCCGAAAGGTGCACCCCATCACCCAAAAAGAACCCTCCCAGCCCCTCCCATGACCAAGCATGCTGAATCCAAAAACCCCCTTGTTGAACCAACCATTTTCCAATTTGTCGATTCAACTTTTTTACCCCGTTACGCCATAAAGGCTCTGCACAATGCTTGATGTGAGTTATAATATCCGACCATCCTGCTTTCGTATTGGGCATAACTAGCATGATTTGTGCCAAATCTTTCCGCATAATTGCCACTAATTTGCAGCAAGACATTTTGCCAATGTCATTTCCCCCTAAATGGATGATCAAAAGCCGTGGTGCACCCCAAGTGCGAACTTCCCCCGGAGGAAAGAGAGCAACTTCCCCCCCTACCATGCCCCCTTTTCCGAACCATCGCACAATCCATTGGTTGGTGTTCAGGTTCAAGTTTTCTCCATAAGGCCTCTTAGCAGCCCGCCGCCGAGCTCGATGAACATAAGAATGGCCCACGACCCAAGCAAGGCAAAGCACGGTATTAGTGAAAGGAAATGGCCCACAACACCCCTATATCTCCTTATTTGCGCACATATGACCTGAAAACCGCAGACTTTCAACGGCCGAGCATTTGAATCCTGCTCACCGACCATCCCAACTCCACTTCCGTAGTCGCTGCCTCGATCCTAAAAGAATGCGTCGAGTACCTCCCCGCATCCCACCCTAACCCTTCCACCGCCCATTGCAACACACGAGTGAACAGAAAGATGGTTAGCGGCAAACCATTCTCATGCACTGAAAAGAAACCCCTTGTTGCTGACCGTACACGTACAAAAGCCTGCGCACTTTGCACAGGACACACTACTGCATCCCGCGCTCGCACCAGTGAAATCCAGCATCCTCTGCCAAATTGATCCGTTTTGGATTTCCTAATGCACAACTTGACTAGACGCTCATAAACCCAAATGTCTTGCGCCCTCAAACCATGCCCATCACCTTGTGTCCTGGACTTGGCAACTAATTCGCTAACACGCAGGGCTCCGAAGAATGCAAACACGTCCGCTACGCGGAACAACAAAACCTCGTACAGGGACTGGCACACTACCTTCAATTGTTCTGCTAATTTTAAAAAATCCTGGTACTGGATAGGTTTTCGCTGGTCTCCTTTTGAGCATATCCCCTGCCCCAGCCCCTCAAGACTCGCCTAACCAGAAAACTATTCAGCGGATCCCTCCAACCCCTCAGTTTCTGAAAGAAAGCGAAGCCTGCCAATTGGCATTGAACCGACCCTAACGAGTAACCCATCCCTTTGGCCCACAACATAAACTGTACCACCTCTCTCTCCCTTACTTCCCCTCTCTCCCACCCCAAAGTCTGCAAGAAACAAGCAACCGCTCCTCTGCCTGTCAGATAAGATTTCCACGTAGCCAGTGCCAATGATTGGAGGGTGCTAATGTAACCCCAATATTTAAAAAGGGCTCCAGGGGCGATCTGGGAAACTACAGACCGGTTAGCCTGACTTCAGTGCCAGGAAAAATAGTGGAAAGTGTTCTAAACATCAAAATCACAGCACATATAGAAAGACATGGTTTAATAGAACAAAGTCAGCATGGCTTCATCCAAGGCAAGTCTTGCCTCACAAATCTGCTTCACTTTTTTGAAGGAGTTAATAAACATGTGGAGAAAGGTGAACCGGTAGATGTAGTATACTTGGATTTTCAGAAGGCTTTTGACAAAGTTCCTCATGAGAGGCTTCTAGGAAAGTAAAAAGTCATGGGATAGGTGGCGATGACCTTTCGTGGATTGCAAACTGGCTAAAAGACAGGAAACAGAGAGTAGGATTTATTTATTTATTTATTTATTTCAAATTTTTATATACCGGCATTCGAGACAGCAGTCACATCATGCTGGTTCACATAAAACAGGGGTGCATAGAAAACATAACTATAACAAAGGTGCTGAAAAGGCAGTTACATATAACAGGGTGATAAGAACTTGGATGAGAAGGAAGAGAAAGGATAGGTTATTAAATTACATATGTAAAACAATAGAATGGATAACCAAGGTGTAGTTGGAGATTAGTAGACTATGTTGGCGTCCGGGAAGGCTTGTAAGAATATCCAGGTCTTTAGTCTTTTTTTGAAGGTTGAGATGCAAGGGATATACAACCCCCAAATAAATTATTTGGCTATCTGCCTACTAAGTAAAAATGTTTCCGGCCATCTCCACCCCCTTATCAAAAAAGGACATTAACTCAGATTTTTCTTCTTTGGATGGTTTCTAGGATGCCTATATCTAGTTTGTCCCCTTGCGATGTTGGCCTATAATTTACTTACATAGATGTTAGATCCCTTAGGTTTCCATCAAGAAAATCCACAACGCAGGTGTTTATTTTGTGCTTAATATAAAGAGCTGCTCCTTGCCACCGCCCCCCCCCCCCCCCCCCCCCAACACCTTTTTTTTGGTAACCTATCCTGTCCTTTCTGAAGAGAGCATATTCTGGTATATTCACTTTCCAGTTTTGATTATCACTGAACAATGATTCTGTGACTGAAGCCACATCAATGTCCTCTTTGATCATGGGTGCTGCTAGGTCAATGATTTATTAGACAAGAGCAGTGCTCAAACCAGTCAGATTTTCAGAATATCCACAATGAACATGGATTAAATGGACAATTTTTTCAGTGGAAGGGAGTGGGCAGTGGAGTGCCTCAGGGATCTGTATTGGGACCCTTACTTTTTAATATATTTATTTATAAATGATCTGGAAAGAAATATGAGTGAGATAATCAGATTTGCAGATGATACAAAATTGTTCAGAGTAGTTAAATCACAAGCAGATTGTGATAAATTACAGGAAGACCTTGTGAGACTGGAAAATTGGGCATCAAAATGGCAGATGAAATTTAATGTGGATAATTGCAAGGTGATGCATATAGGGAAAATAACCCATGTTATAGTTACACAATGTTAGGTTCCATATTAGGTGCTACAACCCAAGAAAGAGATCTAGGCGTCACAGCGGATAACACATTGAAATCGTCGGTTCAGTGTGCTGCGGCAGTCAAAAAAGCAAAAAGAATGTTGGGAATTATTAGAAAGGGAATGGTGAATAAAACGGAAAATGTCATAATGCTTCTGTATCGCTCCTTGGTGAGACCGCACCTTGAATACTGTGTACAATTCTGGTCACCGCATCTCAAAAAAGATATAATTGCGATGGAGAAGGTACAGAGAAGGGCTACCAAAATGATAAGGGGAATGGAACAGCTCCCCTATGAGGAAAGACTAAAGAGGTTAGGACTTTTCAGCTTGGAGAAGAGACTGCTGAGGGGGGATTTAAAATCATGAGAGGTCTAGAACGGGTAGATGTGAATCGGTTATTTACTCTTTCGGATAATAGAAAGACTAGGGGGCACTCCATGAAGTTAGCATGTGGCACATTTAAAACTAATCGGAGAAAGTTCTTTTTTACTCAACGCACAATTAAACTGTTGCCAGAGAATGTGGTTAGTGCAGTTAGTATAGCTGTGTTTAAAAAAGGATTGGATAAGTTCTTGGAGGAGAAGTCCATTACCTGCTATTAATTAAGTTGACTTAGAAATTAGCCACTGCTATTACTAGCAACAGTAACATGGAATAGATTTAGTTTTTGGGTACTTGCCAGGTTCTTATGGCCTGGATTGGCCACTGTTGGAAACAGTGGCCCTGAAGATGTCCCACTTGAAACAAGAGAGCATCAGCAATCAAATTCAAGTTACCCAGCACGTGCCTTGCTCCTATAGTCACTTTCCAGTGCATGCATAGAAAAACCATTTCCCTGAGCAGCCTAGATACCTTTAAACATTTTGTGGCCTGTCTGTAAACCACCTGAACCACTCCTAAGTTGTCACACCACCATACCAATTTTTTATTCTGCAGCTCCTTCCCCCAAATCGTCAATGCCACTATGATAGGAAAAAAGCTCCAAGAATGTGATGTTTCTTGTCAACCCCTCCTTGACCCAACCGTCCGGCCATGCTTCTGCACACCACCACCCCTGGAAATATAAACTGAAATCGCAGGCTGCCTCATTTGAGACTTCTGCTTCTTGCATCAGACAAACTCCATTAAAAGAATCTAAAAATCTTTCCCACACTGCCAATTCATCTTTCACCGCCCTAGTGACACGGATTTTATTTATTTATTTATTTATTTATTTATTTTCTTTTATATACCGACATTCGTTGGAGTACATCACATCGGTTCACATTATAATGATGAAATGATGCCCTGTCTTTATCCCCAACAGTCCGGGCTGACAGCCGATGAATGAAAGCTCGACCCATCGGTATGACTCGGCAGGCAAAATTCAGAGAACCATTTAGCCGATTGCATCTGCCTCAAGGTCACTTTTTCCGAACCACGGACTGTCCGCACCACTTCCTGCAACTGGATTACTTTCTCAGCTGGCAAACGCGACACCATGTCTACAGAATCTGATTCGATGCCCAAAAAGGTTAGCCTGGTGACCTGCCCTTCGGTCTTATCCTGAGCTATAGGCACTCCTAAGGACTTAGCTACCTCCAAGAAACCTGTCAACTGACGCTGGCATACACTGGACGCGCTTGACCCTACGAACAAAAAATCGTCTAAGTAATGTAACATGCTCGAGCACTCATTAAACTGCATTGTAGCCCATTGAAGGAAAGTGCTAAAGGCCTCAAAGAACGCACACGAAACCGCGCAACCCATGGGCAGACAACAATCAACGAAATAACCCCCTTCAAAATAAAACCCTAATAGGGGAAAACATTGCGGATGGATTGGTAACAGCCAGAAAGTGGATTTGATGTCTGCCTTAGCTAGCAACGCCTCTGCCCCTGCACATCGCACCAAGGCTATATCCTCGTCGAATGAAGCATATTGTACCGGGCACTCCCGTCGCAGGATAAAGTCATTCACTGATGAGCCTTCTGGGTTCGATAAATTCAGAATCAACTGGAACTTACCCGGGACCTTCTTCGGGATAACAGCTAACGGTGACAAATGCATCCTGTCAAAAGACCGAGCCTCGAAAGGCCCCACAATCCTTCCTAATAGAATTTCAGCCCTCAACTTTTCTCGTACCACATCTGCCATTCTATAAGTCGACCTTGCGTTTTTTGCTCTTTCCCCGGAACCCGGACCCATGTAAGGGATGATGAACCCCGCGCTAAACCCCTCCCTCAGCAATGCAGCCGCCGCTAAATTAGGATAACCCCGCAAACTCTCTATCAAGGCAGAGAGCTCAATCGGTGACTCTGCCTTTCGGTACAAATCTTCAAAATTTACTGCCCTTGGTAAGGGCAGCACTCTGTCCTTGGGAACATTTGGTAGCCGGGTGTGCACTACCGCAGGTAGAGCATGCATGCCTGAGCTTGCATTCAGGGAACAAGCACATGATCTTGTTGAACTTCCAGCATACCTGCGACCCGCTCCCAATAACCTGACCTCCAGGTTCAGTCCTTTGATTAATTCCTGAACCTCGAAAGGAACTACCCTTAGCTCCCCCACCCGAGGACCCTGCTGTACTACCACTTGCAACACCACCTGCTCCCCCGCTTTTGATATTCCCGATGCCCTTGTTAGTCATCTGTGTTAACCACAGATGAATGTCCTGGGTTCCCCACGACATAAACTTATTTCCGGCTGGCAAGGCGTAAAAAACCCCTGACTCAGTTAACGATATTCTTTGATATTTTTGGACCTGCTCCCTCTCTTCTAGCCTTCTTCTTAGCCTTCTTTTTGTCTTATCTCCTCCCCCTCCTCCCTTCCAGCAACTTAAATACGTTCACAAATTTTCGCCTGCGTATATGCTTAACCAGGCGCTTGGGAACCTCCTCCCACAATTCCGTCAGAGAAGTGAGGGCTGGGTGTCCCATGTCTTGCCAAGGACCTTCCCCCAGGGCAGAGCTCCTGCCTGGATCAGCGTTACTCGAGCTAGTAGATGACGAAGAGGAACTAGATGAACTGCTAATTCTTGACTTCTTCTTTTTCTTTGCCTGCCCACTTTTACTCCTCCCGTCCCGGCTTCCCAGCATACCTGTTCCGACTCCCGAAGAGCCGCTCTCCCTGACTCCTGATGCGCCTCTGCTCTGGAGCTCATCTACCAGCCGCCACACTTCCATCATTCCCGTCCTGGACAGTTCCCGCCTCACCTTGAACTCCCAGTCTCTCCATGCCTCTTGACGCGACAGCCCTGGGACAGCATCGCCTTCGGTGCCTGAAAGAAATCCTCCTGCCCCATATGCCCCTTGTCTACCTGCTGATACACTCCTCTCCTGTCTGTCTCCCCTTGCAGCCCCCCTAGGGGTGCCCTGCTCCCTGCTTTGACCCCGTGGCACCTCTCGGACCCAATCCTCTACCCTGGAAAAAAGCCTCCCCAGGGTACTTGCTGACCATATGAGGCCATCCCCCAAAACTCTCAGAGCTCCCGCCTGGATTGCCTGCGGTCCTACGAGGCCCGCCCAACCCCTGGCCCATGTAATGTATGATGATGTCTGTGACTAACGCGACTGGGATGCAGCGCTCCTTCCCCGTGGGTCATCTGAGGAGCCTGGGGGGGGGGGGGCCCTTGGCTGGAGGGTCTCTGCTCTGTGCAGGGTACCCTGCCCAATGTCCCGCTTCCCTAGCGGCCCTGCTCTGAGGTATCCCGGGATGTGTGCTTGCCCTTAGGTCTCCCTTCCTTATACCTATAGCAGGTGCCCTTCTCTCCACCAGCAGTACTTGCTAGCTGCTGCTATCTGCCAAATAAGGGCATGACCCGGCCCCTAGCTCACGGACTCCGCCCCGGACTCTTCCTATCCTTGGCAATCTCTCGCGCTTTGGAAGCCGCAGCGGGGGGGGGGGGGGGGGGCTGGCCTGTGCCTCGCGTGGGCTGCATGACGCTTTTTTGGGCCGG
Organism: Rhinatrema bivittatum; assembly: GCF_901001135.1. NCBI lineage: Eukaryota > Metazoa > Chordata > Amphibia > Gymnophiona > Rhinatrematidae > Rhinatrema > Rhinatrema bivittatum. The sequence goes on from NC_042615.1 coordinate 789,760,935, forward strand.
GTTTGCCCCGCTGGGAGGCCCCATCAACTCCTTCCGCTGCCGGATCGTCCAGCCTATCGGCCGCTTCGCAGGACACTAAAGAATTTGCCGCGGTGCCTCACGGGCGCTCTGCCTCTGGGCCCAGACCAGAGGAGGCCAACACTGGGGCAGCTTCCCCCAACGAGGAAGCAGAAGAGGGATGCGTCGGCGATAGCAGGATTAATGGCGCCTGGTAATCCTTGGGTTCGGGGCCGCTCTCGCCGGACTCGGAGGAGGGGGAGGGGCAAGCTCGGGGGATGGCGTGCGCCGGCAGGACAGGGGCTGAACTGACCACGACGGCTACAGAACCATGCAAGTCACCGGGTCTGGGGAGACTTACCGGAACCTGGGACCGTGGCCTCGCTACTGACAGCCTGATGCGATCGGGTCGAGGGCGGCTCCTAGGCGCCCGCCACCTGCCTGGCCCTCGCTCTCCTCATGGCGCCGATTGTGGCACAATGTTCTCACAGTAGAAATAACAAAAAACGACCGGCAAAAGCAGTTAGGAATTGACAACCAAGCGAAAAGCAGAATTCTGCCACTTGCTTCGCTGTTGATGTCCAACTGCCAATGTTCCCTTCTACAACCTGGTATAAGCGCCCAGCAGCCAATGACAATGCAGCAATTCAAAATTGTTGCCATTGGCAATGCCTGCCTCCGCATCCCCCGCCCACCCACCCTCCCTATGCTCTCTGACACTTGTGCCCATGTTACCTAGAGCAGCGCAAGACGAGCTCACGCTGCTTACTAAAACCTCTGAGTGGGTTAAGAGGTTTGCATCGTCTTCTCCTTGGGCTCTTTGAGGGGTAAAACTCAACTTTATGTCCCCTAGGGCCCATTATATTTTTGCAGGTGATTTTCCTTGTTATAAAATGTAAAAAAGAAGTATATAAAATTGCATTTGCGCGTGTATGATTTAAAATATGCCTACCGCGCATAAATATATGCCTAATTTTAAGAGGTTACTTGAGCAACCTACTTCCCGTGTCTTCCGTAGGACGTTTCCAGCTTTCTGTGTATGTAAGAACATTGTAAAATATGCTCGCATGAGGGACATTCCCAGGTTTTCCAGTTAGTCCACCAGTTTGCCCAGTCAGTCTTGAGGTCATCCAGACCCCCCTGGTTCTTTATTCTGCATGTCTCCCAGTTGACCCAGACCCCTCACCCTGTCTTGCAAGCCCTAAAAAGCAAGATCTGCAGACTTGCTCCTCATCAGGAGCAGCATGCGGCTAACAAGCTGCTGCGTGCTGCAGCCTCCTGTTTTAAAATATGGAGTTAGTGTGTAACAGTTGATCCTGCCCTGGAATGCCCATTCCCTGCCCCTTTTCTGCCCCTTTATTTTTTTTGCTTGCGCACGAGCATATACGCGTGTAAATTGTGGTTTTTAAAATTCACGTTGCTCATGCGAGGCCCACATTTTGTGGGCATTTTGTGCAAGCAATTCTTTTAAAAGAAAATGCAAAACTATGTGTATTTTTGCTCCTCTGACCTAACCTCACCTCTGATCCCACCTACTTTTTCTGGGGTAAAAGCACAAGTGGTGTTGATTTCTGCATGTAATTTTAGCCATATATAGGGTGGGTAGAGTTCTGTTGGGCAACTTCCCTCTCTGGGCTTTATGGTCTCTTTCATATTGGCTTGTGCCGTATTATTCTAGGTCCCTTCGTGTTTTTTTAAATGTTTTCGTATAGTTGCATATTCAGACATTTTGAATAATTTTGAATAATTCAGATTTCTGTTCATGGTTGGTTATTTTGTTGTCTGTTAAAATACATATATTTTTAGGCTCTTGGATGGAAATGGAGGTAAAGACAAAAGGTTTGATGTAAATAAAAATAAATCCAAGAAATATTTATCTTTCTTGCCCAAGCATCCAAGAAATAGATTTGTTGCTTTTTTTTTTTTTTTGTAAGAAAAAAGAAAAATTCCTGCTTTGTTAATACAGATCTTTAGGCAATAACTGGTGTCCATGTGTGGTATCATGTTGAAGGGAGCAGCATGTCCAATATTTCTTTGTCTCTTTTCTAAAAGAACACTTACCATCTTGAGCTAGCCCTACATACTGAAGTTGCTCTAATGGTTCTAGAAGCATATCAGAAATACATCACCGAAAAGCCCTATGGTGGACTCATATCTGAGAGCATCAAGCAGGTATGTTACTTTCAACCCCTGTTTAGTTCCCTTGAGAACATTTTTATAGAAGAAAGCAGAACTTGGTTTACTGCAGTTGTTGCCATATATACTAAGCATTTTTCCCACAGATGCAAAGAGGCCAGTGTACTAATGTGCATTTGCCTTTGCACTCGCAAATAACTGCATTTGCAAATTTCTGCCTGTATTCTTTGCCAGTTTTCCACACACAAAAACTTATGCAAAACTTTTGATCAGTTGAAGAGTCATGCAACTCAGCTCATTCGCTATTTCTGTGAAGTCAAATTCCATGCAGCAAACAGAACAAATCAATGGTTTTCTGCAAGTCTTACTACACCTCAAGAAAGTGGTAAGTTTCTTTGTGATCAAGTCCACAATTTCACACAGACTTCACTGTGTAAAAAATGAAGTAACGAATCTCATTTCCATAATATTTAAAATGAACCTGTATTGTAAAAAAATAAAACTTCTTACTGGACTAGACCATTACAGCAAAGAAATATACTGCTTAGTACATTGGCCTCAAAGTGAGAAAAACCTTTTCCTTTAGCACAGTTGGCCTCAAACCCATCAGCTAAGTTTGGTAACCATATATATGCTAATTAATGTACTTTCTTGGAAGATCCTGAGGGCTAAGTTGGAACTGCTGGTTTACAACGGAATTAATTCTTGAAATATATTGCAAAGTGACAGTTTATTGCTTTTGTGTTTTGAATCTTTTAATTTTCAATGTACTTAATGGTAATAATGCAGAATTGTTAATAGAATAATTTAATTATATAGTAACTGTTTAAGGAACACAAGTAAATTTCATTTTCATTTCATTTATTAAACTTTGTACTGTTACCATTTACTGAGGTACTCTGGATGAGGTACAACAAAAATATTTTCTATTTGGCTGTTAGACCAGCATGCTATACAAACCAATACTGCCGTGCAACTATTTCTTGATTGCCTTATCCTCCTCTTTTTTGACAAATATATTTTAGGTATCATACTTGGCAAGTGTTGTTCGGTTGGGACAGATACCAGAGACCTCCTTTAATCAATGGGCATGGGACTTAGTTTTGAGATTGAAACTGCACAAAAATGATCAGTGTACCCAAAATTGCTGGTCTACAGTATCTCGCTCCAGCCCTGCACCTGATATGACCGACTCGCCCACCTTTCATCCTCTGCTTAAGGCTGTTAAAGCTGGAGTCCCCATTGGCTGTTTCCTGGCACTGGCAATCACAACAGTAGGTCACAGGTAAAAAGTTTACTCCTCTAATTAGAGGCACTCTCAGAGCACCTACAATCAAAACCTCCCTATGTAGAAGAGCTCTTTCTGCCGCAGGCCCTAAACAGTGACATTTGCTTCCTCCCGACCTTAGGCAGGAACAATGCCCTATTACATTCAAGAAGAGACTTAAGACGCTACTGTTCAGACAAGCCTTCCCATAACCACTCGTCCTGGCCACTTCCTCCACAGACTCACCCTTCCCAAGTTGAGATTCCTAAGCACATTCTTTTCCGCTGCCTAAGCTATCCAGTATATGCATTTGACTCTCATTAAAGCTATGGTAACCCGCTTACTTTCCATCCCCTACCTCTCCAACCTCTCCCTCAGATTTTTCCTTTTCACCCCAAAAAGCCAACTCTTTCAGCTCTTACCAGTTCGATATGTTATATTTTCCCCTTAAGTTGTATCCAAGTTTTCTCCTCCTGTCCTATGTAAGACAATTCTTTGTCACTGACTGTCTATGGTTGCAATGTAAACCGGAGTGATAATTAACCCTGTTATTTGAACTTCGGTATAGAAAAGTTATAAATAAATAATTAATTAGTGGGCTCCTGTGACGGATTGATAGGAGCTATTGGAGAGTTTTTTTTTTGATGGGTTAGTCTGGATAGCTTTTGTAAGAGTTGATCGCATAACTCTTTCCATACCCTCTATTATTTATTTTTTATTTTATGTAAAAGACAAGCAAACAACCATATTAGAGCAGGAATACTGCTGTTCCATTCCCACATCTCTGGTAGGCTTGGGGAATGAATACATTGAGACTTAGATTGGGCCAAATGCAGGTGTACCATTGCCTCATGAAACACATAAGCATGAACCTGTGAGACATACTTTTTCTAAGATGCAAGATCTTTATTTTTTTTATTTCATTTTAAATTGATTTACTGGTTGGGGAAACCTTGAGTTAGAAGTAGAATTATATAATAGAAATTATTTATTTACTACTACTACTGCTGCTACTAAACATTTCTATAGTGTACACGACGTATGCAGCGCTGTAAAAACATATAGAAAGACAATTCCTGCTCACTAGAGCCTACAGACTAATAAGACAAACATACAGGACAAGAGACTTGGGGTATTTCAAAAAGCAAAACAATGGTTAAAAAGAAAGTTAACAAGACTGAAAGCAGGCGATCAGGCATAAGATTTAAAAGTGATTTCCAAAAGGAGGGTCTTTAGAAGGAGTTTAAACATGGCAAGAGAGGTAGCATGATGCACCATTTCAGGAAGACTATTACAAGCTCACGGTGCAGCCAGGAGGAAAGCACAGAATCTGGAATTGGCAGTAAAGGAGAAGAGCACAGATAGGAGTGACTTGTCCGATGAGCAGCTTGTAGGATGGGTGTAGAGAGAGATAAGAGAGGTGAAGTAGTAAGTTGCAGCAGAGTGAAGGCATTTTTAGGTGAGAAAGAGGAGCTTGAACTGTATGTGGGAGCGGTTAGGGAGCCAATGCAGTGACTTCAGAAGAGGGATTATATGAGCATAGCGACTTTGGCAAAAGATAAGTCATGCAGCTGAATTTAGGGTAGATTGCAGTGGAGAAGATAGCTCGCTGGGAGACTTGAGGAACAGGTTGCAGTAGTTTAAGCGGGAAGAGAAGAGAGTTGATAAGGGTTCTGGTAATGTGTTCAGAAAGGAAAGGATGGATTTTGGCAATGTTTTGGATATGCGTAGAGGAGTTGAAGAGGCTCCATGATTACGGGCTGATGGGACTGGGATGATGATGACAGTGTTACTCACAGAAAAAGGAGGAAGAGGGGAGGTGGGCTTGGGGGGGAAAGATAAGGATGAGCATCTTGGCCATGTCGAGTTTAAGGTGATGTCAACATATAACAAAAATAGAGAGACATTAACATCAATATAATATTTTATTAATATAGAAAAAAACCCCCTTCTATAACCCTACATAGACAAATTAAAACTAAGCTAGCACATTCATCCACATACAACACAATAAAAACATTGCATGAAGTTTGAAAAATTAATACATAAATGTTTCTTTCATATCGGTATAATTATACATTCGATTCTGTAAGTACAAATATGTAAAAATCACACATATGATAATTCAACACTATTTATAAATTTAGAATCCATCTGTAATAGGTCCGACAAAAGATATCTTCGTTTCGCCTCTGGTATCTTGAGGCTTCCTCAGGGACTATTTTAATAGCGTTATACTTGCAGTCATGCAATTGCCATGTTCTATTCACTGCAGCCAAATTCGGACGCCCGAATGTTACAACATATCTATAAAGAGATATTATCAAAGGCTAGATAATTCAAAATGCCGTTCCTGTGGCGTACATTCTTCAGTTTATTATACGATTGCACTTTCTCTTGACGACAAAGCAAAGTTTTTGCCACATCAGCCGGCCCACATATTCAAACTATCATGGCAGTTTCCTCGGAAGTGACGTAGATTAACGTCACCCACAGCAATACTGCTGTGGGTGACGCCATGATAGTTTGAATATGTGGGCCGGCTGATGTGGCAAAAACTTTGCTTTGTCGTCAAGAGAAAGTGCAATCGTATAATAAACTGAAGAATGTACGCCACAGGAACGGCATTTTGAATTATCTAGCCTTTGATAATATCTCTTTATAGATATGTTGTAACATTCGGGCGTCCGAATTTGGCTGCAGTGAATAGAACATGGCAATTGCATGACTGCAAGTATAACGCTATTAAAATAGTCCCTGAGGAAGCCTCAAGATACCAGAGGCGAAACGAAGATATCTTTTGTCGGACCTATTACAGATGGATTCTAAATTTATAAATAGTGTTGAATTATCATATGTGTGATTTTTACATATTTGTACTTACAGAATCGAATGTATAATTATACCGATATGAAAGAAACATTTATGTATTAATTTTTCAAACTTCATGCAATGTTTTTATTGTGTTGTATGTGGATGAATGTGCTAGCTTAGTTTTAATTTGTCTATGTAGGGTTATAGAAGGGGGGTATTTTCTATATTAATAAAATATTATATTGGTGTTAATGTCTCTCTATTTTTGTTATATGTTGACACAGCGATATAGGGAGTAGTACTTTAAATTGCCCTTTGTATTGTTATACCGAGTTTAAGGTGATGGCAGGACATCTAGCAGCAGTATCAGACAAATCTTATGGAAGTTGGTAATTGCGTTGGTGCCCGTATTTAATAAAATCCCCACCCACTTAGACTGTAGAACCCGCGTTTTCGTGCACACGTGCGTGTCCATGTAAAATTGCGTGCACACGTACGCATGTACAGCCAATTTTGTATCATACATGAATATATGTGCGCCATTAACCATACTGTTATTATTCAAACAGCCGTACGGTTAATGGTGATGAGTACTGTAGTGTGACTGACCCAATGGAAGAAACCTATCCATGCTGTTTTAACTGAAAAACAAGTTTCATATACTGTTTGTTCTGATCTCTATGCTTTTTTCACTTTTCTTTGTTCTTCCTACAGCATTGAGAAATTTTGTGCAGAAGGGATCCCTTTGCTGGGGCTGCTCGTGCAGTCGAGACATCTAAGAGCAGTCGTCCATGTGTTGGATAAGATTTTACCCTTCTTTTATTCTTGCCAGTATTACCTTCTGAAGAATGAACAGTAAGTTTTTTGTTTGTTTTTTAAGTAAAATCTGTACTTTTCACCTGATAGCGAATTTTGTTGATGACATAAGTGTTTGTGACTCATATCTAATGGCGACAGGAGAGAGGCTCTTGAGAGAATATTGATACCAGAGAACTCATGTGGCTGTTCTACTCTCTGTATTCATAACTGTCTGAAAATGAGCCCTGATCAGCACACATGATTTGTGTGCTAATCAGGGCTTGTCGTTGTCGTTGTCTGCTTTTCAGACCCAGACATTTTTCTAGGTATGAATAATGCTAATAGCCATGCAAGTTATTTATTCTGAGATTTCTCTTTGTTCCAAGATTCATCTTGGACTTCATTGTTTCCCCTTACCTGATTTTTATGTTCATTCAAAGCCTGGGCAATTAGCTGTTTTTAGCCTTCACAATTGTTCTTAATACAGATAGCCAAAATTTCCTAACGATATGTCCATTCTTAAAGAAAAAGCTAAAATTAAATCCATGAAAAATGTATGCATGGAAGCTATCCAGTGATCACAAGGTGATTCCATTGTTTAATGGAAAATAGACTTTAAATTGAAAATGTCCTTCTGTTTAAAGACAGAATTGTGGGTAATTATAACACCACAGTTAAAATAATAGGCCTTTGTTACTATTCATAGTTTCCTTCTTCTTGGAGAAACCAGACAAAATGAAAATTTCATAAGATCAATGGATTCATAAGATCAGTTAATTTCTAAATAATTTCTAAATAAATTATAAAATAATTTCACAGAGAAGTAGATAAGAACATTAAGAACATGCCATACTGGGTCAGACCAAGGGTCCATCAAGCCCAGCATCCTGTTTCCAACAGTGGCCAATCCAGGTCACAAGAACCTGGCAAGTACCCAAAAACTAAGTCTATTCCATGTTACCGTTGCTAGTAATAGCAGTGGCTATTCTCTAAGTGAACTTAATAGCAAGTAATGGACTTCTCCTCCAGGAACTTATCCAATCCTTTTTTAAACCCAGCTATACTAACTGCACTAACCACATCTTCCATTAGTCCTTTGTCCTGTCATTTTTTCACCCTCAGGGAGAGGGTGAAAAAATTTCAACATTTCAACTACAGTAGCACTGGTGAAAACAGAGTCTGTTTTCACCAGTGCTACTGTAGTTGAAATGTTAGCCTGTAAGATTCTGACCTTTTCTTTCTGCTCATTGTGACCCTATGACCATCTATCACAAGTTTTAGACAGCTCTGGCTGCTGTCCAGATGTCTCCTAGAATTTCTTCAAATTAGGGTCAATAGGGCATTTAAGGTTCACATGGCCAGATAATCATGCTTAGCTGTCTAAGACCTATTCTGGTAATCATTGGGAGGACCAAGTATGAAAATTGCCCTCCCTGTATGCTCAGGGATCAACAACAAGCCTGCTTTTATCCTTGGGAAAAATAGGTGGGATCATAGGAAGGGTTAGGTTCGGGGAGGCAACAATGTGTATAGTTCTGAATTTTCAGAGGAGAGTATCCTCAGAAAAGGGAGATGCAAGTCTGCGGGGTAAACTGCCCACCAACTTTGCACCCACTTGCATAGATGTAACAAATTGCCCCTTTACTATTGGATCAGTTCTGTAACTGTGGGGCTATTAAACTATTAAACTATAAACTATGTTTTTTTTTTTTTTTTTTACAAACAAACCTCCAAAAAACGAATAAAATTCTTTCATGTCAGGATGAGAGCTGCTGCCTGATTTTGGCTGCAAGGCATCTTCTCATGAATCTTTTCTGTCTTAAAGATCTCTGTAAAAGAGGTTTGCACTGCTGGAACAAAGAACTCATTTCCTAGTGCTATCATATGAGACAGGCCACCGCTGGGCATGAGGGGAGGGGAAAATCTTCTCTTGATAACCCTAATTCAAACTTTAGATCTGAAACATTTTTTCTCGTTCTGAGTATGAATACTGTTAATTTTCATGCAGTATACCTAAGGATAGCATTTCAATATTGCCAGCTTCTTCAATTGGTTTGGTGGACATCTCTCTCTTGAGCTCCTCAATAACTAAATATATCTGAAGCAGAAAGCCTGTGAGGGAGTCAGTTGGACCGTTAGATGATCGAGGGGTTAAAGGGGCACTTAGAGAAGATAAGGCCATCGCGGAAAGATTAAATGATTTCTTTGCTTCGGTGTTTACTGAAGAGGATGTTGGGAAGGTACCCGTAATGGAGAAGGTTTTCATGGGTAATGATTCAGATGGACTGAATCAAATCACGGGGAACCTAGAAGATGTGGTAGGCCTGATTGACAAACTGAAGAGTAGTAAATCACCCGGACCGGATGGTATACACCCCAGAGTTCTGAAGGAACTAAAAAATGAAATTTCAGACCTATTAGTAAAAATTTGTAACTTATCATTAAAATCATCCATTGTACCTGAAGACTGGACGATAGCAAATGTAACCCCAATATTTAAAAAGGGCTCCAGGGGTGATCCCGGGAAACTACAGACCGGTTAGCCTGACTTCAGTGCCAGGAAAAATAGTGGAAAGTGTTCTAAACATCAAAATCACAGAACATATAGAAAGACATGGTTTAATGGAACAAAGTCAGCATGGCTTTACCCAGGGCAAGTCTTGCCTCACAAATCTGCTTCACTTTTTTGAAGGAGTTAATAAACTTGTGGATAAAGGTGAACCGGTAGATATAGTATACTTGGATTTTCAGAAGGCGTTTGACAAAGTTCCTCATGAGAGGCTTCTAGGAAAAGTAAAAAGTCATGGGATAGGTGGCGATGTCCTTTCATGTATTGCAAACTGGCTAAAAGACAGGAAACAGAGAGTAGGATTAAATGGACAATTTTCTCAGTGGAAGGGAGTGGATAGTGGAGTGCCTCAGGGATCTGTATTGGGAACCTTACTTTTCAATATATTTATAAATGATCTGGAAAGAAATACGACGAGTGAGATAATCAAATTTGCAGATGACACAAAATTGTTCAGAGTAGTTAAATCACAAGCAGATTGTGATAAATTGCAGGAAGACCTTGTGAGACTGGAAAATTGGGCACCCAAATGGCAGATGAAATTTAATGTGGATAAGTGCAAGGTGAAGCATATAGGGAAAAATAACCCATGCTATAATTACACAATGTTGGGTTCCATATTAGGTGCTACAACCCAAGAAAGAGATCTAGGTGTCATAGTGGATAAGACATTGAAATCGTCGGTTCAGTGTGCTGCGGCAGTCAAAAAAGCAAACAGAATGTTGGGAATTATTAGAAAGGGAATGGTGAATAAAACGGAAAATGTCATAATGCCTCTGTATCGCTCCATGGTGAGACTGCACCTTGAATACTGTGTACAATTCTGGTCGCCGCATCTCAAAAAATATATAATTGCGATGGAGAAGGTACAGAGAAGGGCTACCAAAATGATAAGGGGAATGGAACAACTTCCCTACGAGGAAACACTAAAGAGGTTAGGACTTTTCAGCTTGGAGAAGAGATGACTGAGGGGGGATATGATAGAGGTGTTTAAAATCATGAGAGGTCTAGAACGGGTAGATGTGAATCGGTTATTTACTCTTTCGGATAGTAGAAAGACTAGGGGGCACTCCATGAAGTTAGCATGGGGCACATTTAAAACTAATCGGAGAAAGTTCTTTTTTACTCAACGCACAATTAAACTCTGGAATTTGTTACCAGAGGATGTGGTCAGTGCAGTTAGTATAGCTGTGTTTAAAAAAGGATTGGGTAAGTTCTTGGAGGAGAAGTCCATTACCTGCTATTAAGTTCACTTAGAGAATAGCCACTGCCATTAGCAATGGTAACATGGAATAGACTTAGTTTCTGGGTACATGCCAGGTTCTTATGGCCTGGATTGGCCACTGTTGGAAACAGGATGCTGGGCTTGATGGACCCTTGGTCTGACCCAGTATGGCATTTTCTTATGTTCTTATGTTTCTTATATTATTACACAAAAAAAAAATTTAAACTTTAAATTGTGCATAGTAAATCAATCAACTTTACCTGTTCTTTTTGTTTCCAAACTCATTTTTTATATCTGTCAGAGAATTGCACAGTTAATTTGCGATATAGTAAATGGACAGAGAATTGCATATAAAAATAGACTATTTGGAAATTTGACCAGTTAGTCTTACCCTCTTTTTACTGTCTTTTGACCAGTTCCCAATCTACAGTAGGACACTGCCTCTTATTCCATGAATTTGTAATTCCCTGTACGTACACGGATCTGTCCAGACTGTGGGTTGAGCCTCCTTTCCAGCAGGTGGAGACAGACTAAAACTGAAAGGGTGTCCTATATGAGGTCAGAGCCTATCCTGTAACCCTTCAGTATTTGTCTGTCTCCAGCAGGTGCATCAGCTCATCCTTTGGTCTCTCTGATTCAGGCTAGTCAGCTGTCTCTTTTTATTTGGATCAAGCAAGTACTTCAGTCTTTAATTGGCTTTCTCTAAAATGTAAAAATATAATCAGATAGGAGTTAGCTTTCTTTTTCCTGTATAGGAGACTGTTTCGTCTCCTGTCTCTTGTCGGACTCAGGGGGGCCTTGCCCCTTGTGCAGGGCATAGCCTGAGTCCGTAGTCTGCTTCCAGGTGTGGGGACCAAGTCTGGTGGTCCAGTTCTCGACTCCCCCCCCCTCTGGCTGCCTTGGGAGCTCAGAGCTCCAGTGCTGTTCTCAGTTGTGTTTAAAAAAAAATAAAAAAAAATAAAAATTAATTCAGATTAAATTAATTTACTTTACAACACTTTAAATTTTTTCTCACTGGGGATCAAACCGGCAGCCAGACCGGCAGTAGGCTTCCCCTCTGCTTCACTTCTGCCGGCGGGCTGCCAGTCATCTATATTTTTAGATTTTTTTTTTTTCTGCAGAGCGGCTCCTCTCAGAGAGGATGCCGTGGCAGGCAGCCTGCCGTTCTTATGGGCAGCCCTCGTCGCGATTTTCGCAAGAGGGACTTTGCTCAGCCTGCCTGCCGGGTGAGGAAGGCCCCTCCTCGGCAGGACAGGCAAATGTAGCCCAGGGATCGCATCCCCAGAGCATGGCCTTGGGCTGGGAAGCCACATTTTTTTGATTTACCCCCTGATTTAAGCTCCGAGGCCTCCCAGGATGTAGTCCCTGACCCCCCCCCCCCCCCGGGAATTCCAGGGCTCGTTTTTTGCCGGAATTTGTCCTCCTGCACAAGTCTTATTTAGCTAGCCTGTAGGAGGAGGGGGAAGCCCCCCCGGTAAAAATTCTTTGCTCCGTGCCGTTGACTGTTCGCCCGGCTGTGGAGCCTCTGGGGTCCCTTCGGGTGCGAGTGGTCCCTGGTGTGCCCCCTTCCCCCCACGGACCCCTGGTGGATTTGGTCCTTTCGGATCCTGACCCTCTTGCGGATTCAGCTACCCTTCCCCCTCTAGAGGGGGACGATCCTAGGGTCCTCCGTATGTTCCAGAGGGAGGAGTTGGAGCCTCTAATCCCATTTGTACTCCAGGAATTGGGATTGGAGGGGCCCCCCGCGGATACCCTTACGGCCTCCTTGCCGAAAAATATGGACCCGGTCCTGGTGGGGCTCAGGCAAGCGCTTTTCCTTTTCATCCCATGCACAAGCTATTGCTCCTGCGGGAATTGGAGGCTCCCGAAGCGGGGCTCCGGGTGGGGCTCGCTATGGACAAGCTTTCAGCATGTTTGGACATGCTGAAAAATCCCTCAGTGGATTCCTATGTCTCCGTGGTCACCAAGCACACCACTATCCCTGTGGAGGGATCGACGGCCCTGAAGGACGGACAGGACCGCAAGCTCGAGGCGCATATAAAAACGCATTTTTGAAGTCCTGGCCCTGGGGGTCCGTGCGACTGCCTGCAGTAGCCTCATGCTGCGCGCAGGCCTTAGGTGGACCCAACAGTTATTTGGCGCCCAGGACCTCCTGGCAGCAGAGGCGGAACAGGCTGAACGTCTGGAGGCCGTCATTGCCTATGGGGCCGATGCGCTCTACGACCTCCTCCGTGTCCAGGCGAAGGCTATGGCCTCGGCGGTGTCCGCTAGACAACTTCTCTGGCTGCGCAATTGGTCGGCTGACCCATCCTCCAAAGCACGGCTGGGCTCGCTGCCCTTCAAAGGTAAGTTGCTGTTTGGAGAGGACCTTGAGAAGCTTATGAATTCCTTGGGGGAAAATAAGGTCCATAAGCTCCCGGAGGATCGTCTGAAGCAGTCATGCTCCTTTACACCCTCTTGTCCTCGTTTCCGGGGACAGACAAGACTCGTGGGGCCACCCCATCCGTGTGGGGTACGACACGGATGGGGTGGCCCCACGAGTCTTGGTCGCAGCCCTTTTGCGGCCGTCGGCCCTTTCACGAGGGCCAGCCCGCGCTCTACCCCTAAGCCTGCCACTCAATGAAGGTCAGTCGGCCCATTCCTCGATACTGTTCCTGGGCGGCCGCCTCTCACTCTTTTTCGAGGAATGGGTCAAAATCACGTCGGACCAGTGGGTCCTCAACATTATACGAGACAGGTACGCGTTCGAACTTGTGCGCGACCCACTGGATCTCTTTCTGTTCTCCCCTTGCGGGCTCTCCAAGCAGGAAGCGGTAGGGCAGACCCTCGCCAGACTCCTCAGTCTGGGTGCAGTTGTCCCGGTCCCGGAAAGGGAGCTCGGTGCAGGCCAGTATTCCATTTACTTCGTGGTGCCCAAGAAGGATGGGGCTTTTCGGCCGATCCTAGACCTCAAACAGGTCAACCGAGCTCTCAAGATCCCACGTTTTCGCATGGAAACCTTGCGAACGGTCATTGCGGCGGTTCGCCCTGGAGAGTTCCTCGCCTCGCTCGATTTGACAGAGGCTTACTTCCATATCCCAATTCATCGCGACTACCAGAAGTATCTTCGGTTCCACATCCTCAACCGGGATTTCCAGTTTCGGGCCCTACCTTTCGGCCTTGCGACCGCGCCTCGCACCTTCACCAAGATCATGGTGGTGGTGGCGGCAGCCCTTCGTCGGGAAGGCATTCTTGTTCACCCCTATCTGGACGACTGGCTTGTGCGGGCCAAGTCTGAGGTGTTCTGCAAATAGGCGGTGAATCGGGTCTTAGCCCTCCTCGCGTCTCTCGAATGGATAGTGAACTTTTCCAAGAGCAACCTTCAGCTCTTCCAAGAGTTGGAGTTCCTGGGAACCCACTTCGACTCTCGCGTGGGAAAGGTCTTCTTGCCTCGTGCCCGGGCCCTCAAGTTGATCAGTCAGATTCGGAATCTGATCTCGTTGCAGTTGCCAACGGCCTGGGACTACTTGCAGCTCCTCGGGTCTATGGCTTCCACCATCGATCTGGTCCCCTGGGCTTTTGCTCATAAGCGACCGTTACAGAAAGCTTTGCTCTCCCATTGGCAGCCGGTATCGGAATAGTTCCACCTAGTCCTCCCCCTCTCGGCCTCTACTGTTGCTGACTTGCAGTGGTGGCTTTCGCTCCCACATCTTCTCCGGGGGATGCCCCTTCAATCTCCTCAGTGGACGATAGTAACCACGGACGCCAGCCTCTCGGGCTGAGGTTTGGTCTGCCTGTCCCGGTCCACTCAGGGAGTCTGGTTGCCCATCCATACTTGCTGGCACATCAATCGGTTGGAGGCCCGGGCAGTGCGTTTGGCCCTACCCCTCATATGTGGCAAAGCGGTGAGAGTGATGTCTGACAACTCCACCACAGTGTCTTACATCAATCGCCGGGGGCGCCCGCAGTCGCCTGGAGGCCAGCCGTCTCTTCGCCTGGGCAGAATGACACCTGGATTGCCTGGTGGCCTCCCACATTGCGGGCAAGGAAAATGTTCAGGCCGACTTTCTCAGTCGTCAATCGCTCGATCAGGGAGAGTGGGAACTCTTGGACTCAGCCATGGATCTGATCGTAGGCTGGTGGGGTCCCCCCCACCTGGACTTAATGGCGACCATGGGCAATGCCAAGGCCAATCGGTTCTTCAGCCACTGGAGGGAACATGGCTCGGAGGGAATGGATGCTCTGGCTCTTCCTTGGCCTGCAGACGTCCTTCTGTACGTGTTTCCTTCATGGCCCCTAGTGGGAAAGGTTCTCAGATGAATAGAACTCCACAGGGGGGGCCAGTGATTCTAGTAGCACCCGAGTGGCCTCGCAGGCTATGGTTTGCAGATCTTGTCAACCTGGCGACGGATGGACCTCTGCAGCTGGGCCATCTTCCTCGTCTCCTGTGGCAGGGGCCTGTATTTTTCGACCAGGCTGATCACTTTTGTCTAGCGGCCTTGCTTTTGAACGGTGGTGTCTGAGGCGTAAGGGCTACAAAGAAGAGGTCATCTCCACCTTGTTTCGAGCCCGAAAGCAGTCGACTTCTCTAGCCTACATGCACATTTGGAAAGTTTTTGAGACTGTTTGTGAAGAGTCAGGTGTCTCAGCTCGCTCCGCCCCGGTCTCGTTAGTTCTTTCTTTTCTACAGAAGGGTCTCTCCAAAGGTCTTTTCTTCAGTTCTCTCCGTGTGCAAGTTTCCGCTCTTGGCTCTCTTCTCGGACGGGTCGAGGGTCATCCTTTAGCATCTCACCCGGACGTTGTTCGGTTCTTGAAGGGAGTCAAACACCTGTGTCCGCCCGCTCGCAATACTTGTCCTTCATGGAGTCTCAATCTGGTCCTCCGGGCCCTCTGTTCTGCTCCGTTCGAACCCCTTTGGCAGGCTATGGTAAAGGACCTTACGCTCAAGACAATTTTCCTTGTTTCGATCGCCTCCACTCGGTGGGTCTCTGAGATTCAAGCGTTGTCCTGTCGGGAACCCTTTTTGTGATTCTCCAACTCCGGTGTCTCTCTAAAAACAGTGCCCTCTTTTCTCCCGAAGGTGGTGTCCGCCTTCCATGTCAACCAGTTGGTAGAGCTTCCAGCGTTTTCCCCGGACGACATTGCGGATTCCGCTGGAGGCGTCCTTCATAAACTGGATGTCAAACGAGTTCTACTCGGGTATCTTCAGGTTACCAATGACTTTTGGGTCTCGGACCATCTTTTTGTCCTCTGGAGTGGGCCCAATCGGGGCAGGCCGGCTTCTAAAACCACTATTGCACGATGATTGAAGGAGGCCATTTCCTCGGCGCTTATTTGCCAAGGTCGGGCGATTCCGGAGGGCTTAAAAGTTCACTCGCTGCATTCTCAAGCTACTTCCTGGGTGGAGAGCCGATCGGTCTCTCTGCAAGAGAGACCACCTGGACGTCCTTGCATACTTTTGCTCGACACTACCGTCTGGATGTGCAAGCGCCGGCTTTTGGTTCCTTTGGGCGACAAGTGCTGCTATCCATTAGAGACTACACCTTCACTCACAACAAAGAAAGTAATCAGGATGTCAAAAGATTAATTGGAGGAAATGATAGCTAAAGAGGTAAAGTGAGGTCACAAAATAATTTTCAGATATGTCAGAGAAAGGAGGAAGACCAGAGGTGGAATTGTAAGACTCAAAGGTAACTAGGAGCAAATTGTGGAGAGAGCCGAAGGAAAAAAGCAGAAAAATCAAACAAATACTTTGGTTCGGTGTGCACTAAGTAAGAACCTGGATGAGGACCACTGCTGGTTGGCAAAAGTATGGATGGGTATGTTGTAGATAGTATCCCAGTTACAAAAGAGAGTGTTGGGATGGAACTAGCAAAACTGAAAATGGACAAGGCCATGGGCCAGATGAGATACATCACAGGATACTAAGGGAGCTCAGAGAGATGCTGGCAGGTCCACTGAAAGATCTGTTCAGTAGATCCTTGGAGACTGGTGCTGCAAGATTGGAGAAGAGTGGTTGTGGTCTTGCTTCACATAAATAAGTGATAGCAGAGAGGAAATTAGAAACTACAGGCTGGTTAGCCTTTCCTCAGTGGTGGGAAAGTAAATGGAGTCTCTGCTGAAGGAAAGGATAATGAACTATCTAAAATTCAGTGGGTTGCAGGATCCAAGGCCACAAGATTTCACCAGAGGAAGGTTGATCAAATAAATCTAATTGATTTTTTGACTGGGTAACTAGAGAATTAGGACAGGCACTTGATATGACTTACTTGGATTTCAGGAAAACTTTTGATAACTGTCCCAAATAGGAGGTTCATGAATAACATGAGTAGTCTGGGAATAGGATCCGAGATGTTGAAATGGATTAGAAATTGGTTAACTGATAGATGACAGCAGGTTGTGGTAAATGGAATTCATTTTGAGGAGAGAAGGACAATTAGTATCGTGCCTTGGTTCTGGGGCCTGTTCTGTTCAACATGTGAGCAATATTGTGGAGGGGTTTAGAAGGAAAAGTTTGTCGTCTTGTGGATAACACTAAGATCTGTAACAGAATGGACACCCCTGAAGAAGTAGAGAGAATGAAAAGTGATCTAAGAAACCTTGAGTGGTCGAAGGTTTGGCAGCTATGATTCAGTGCCAAGAAGAACAGAGTTATGCATTAGGTGCAGAAATCCAAAGGAATTGTATGTGATTTGGGGGGGGGGGGGTGGGGGGGAGAGGAGAAGAGGCAGTGAGACACTGAGGTGATAGTATCTGTTCAACAGTGTGACAAGGCAGTGACTAGGGGATGCACAGAGAGAGTCATAACCAGCAGGAAAAAGGAGGTGCTAATGCCCATGTACTAGTCATTGGTGAGGCCTCACCTGGAGTTCAATTCTTGAGGCTATATCTCAAAAAGGGTAGATAGAGGTTAGAAGTGATCTGGAGAAAGGTATGTAAATAGTGTCTTCTTATAATTAGTGAGGTTTGGGTGGACCCTTGGACACTGTGTTAGCTGACCACGCCCACGGGGGGAAGTCCCGTGAGGGGCCACAGGTCAGGCTCAGCTTAGGACACACAAACACAGAGATTGATCTTTTATTAGACAATGTGATGAAGCCACCAGAGGTGTGACAGTGGTGAGCAGTAGAAGTAGTCCGGCTGGGCTAGTATCCCTCAGGCGCTGGAACAGCGACTCCTCCAGTAGCAGTGCTGTAATGGAAAGAACTGAGAATGAGTACAGTGGAATATGCACAAAGTTGTTGTCCGTCCCCCCCCCCCCAACCTCAAATGGATACTCAACCAGCAACCACAAATTGTACAACAAAGGCTGTGCCAGAAACCCCGATGCCAATTCTGTCCACATATTAACACAGGTAACACCATCACAGGACTGAACTACATCAACTAAAACATCTGCCGTCACCTGCCAGCAATGTCCCTCTGCTGTCTACAAAGGACAAACAGGTCTATCCTTAAGGAAAATAATAAATGGACATAAATCTGACATTAGAAAAGCTTACAATTTAACGTAAAATACCAATATGCTGATAATTTCAACGTCAGTACCAGAGATGATAATAGTGGAGAGAGCAATAAGTAGTGAACGATGTAAAGTGTTTTGTTAGTAGAATTAGAATCTGTATTTACTATAGGGTCGACCTAAAAATGTATGAACAGGAACTGGATTAGATCCTTACTATTGTGATGTCCTAGAATATATATGAATATGAACAAAAACATATAGTTATTGTGGTGTTAACCTAGAATGTGAATGTGAACACACAGCACGTGATTGTTGACCAAGAATATGAATGCTGATATTGCAAACCGTTGTGGTCTTCATTTGGAAAGATGGTATATAAAATGCCTAAATAAAAATAAATGAAAATTAGAAATGCAACATTCAGAAACCAGTAGGAGAACATTTCAACCTTCCAGGACATTCTCTATCTGACCTTAAAGTTGCTTTATTCCTACAGAGGAACTTCAAAGGAATATTCCAACATGAAACTACTGAATTGGAACTCATCAAAAATCTTAACATCATCACGCTAGGTTTAAACAGAGACAATGGCTTCATGACTCACTGCAACTATCTATGAACTTAACAGTTAGCAGATCATTCTGTCTTTTCACACTCACCTCAGTTGTCATTAGGCTGGACTATAATGCTATTAACACTGTTTCCACATCCTGCCTGCCTAATTCAGTGCCTTCTCTTTGATCTGTATCCTCCTTCCCCCACCCTCCATCCCCATGTATATTTCTCACTGCCTATACTATACTTCATGCATCTGATGAAGTGGACTCTGTCCTCGAAAGCTCATGCCTCAATAAATTGGTTAGTCTATAAAGTGCCACCTACCTCTTGTCATTTATACTTTGAAAAAAATGTCGATTCCTGAGGAAAAGGTTTTCACCAATGTCAATTTATGTGATCCAAATGTCTCCCAAATAGTATTAATTGCTTTTTTTTTTTTTGTAACAGGCAGTGAAAGTTAACCATTTCCAGTCTGAAAACAGTTGTGCAAAGCAGTACATAGCCAGATAAATGGTAGAATGAAAACACACCTAACTAACCAGAAAAACATATATTACAAAGAAGCTGCCCAGCCCCTTTTAACAGTCACAAACCTTGATCCAGCCTGTTTGTACAAAATCAATGCGTTATACTGCATTATCCCCCTCATACAACCCCATATTGGAAATCCCTTACAAATATTAAACATAATATGACCAAACAGGCCAAGCACTTCATACGCAGAAATACATCAAAAGAGCGATTTCTGCAGTTCATAAATGAATATCAGATGGTCACCTGTAAAACATCCAGAATGGAGAAACCTCCACTAGGAACTTTTAAAATCATTGGTTACATCGGTTAAAAAACGTGTCGTCTTATAAATGTGCATTTTACATTTTGTGTATGCATATAAAAAATCTTCAATACGTTCCAATAATTATGCTGCAGTAGACTTTCTGTCTACTGTTTAGCAGTATGGCTAGACAAAAAAAGGTAAATATTTATGTGCTTGGTTCCTTTGTGACACTCTAACCTCTGAGTTATATTTGATTTCTTTAGGTAAGAATCATAGGATTAATATAATTGTTTTGGGATCCACAGGTTTTTGTCTCATATCCATCTGTTTCTTCACTTGGACAATGGTGGGCCTCAAGGAGTTACTCAACAGGTGACTCAGAAAGTTGCACAGCATCTTACAGGAGCAAATTATGGAGAAAACATTAGGCTCTTCAACAACATGATCCAGGTCAGAATATAACCAGGGGGTATGCTGATATAATCTGAAATGTATGAAAACTACACTGGCAGCAGGCTTATGCACTTTGAAGGATGATCAAATATGATTCACAATGTGACTCCTTTTAAGTAAGAAGAAGGTACAACAGAACATGCTCTTGTATTTATTAAAATAGCCAACCTGTGGTGCCTTATAAAATTCTTCATATCTTTCTACATTTTCTCATTCTGCCAAAAAAAAAAAAAAAAAAGAAAAGTACAAATCAGATTGCATTAAAGTAGAAGTTTGCTTCACTGATCTACTCAACATACTCTAAACTTTCATCCTCCATGAACAATTATAGTAACATTACAAAAGTAAGAATGAAAAACAAAAAGTCTTGATTGCGCCCAAGTCTTTATATCTCTTGACTCACTACTTGATGCAAGCTCCTTTTGCAGCATTAATAGCCATGAATCATATACGATAATTGTCTACCATCTTGCTCAGCAGGGTGGTGCAGTTTTTGCCCATTCTTCATGATAGAAGAGCTCAAGCTTTTTTCATATTGACTGGGGAATCATCTATGGACTTCAATCTTCAAGTCTTGCCACAGATTTTCTATTGGATTCAGGTGTGGGCTTTCACTGGGCTTTTACTTTTTGCTGCTCCACTGTTGTTTTTGCTTTGTGCTTAGATCATTATCCTGCTGAAAAGTGAATCTTCTCTTCAGTTCCAGGTCTTTGGCAAACTGAAACAGGTTTTCCTCCAGGATCTGCTTGTTATTTGCACTATCACACCATGTTATTTGCCCTATCCATCTTTTCCTTGATCTTCCCAAGCCTCCCTGTTCATGCTGCTGCAAAGCATCTTCACAGCATAATGCTGCAGCTGCCATGATTTACTGTAAGAATGTTTTAGCAGGGTGATGTGCTGTGTTTGTTTTATGTCACACATATCACGTATCATTAAGACCATAAAGTTTCATGTTGGTCTCAGACTACAAAACCGTCTTCACAAACACTTATGAACCCTTTGTCTGAGCACAGGGTTCATAAGTGTTTCTTTGCAAATGCTGCTTGACACCTTATATGAATTTTCTTAAGCTTTCTTCCTGCCACACTCCCATATAGGCCTTGTATATGGAATTATCTTAAAATTGTCAGTGTTTTCTCCATGGACAAGCTGGATTGTTTTTTTCCCAAAAAATAGAACGCTCTAATTTTCTCTCTTAGCATGTGTGGGCTTTCCTGCGGTAGCATTCCCCTCTGTGAGTCTCCTCAGTCTATTTTCATCTACTTCAGCAAAGGGTCATAAATTGACTCTCTCTTAATGTTGCTGTGAAAAATGGAAATGCCTTTGTAAAAGGGAAAAAGCCCATTAAAAAATATAAATAATGTGGACATAAGATATCCATGCTAGATTTACATGTTCTTTGCCTTAAATACCTTGTACCATATCATGACTCTACCAAGAGCGCTGATTACCATGAACTCTGACTCAGATATTAGCACCCAGGCTCATCAAGTCAAAGTAAATCAGAAACCCTCTTAAACAGACAGGATTGCAGAAGCCGTGAGTTGATGGTGAAGACACTGCACCAAAGGATCATTCCGAGACATGTCTGTGCCTAAGAAGCTCAGTGTTGATCCATCAGAGTTGACAAGTCGGAGCTGAGAACCTTCTGTGCCTAAAGATCCATCAACGTTGAGACATCTGAGCCATGAGGCACCGGCACTGACAAAATACGTTTTGGAATTGTCAGCACAGAAGCATTGACACCGAGATTCATCACCACTAAAATATTGATGCTGAGAATCTTCGGCAAAGGAAAAAAGATTCTTGGAGCACTTTGAGTTTGTTGCCACCTGAAGATGATACCACTCTTAACAGAATGCTTTATTTATTTATTTATTTATAACTTTTATATACCGAGGTTCAATTAACAGAATTAATTATCACTTCGGTTTACATTACAACAATGCTTGGGGGTAATGCTTGGGGGGGGTAATCTTCGCGAAGCGGCAGTTGTTACTATCCTAAAAAATGTTGGTGGGCAGATTAGATGGACTATTTTGCACTTTTTCCATTGATAGGCTGAATTAGCCATGACTTGTGGGTGACGTCTTCCGGTGGCACTGAATGGACTTGTCTCTCCTAGCCGGTAGAGCTTTAAGCTCTACTGAGCAAGTGCGGGAATTTTTGCGTATGTGTTGCCTCATGAGTCTCCTCAGTCATTTTTTGTCTGAGCACAGCATGGATGTGTAAGTCTCTCTATTCCTTTTTTTTTTTTTTTTTTTTTTTTCCCTAAAACTTCTCTACTTATTATGTTTGGTTTTTTTTTTTCAGTTTACTTGTTTTAAAGTTATCTTGCTGCTGTGTAGCACCCACAACTGCACTTTTCAGTGCTATTTAAAAAACAATTTGCCTCCTCCGTATGTCTGGCAAAAGGAAAACTACCTTACCACAAATGCAGTTCCTGAATCCACTCATGGTAATGTCCCTCACAGATGTTGTGTTGCTGTTCTCTTGGTTCAGACCACGACTAGGCAAACTGTTATGCCTGAGGACGGATGGTAGTAACTGCCATTCCATGCAGGTTACCCAATGTGTTCTGAGAATGGTAGTAACTGCCATTCTGTGCAGGTTACTCCCATGCAGAAATTTTACATTATCCCTTTCCTTATGCCTTTAGGTGTCTGTAGTGTTTGTTCAATGCTCTTTTCAATTCATTATCGATTCTCATCTTCACTACCTCTTCTGGGAGAGCATTCCAGGCATCCACCACCCTCTCTGTGAAGAAATATTTCCTGATATTGGTTCGGAGTCTTCTCCCCCCCCCCCTTGGCATTTTAGGCAGAGATTGCAGGCAGAGGGTTTAAGCTCAGAGACTTCGGATCCAATGTTTTTTTTGGTATCACTTACCTCCAGTAGACCTCCTATTCAAGAACAAGAACTTATTCTTGTCTCTGAAGAAAATTTTTGACCACCCACACTGGGTCAGAGGACACAGTCATTCGACAAGATAGATCTGGTGAGAAATTTCTTAACTTCTTTGACTATGGAGACAGAAGGAACTATCCATCCTCTCCTCTGTACCATTGCTACATCCATCTCATAGAGTGGAGTTCCAGTTTCACATATGAGAGTGAACACATCAGAACCCTTGCCTTGAGGATCTTCATCATTGCACTCGATTGCAGCAGAGTCTTGTTGGCCAGCGATGGTAGACCAGATTATTTCTCTCTGGGACCCCCTGGTTCACTGCCTTTATCATTGGGGTCCTGGATAAGTGTCCTTACACCTTTGGGTTCAAAAGAATGTTCCGTACGAATACCTTCTGACCCACTTCTGGATCCTCCAGACTATATAATGCCTCCAGAAGACTTTAATATTCAAAGTTTGTAGAAAAAATGAGAATGACACTTGGCATCAATGTGTGCAAGAATAAAGACTCCTGGATGGAAATCTTTGGCCTCTTTCAAATACTGAACACTTCATCAGAACCAGCAGCTCTCCCACTCCATAACATTCTGAACCTGTTGCAGATGAGAATGTGGGAAACCACTATCTTTTGCATTCCTATGGCTAGCAAGTTAGACCTAAAGAATAGGGTTCAACAATCACCTGGGGTTGGAATGGTCCAATTACCTCATCAGTCAGTTTTTATGGAAAAAGACAAAGATTCATTTGAATTCGCCTCCAGGTGAATTCCAGGTCCAGTTAAGCTACTAGACAATTTTAGAAAGAGAGTATTTCAGCACTGCATACTAACTGCTTGCATCTCCACTCACCAGTTTTATATGGTACAATACATACACAACTGCATTCAAAAACGAAAACCTTTCCTTCAACCTTGGAAAAGTGGAGGTTATTAGACCCAAACACTTAAATATGGACATTAAAATATGTCTGGTTAGGTCTAAAGTTATCTGGCGTTGTGTGTCTGGATGACTTGCCACATATTTGGATATCTTCAAAAGATATCTGGTAGATAGAAATCCTGTTAAAAAAAAATGCCGGAGACCGGTGACGTCACCTGCTAAGATGGCCGCTTAAGACCTCGGCTCCCCTCTCCTCCACCCTTAATCCACCCCCATCGGTGCCTAGCCGGATCTGCGGACTTTGAATTTTGCTGCTTTGGGGTCCCTGCACACCACACATGGCTACACCACGGAAAAAGCCTGATTTAAATCGCTTCTCATTTGCGGCGGCGAGCACAGTGGCAGCACTCGAGGAAGGAGGCAAGATGGCGGTGATCCCGGAGCCTGTGGGGGAGGCGGAGCCGGCAATCGTGACCGCGGATGCGGAGGTCCCAAACCGGGGTGAATTCCGCACCTGGTTTCAAGAATTGCGGGGGGACATGGCCTGCTTCCGTCAGGAACTCGGAGATATGATTGAGAGCACGAAGAAAGATGTCCGCGAACTGGAACGGAGAGCGGACAAAACTGAGCAGGGCCTGCAGGACACGCAAGCGGAGCTGGACTCGGTCCGGGAGGAGCTGGGGCAGCTTCGAGACGCTCATGAGGAGCTCCATTCACACGTCGAAGATCTAGAAAATAGAACCAGGCGAGTAAATCTCAGATTTCGTGGGGTGCCAGAAGGGGACGCCTTTAAGGATTGTACACAAGTGGTGCAAGACATATGTGCTTATTTGTTGGACCCGGAGGGCATTCAGGAGAAGCCGCGTGAAGTGGTTCTAGAGCGAGCACATAGAGCTTTTGGTAACCCAAGGAACAAGCAGACGAGGGACATAATAGCCTGCTTTCACAGCTTCCTTGTCAAGGAAGCGGTAGCACGAGCGGCGCGAGCCCTGGGATCTATCACCTGGAAAGATTGTAAAATTGAGGTGTTCCAGGACCTGGCAATCTCTACTATCCGGAAAAGGCGTGAATTTAAGGATGTTATTACTATACTTCGCGCCCAAAATATCAAGTACAGATGGCTCTTCCCATTCGGTCTACTTTTCTCGATAAACGGCGTACAGTCCCGCGTACAACGAGTGATGGAAGCGGAAGACATACTGCGAGCCGCCGGATTACCAGCAGCAGGTTCTGAGGGGCCCTCTGCATCTACTGAAGCGAGTAATAGCGGGAAAAGTGACCACCCACGCTGGAAAAGAGTGAACAATGGGGGAAGAAGATTACGCCGCAGATCCGCGGGCACCTCGGGACTCGAGGAACCAGGATGAGCTAGCCTGGACTGTGATTTGGAGTCCTGGTGAGATGGCGGTAACAGCCAGAGTATGGAGGACATAGACTGAGTTTGAGTTTTGATGATATTACTGGACCTGTGGTATACAGTGGATTGACAGGTGGTATGCTAATCCATGAGGGACCATGATTCTGAACTCACGAATACTACAGGGGGTTAACTGTTCACACTGTTATAATTGTTTTTGTGTTCATTGATATGGAGGAGAGGGGACCATGTTAAGGTCATGCGGTGACGTTAGGTCTCAAATGGAGGAGATCCACTCTGGACAGAGTGGTTGGAAGTGGGGAAGGGGGGGGGGAGGGCTGGGGAGGTGGGGGGGGGGGAGGGGGGAACAAGGATAGGAGTACTTGTGGGAGTAGACTGACTCCACTGGGCGAGAGGCGAATAGTTATGAGTAAAGCCTATGGAGGGCCAAGTCTCAGTGGCCGTGCAGTGACTTTACTGTGGCTTTGGTCGCACTTAAACACAGCGCCATGAAGCCTTTAAAAATACTTTCTATTAATGTCAAGGGCCTGAACGCATATCACAAACGACAAATGTTCACACGCGATATGGCTCATCACAAGGCGGATATTATTTTCTGCCAGGAAACCCACATTAGAAAACGCTACGAGCGTTTGCTGGTTTCTAAAGGGTACCCACAAGTTTTTCATGCCGCAGCTACTGTTCACAATAAATACACAGGGGTCGGGATATTGTTTGCTAATCAGGTAGTGGCGGATGTTTTCTCTGAAATCCGGGATGTGGAGGGTCGCTATATTTTAGTAAAAGCAACCATCAATGAAGAAAAGTATACTTTCCTGAACGTGTATGCCCCCAACGCAGATCAAGTTGCGTTTTATACGAAACTATCGGCTGTTATTAGCGACTGGGCGGAGGGGTGCCTCATTGTGGGGGGAGATTTTAATATTACGAGATACCCATACCTCGATAATTCCCACAGTGGGGGAGTGGGGGGAAAACTTGCACGAACAACGCTTAAACATCTGGTGGGAGATCGTGGTCTCCTGGACATTTGGAGACTGCGTAATCCCACATCTAGGAACTATACATTTTTCTCCCACCCTCATAAATCCTATTCCAGGATTGATTACTTTCTGATAGATAAGGATTTAGTGGGTAAGGTCCTGGAAGCAGAGGTGGGCACTATTACATGGTCCGACCATGCCCCAGTTTGGCTAACTCTACAGACCAAAGACTCCCGGGCTGGCACAAAATTCTGGAGATTGAATGACCGATTGCTTGAGGATAAGGGGTTTGTGTCTCAGCTCAAGCAGCACATTAGCGATTATTTGGATATTAACGAGAATGGTGAAGTTACACCAGGGATTGTCTGGGATAGCCTAAAGGCCTATGTGAGGGGTCTGTGCATAGCCCGAGCGGCGTATGTTAAGAAGGAGAGGGACCGGGAGAGACTTTCTCTCTTGGAGAGAGTGGCTAGATTAGAATTGAGGCACAAGCGTACTCTAGACCCTGGTCTTTTACAACCCCTTCTGGCCGCTCGGCAGGCGCTACAAGTTTTAGATGGGGATCAGATAGCGTACCAGCTACAGTTGCTGAAACAGCATCATTTTGAATGGGGAAACAGGGCTGGGAGACAGCTTGCCCGTAAGCTAAAAGAAAAAACAGCGCAATCCCAAATTACTAAGATTAAGGGAGACCATGGGCAATATGTGTACTCTCAGCACGAAATTGGGCAATGTTTCAATCAATTTTACCGAAACTTATACGACTCGGAGCCCCTCTGCACGGTGGCGGAGATCGACCAATCTTTACAAGCTGTTGATTTACCGGTATTATCTCCAGAGCAGTGTACTGTGCTCAATGAGGAATTGAGGGAAGGGGAGATATCTCTTATCATTAAGGGTCTCAAGTTGGGAAAAGCTCCTGGGCTGGACGGGTTCACCGGAAAATTTTATAAAGTCTTTAGTGTAGAATTGCTACCTCCGTTAGTGGCTATGTATAATGATCTTAGGGGGGGAGGAATAATCTCTAAGGAATCTAATACCGCGGGAATCACGGTGCTGGCCAAGCCCGGTAGAGACCATACTCTTTGCGGGTCGTACAGGCCAATATCCCTGATTAACATTGACCTGAAAATTCTGGCGAGGGCGCTGACTCTACGCCTCGGTAGAGTAGCTCCTAGGTTGGTGGATAGGGACCAGTCGGGTTTTATTCCTGGCCGACTCGCCTCGGACAATGTACGTAGGGTAGTGGAACTGATGTGGTGGGCACAGACTAATGAGATCCCGTTGGTGCTTTTGACGGTGGATGCCGAAAAAGCGTTCGACCGGGTGCATTGGTCGTATTTATTTAAGGTTATGGAAGTTATGGGCATAGGGGAATTTTTCATTAATTGGGTTAAAAAACTTTACAGTGGTCCACATGCTCGAATCAAAATCAATGGGGCTTATTCAGACCCTTTTGCAGTTAAGCGGGGCACGCGTCAGGGCTGCCCACTGTCTCCCTTGTTGTTTGCCCTCTCGTTAGAACCCCTTGCCGAGAAAGTACGGCGTCATGCGGGCATACACGGCATACCGGTACAGGATTTAGAATTCAAGATCTCGCTTTTTGCAGACGATCTTTTATTTACTCTTAGTAAGCCAGAGCTCTCCTTACCAGTCTTATTAGAGGAGATTCGGGAGTTCGGGAGACTGTCGGGCTTTAAGATCAATGCTGACAAGTCTGAGCTGTTAAATGTTTCCATGACAGAGGACCAATATGAGTCCGTGGGGAAGGCATTGCCATTTCGCCAAGCTAAGGAATCTATAAAATACCTGGGGGTTAAACTGGGGGCCCATCTAGATTCTCTATATAAACTCAATTATGAATCATTGTGGTCTCAGATACAACAAGATTTGGACAGGTGGGATAGAACTGAAATCTCTTGGCTTGGCAGGATAGCGGCCATTAAGATGAACATCATACCCCGGCTTTGCTATGTCTTTCAGACGTTGCCGGTGGCGGTGCCGGATGGGGCTATTAGGATATGGCAGAGAAAATTGTTCCGCTTTATATGGAAGCATAAGCCACCCAGGGTTTCTAGGTCTATTTTATATAGGGATAGAACGAGGGGAGGTCTTAATGTCCCCAATCTTAGTTGGTACTATACTGCAATCATACTAGGTGTGATAGTCAGTTGGCATGCGACGGGCGCACCTAAATCCTGGATTGCTATAGAGCAGGCAGCGTCCGGAGACTTTCCCTTAGCCACCAGGGTGTGGAGTAAGGATATAGGGAGAGTCAACGTCCCTTCTCTGACGCCGTTCACCCAGGCTGTGTTGAGGCTTTGGGCAGTTTGGAGGCCCAGGGTGGCGGGGGCCAAGAGGATTTACCATTTGACCTCCTTTTTGTGCAACACTGGGTTTCCACCGGGATTGGATAAAGCCTTTTCAGATAGATGGACATGCATGGGGTTGACAAAGGCTGGACAAATGTTTCAGGGGTCGGCTGTGTTGGGCATGGCGGAGATCCAGGAAAAGTACGGGGGAACGCGAAGGGATTGGTATGCATACCTGCAAATTACCCACTTTTTAAGATCGGAAGGGGTGCCCGGGGAGCTTTCCAGAGGTAAATCCCTATTTGAATCCTTTTGTGATCAGCGCGGCCCTTTGTCCAAACCGATTTCTCGGATCTACTTACTCCTTAGTAGTGCGGATAAAACCAAAGGGTCCTATCAATTACATTGGGAATCCGATTTGGGTCAAGCAATAGAGGACCATGAGTGGGATCGCTGTCATATGCTAGTGGGTAGGAGCTCTATATCCGCAAACATCAAAGAAAACGGATATAAATTAATGTATAGATGGTACTTGTCCCCGGACAAATTACTCCCGAGTCAGTGGTACTTGCTGGAGATTATGCGGCGGTAAGGGAACCTTCTATCACATGTGGTGGGAGTGTCCTAAGATACAAGCTTTTTGGGCTATAATTGCGGGGTTTGCAACCAAGGTTCTGGGAGTTTTGATACGACTGGATCCCAAGGGGTGTCTCTTAAGCCTGGTGAACGAGGATCTCAGTGACAAGCATACCACGTTGCTAATACAGATATATATCGCTGCTAGAAGTGAAATAGCGTTCAGATGGAAATCTGATGTTGCCCCTACATTGTCGCAGGTCCATTCACGATTGGAAAGGATCTATCAGATGGGTTACCTAACCGCACTTCGGCATGATCGGGTGGCTAAATTTCAGGCTGTGTGGGCACCTTACCTGGCATGGTTGCAACAGTAGGCTGGTCTTCGATCTACTCGTCTGTGGAGATTGCATAGGGGACACGTGGGGGGGGGGGGAGGGGGAGAGGGGGTAGGGAACTAGAGGGAGGGGAGATGACTAGGGGGGGAAAAAAACGTTGAGAGGCTATTGCTTGCGATTGGGTATGGAAATGTAATCCGGCCTCAAAAATGAGACGAGACATTGGTTGTTTATGACTGTTTTATTGATTACAATTGCAGCTTGTATTTTTTTTTTACCTGTTTCTAATCTGGATATCATGATATTCTGTCTGTCATGCCTTTCATGCATAAATAAAAATTTGCAAAAAAAAAAAAAAAAAATGCCAAGGGTGTTTCAGTTTGATTCCCACCCCACCACCACAAATATCTCAAACCCTGGCTAGCCAGGACCCTTCTTAAATGTCTCTTTAAAAAAAAAAAAAGAAGCCATTATTGGTGCCGGCCCTCTAGCCTCCATTTTTAAATGTTTTGTGGATAAGTTATATTGAGACAAGTAATTTGATTCCCCGATGCAGACATTTATAAGCCAAAACATGGACCCATGTCAGTTAGACATTCTCTTTTGAACACAGCTTTTGTTAGTTGTGATACTTAGCTTCTAGAGAAGCTTCTAGAGAAGCTAAGTATCAAATACCTTGGGGTATTTGAAGGGTCACAGATGTTTTGGGTTTTGTAAAAACTGTTTTGAGCCAGCAGATGAAAGAAAACCATCTGTACCTATTATCTGACACCATTTGCAGTCCATTGAAAGGCAAGAGACAGTAGATTGTACTTTGGCACTCAATATATATCTGCTGTGTTCATTTTGAAGTTATATATATATATATATATATATAGTTTACATTATACAATATTTGTTTGATATATTTTTTGTAGAACCTGTTTTCTTGTGACACTCATTAGGACTGGGCCAGATCACCAGAAGACCTGTCTCAGCACTACTCTGGATCTTTTGCCAGCCTTTCCGGCCAGTATAGAAATGGTCAGGCATATGAAGCCTTTACTAGTGAGACTGGACAGCTTGGGGTTACATTTTCAAGCAGATGACGCAACAAAGTTATTATAGTCCTCTCCCATTAATCAGTAGCAGATGGGTTGCTACTGTCATGTAGTTTCTTAGTGTTACCCTTAATAGGTTTAAATCCTGGGGTCCTATCGAGCACTGCTTAGGCTCCATCTGTGCACATGCCTCTACATTGGTAACCTCCTGCCCAACTGGATTCTTGCTTGGCTCTGGGTAAATACCCAGTCCAGTAAGCTATACCCTGCTGTTTTCTAGGGACACTGAGATCCCCCCAAAACCCGGGGGGGGGGGGGGGGCAGGACACACATTTCCTAGAAATGCAGCCATAGACAAAATACACAAAAAAATACTAGGGTCACCAATCACAGAGGCAGAGCTAACAAAGTGAAAAGTTTATAAACAAACAGTTGAAACAGTGAATAGGAAAAAATTTTAAATCTCAACAATCAGATGCTGATCAACATTTCGAGACTTAATCCTCGTCTCTGCTTCAGGGGAAGTCTCTTCTATTTTCTATCCCCTGAAGCAGAGACAAGGATTAAGTCTCAAAATGCTGATCAGCAGCATCTGATCCTTATATGGTGGATTGTTGAGATATGGATTTAGCTACCATAGTAGTTGTTTTGTTGAGCATAAGGAGAAAAAGTTAACATGCAAGCAGCGAGCAGGTAAAGTACAAGGGTTCAACAGTTATCGCTATCTAGACTGCTTCTGCCCGGGGGAAGTTTGGGTTATCTCTCCTTACAGGGCCTTGGCACAAATTTGCTTTCTTTACATTCCCAACCAAGACTGAGAACTCTTTTGTGAATTCCTGGCTAGTCCAACTAGAGCTGGTTCTATACAACCAGTAATAGTCCAGGGAACTGTAACGTTACACTGTATTGTGGATTATGCAATCCAAGTCTGAGTTTAGGGTAAGCAGCAAGTTTACACATTTTGTCCTATCTGCCAGTCAGGGGTCAATTTAAGTACTGCAGGGGAAAGGAGTTCTCTCTAGGGGAAAGCAAAAATGCTAGGGCAAAACAAGGAGTCCCAATAGACACAAAGATCCCTATGTTGTCACACCTACATTACATCCAATTATTCATTGAGTGGATGGTCCACATATGTAGGCACAGTGCATTCCACATTGGTACTGCCATGTATGCAAGGGTTGGGTTCTTAATAGGGGCCAGAAGTCACAATCAGTGTTGTCCTGTTCCAGAGAGAACTTGTGGGGACATCAAATGAGCAAAGCACCTCAGTCTCTCATGCCCACAGAGAGGAGGCAGCTTTCCATAGCTTTTATTGTAAAATAGCTCTTATCTGTTATGAAGTATTTCAGAAAGCCAATTCAACATTTTATTTCATTTGCAAGCCTTAGATATGCTTAGTCTGTTGGTAAGCAGACAATCTCCAGTTACCTGGCAATTTTGTATCATCTCTGTCAATGAGATCTGTAAAGCATTGATCAAAAATTCAGTTTCCACATTTACTAAACATTTTCTTGACACAGCTTCTCTTTATGCTCCAATACTTGGACTGTGAACGTTTTTGAGGTGGTTTCTTGGACAAGCACAACTCTTAATCTCATCTGTATCCTCTCCCTCTCCTGACCTTGGAAGGGTTATCTTTCTATACCAAAAGAAATACTACTTTTATCCTTTCTGTTGTTGAGATTTTCTATTATGAAATTTATTTTTATACAACCCTGAGCTTGATGATCACCATTTGTGTGAATACTTAAGCATCTTCATCTCCATTTGTGAGACAAACAGCTGAGTTTGTTTGCCTTTTTGTAGAAGGATAGACTTGCTTTCGAGAGAGTTGAATTTTGCTTCAGTAACTTGTTTAGCCACTTTCTGCCAATGACCTATGTAAAATGATCTATACCTTGCATACCGTTTAGATAAACTACATTTTTTTTGCCTTGTGTTTGCAGTCTCATATTTTTGTAAGCAGTCAGCCTAATGAAGTGGGCCCTGATGCTGTTTTGGAGTTCTGGGTTCAGGTTTTCACAAGTCAGCAGCTGTGGCACAGAGAGAAAACCATCCTGTTTCTAATGGATCATGTGTGCAAAGCTACTTTTAGATATATGAAGGAGGACTGTGTGCAGAAGCAGCTCTACCAGCAGCATAAGGTAACATCTTTCCCCCTACCCCCTAGTCCTATTAAAATTAAATAGTTTTAAGTGTCTATTTGTAAGTTGTCTCTAACCATAAGGTTAATAACAAAATGTACTGCAATATATGCTGTCATCAGTTTATCATCGCCAATTACTGACTATAAATGAATTGTTATGTAGCAGACCTTAGTTTTGTTGAATGCTAAGATGCTGGTACTATCTTGGCTGATGAACATCCTACTGAACAGGGATGGGTGAGCTGAGTGCAATCCAGTTCAGATTTTATTTAAATGAGTTCTTCCCAGCATGGACCTGAGTTGAATGTAAATTATTTGAATTAATACCTACATTTTTTGGGCAACAGTGTGCTCATCTCTCCCCAGTTTAGTTTGTTACAGAAAAATAAGAGACCAAGGAGAGGGCACTGTATAGTGATGCTAAAACCAACCAGATTTAACCCTCTAACAAACAAACTGGATAGCCTATCTTTATTATCAGTTCTTATATTCTGGAACTCAACCCACTGTCTGGACTGATCCATGGTACTACAGGGGAACGAAAATTTTCCTATACAAATATAAGTAAAAGGGATATCGTGAACATAGATTAATAGCACTTAAAATGTTATTCAGTGGTGATAACTCTATTTAATCATTTACCCCTTAATTGAAAAAGATATTTTTTGATACCCCTTTTCCACTTTTCCCTTTTTAAATATATAAATACCTACAGTACCTGAATGTAATCCACTTTGAAAGTGTCTGAAAAGCAGAATATAAAAATAAGTAAAAATAAATATTTATATAGTGTGTTTGTTAGAGAGTTTACAATCTGTTATTAATTTGTCACTCATGACAAGCTAGCTTAGTTTTTTGCCTTCCAAGTTTATTCCTTTGGTTATTCAACAAAGATATTTGGTTTTTCCTTTGGTTATTCAACAAAGCATACCAACTCACCCAATGAACAACAAAATTACCACACATTCCAATCCTTCAAGAAATGAAATTCATCACAAATATGTTTCTATAAATTTTATGTAACTTAACACATGTTATAACCTTGCTTAACAGTTTGTATATTGAAACTCTGTTTACCCCCTTATACCTGTAACCTTATATTTTGTAAACCGTTATGATGGCATTATTTTGACGTTTCTGAATGACGGTATATAAAACTCGTTAAATAAATAAGAAAGGGAGTAAAAAGATACTACTTGATCTGAGCAACTCTTGTACATTATAGTTGTTTGCAGTGTCCTTATTCTATTTAAATATAAAGGTAGTGTGAGTCTTCAGTTGCAGGTTATCTTTGTATTTATTTATTTATTTATTTAACAGTTTTATATACCGAATTTCTTGTAACAAGATTACAAATCAAAACGGTTTACATAATAACAATAACAGTGCCTCAAATAGTGCAATTACATAAAACAGAGGAATACAGAACTAGGATCATGAAACTGTTGAAACAAACCAGGGTATATATATATATAACGAACTATGATACATGGCTGGTAGAGAATGGTTAGGTTAAGACCATGGTTTTGGCAAAGGGCCTTGGGAATTGGGGCTAAAGTAGGACATATAGCATTTGACTGAATCGAGAGAAAGCAGGCAAGAGTCAATGAGTTACTGGTGATAGAGTTGATTTAAGATCATCTGGCGTATGATTCAGCAAAGGCCTGCTTGAACAGCCAGGTTTTGAGTCTTTTCTTAAATGTGACCGGGCAATGTTCCAGCCTGAGGTCTGGTGGAAGAGAATTCCAATGTATTGGTCCAAAGGCTGAGATGGCTCTCTTAATTAATGAAGTTTTTAAAGGGGGGACCATGAGGGTGTCCTTATATGCTGCTCTTACCGGCCTGGATGGTAAGTGAGGTCGGAGAGGGATCATGAGTTCTAGTGGGGTGATATTGTGTAGAGCTTTGTGAGTAATGGTGAGAACTTTGTACCAGATTCTGTATTTGATCGGGAGCCAGTGGAGGTTCTTCAAGATGGGAGTAATGTGGTCACTTTTTTTAGTCCTGGTAAGAATTCTGGCTGCTGCATTTTGCAGCATCTGTAGTGGTTTGATGGATACTGCAGGTAGGCCGATCAAAAGAGAGTTACAGTAATCTACTTTTGAGAAGATGATTGCCTGGAAAACAGAACGGAAGTTGTGGAAGTGAAGGAGAGGTCTCAATCGTTTCAGTACTTGAAGTTTGAAAAAACAGTCCTTAGTCGTGTTGTTTATGAAACTTTTGAAGCTCAGTTGTTTATCGAAGATGACTCCTAAGTTTCTGACTTGGGGGGAGAAGGTGGGGAGGGTTGTGGAATGTAGGTTGGGCCGTGAGATATTTCCGTCGTGCGAGATGAGTAGGAGTTCAGTTTTGTTAGTGTTCAGGATCAAGTTGAGGCTTGATAGAAGGCTGTTTATAGACTCAAGGCAGGTATCCCAGAAAGCAAGAGTTTTGTTTACTGATTCTGTGATCGGTAGAAGGATTTGTACATTGTCTGCATATAGGTAAAAGATAAGATTTAGATTGGAGAGGAGTTGGCAGAGAGGGAGCAGGTATATGTTGAAGAGGGTTGGGGATAAGGAGGAGCCTTGTGGTACACCCAAAGTAGAGCAGACGGGTTGGGACTCTTTGTTGTTAATTTTGACGTTGTATGTCCTGTTTTGAAGGAACGACCTGAACCAGCTAAGGGCGGTGCCTTTGATACCAATGTCCGATAACCGATCTAAGAGAAAAGTATGGTTCACCGTGTCGAAAGCTGCAGAGAGGTCGAGGAGAATGAGAAGACAAGGTTGTTTTTTGTCTAGATTCATGAGAATGGTGTCTGTTAGTGTGATTAAGAGGGATTCAGTGTTACGGGATTTCCTGAATCCGTACTGGTTAGTGTGGAGGATTTTGTTGTTGTTCAAGAATTCTGTGAGTTGCTGATTTACTATTCTTTCCAATATTTTGGCTAGGAAAGGAAGGTTTGCAATAGGGCGGAAATTGGCTGGGTCATCCGGTGAAAGATTAGGTTTTTTCAGCAACGGTTTTAGGATAGCAAGTTTAAGTGGGTCCGGGACGTGGCCCTGAGATAGAGAGCAATTAATGATCTCAGCAATATGTTTAGAGATGGTGCTAGGTATAGCGATGAGTAGATTGGATGGGATCCTGTCCAAAGGGTGAGAGGCTGGTTTGAGCTTTTTGAGAATGATTTCTATCTCCAATGATGAGGTAGGTTCGAATAATTCAAGTTTTGTATTTGGAAGTCCAGGTGCGAAAATGGGGGGCTGGGGGAGAATTGAATTGTTATTCGTGAGCGGATCAATAAGGTTTGAGATTTTCTTTTTGAAGTAGGTTGCAATTTCATTTGCTTTGCTTGCAGCTTGTTAATCCGGAATAGCTGCAGGAGATGGTTTGGTTAGAGAAGACACCAGTGAGAATAAAGCTTTCGGGTCAAAGATGAAGTGGTGGATTTT
This sequence comes from Rhinatrema bivittatum, assembly GCF_901001135.1. Taxonomy (NCBI): domain Eukaryota; kingdom Metazoa; phylum Chordata; class Amphibia; order Gymnophiona; family Rhinatrematidae; genus Rhinatrema; species Rhinatrema bivittatum. The sequence goes on from NC_042615.1 coordinate 789,796,972, forward strand.
CTGAGAAAAGAAGTTTCTTTTTGTGCGGAGGATGGCGATCCTGTATTGGTGCATCATCGATTTGTAAGCCGACAGGTTGATTGAAGAAGGGTTTTTGCGCCAAAGATGTTCTCTATTTCTGAGTTCTCTTTTGATGGTTTTTAGTTCAGGTGTGTACCAAGGTTTTCTGTTGTCTATATTTGATTGTATGATTTTTGTGGCTAGAGGGCAGATGCTGTCAGCCACTTTTTTAGTGATTTTGGACAGGACACCGTGGCCGAGTCTGCGTCCGTGAGGTCGAGCTGTTCTAACTCGGAAGAAAGGTGATTGCTGAGGGTGTCAGGGTTACAAAGCTTCCTGTATTGAATTGTTGTCTTTTGAGTATGCGTAGGGATAGACTGAAGGTTTTTCAGAGTAGTGGTGATCAATTTGTGATCCGACCAAGGGATTGAAGAACAGACTGTGGGAGAAGATGGGGAGAGGCTCTCATTTAAGAATAACAGATCCAAGGTGTGTCCTGCTTTGTGAGTAGGTTCATTGATGATTTGTTTGAAGCCCATGAAGTTCAATGAGTTGAGAAATGTGTTGCAGCTAGGAGACTGAGGGGTATCGTCCACATGGAGGTTAAAATCTCCCAAGAGGATGGCTGGTTTTTCGGAGTACTTGCTGACAAGCTGGGTGAAAAAATGAATATAGAGTTTAGTTAAGATTTTCTTGGACTTTGGCATTTTGAATCAAACTGTCTTGTTCTTAATTAGAAGATTTGGTTTTGATGAGAGTCCAGGATCTCTCTACTTCTTACTGATTCCTCAGATGGGTTGTTTCATTTCATATCTGGCAGGTTGAAATCTCTTACCAACACCGCCAACTCTTCCTTTGCTATCCTATATTTGCAGCTAAGGAGCAGTGTTCGGTCTTCGCCACTTAAGTTAACTGGCTACAGTTAGATAGTTATAACTTATACGGCTAAGTACAAATATATACGAGTATATTCAGCATCATAGCGTGCCACTGAATGTACCGTGTAATTTAGCCGGATAAGTTAGAACCGGCCAAGTTACTTAAACAGCCATTTTTCAATATTGGGCCCCTAATGATTTAAAAAGTCACATACATTTGTTCTAATATTTCCCAAATGCCAATAAAACATTTTAAAACAGCAAACACACAAAATAACCCCCCATAATTTAAAATAATATAAAATTAAATGATTAGAAAATCTCCAGCTCTCCATACCATTAAATAAATAAATTCCTGGCATCTTTTGATTTCCCAGAGATTGTTGTGGATTTGGGTGATGGGGGAGCCACACAGTATTTATCCTCTCTCTCTCTCTCTTTCCTTCTGACACATAGGCACTCTCTCTCTTACCACATGCAGGCTCTCGCACACATTCAGACTATTTGTTTCTCATATATACTTGCCATGCTCACACACGCAGGCACTCTCTCTCGTACACATCTGCAGGCTTTCATGCACACAAGCAGGCATTCTCTTTCTCACCCACATGCAGATGTTCTCTCTTATATACACGCAGTCACTCTGTCTCATACAGAGGCAGGTACTTTCATGAGTATATGCAGGCTCTCTCGTACACATATACAAACTTTCTCTCTCATGCACACATGTAGGCTCTGACACATGCAGGCTCTCTCTCCCTCATACACACATGCAGGTGCTCTCTCATATAAACACAGGCATTCTAATGCACATATGCAGGCTCTCACTCTCTCATACATACATGCAGGTGCTCTCTCTCATACACACATGCAAGCTTTCTTTCTCTTATAAAAACACCCCCAGGCATCCTAAGAACATAAGAAATTGCCATGCTGGGTCAAGCCCAGCATTCTGTTTCCAACAGAGGCCAAACCAGGCCACAAGAACCTGGCAATTACCCAGACACTAAGAAGATCCCATGCTACTGATGCAATTAATAGCAGTGGCAATTTCCTAAGTAAATGTGATTAATAGCAGTTAATGGACTTCTCTTCCAAGAACTTATCCAAACCTTTTTTTAAACCCAGCTACATTAACTGCACTAACCGCATCCTCTGGCAACAAATTCCAGAGTTTAATTGTGCGTTGAGAGAAAAAGAACTTTCTCCGATTAGTTTTAAATGTGCCATATGCTAACTTCATGGAGTGCCCCGTAGTCTTTCTATTATCTGAAAGAGTAAATAACCGATACACATCTACCTGTTCTAGACCTCTCATGATTTTACACACCTCTATCATATCCCCCCTCAGCCATCTCTTCTCCAAGCTGAAAAGTCCTAACCTCTTTAGTCTTTCCTCATAGGGGAGCTGTTCCAATCCCCTTATCATTTTGGTCGCCCTTCTCTATACCTTCTCCATCGCAACTATATCTTTTTTGAGATGTGGCGACCAGAATTGTACACAGTATTCAAGGTGCGGTCTCACCATGGAGCGATACAGAGGCATTATGACAATTTCCGTTTTATTAACCATTCCCTTCCTAATAATTCCTAACATTCTGTTTGCTTTTTTGATTGCTGCAGCACACTGAGCCAACGATTTTAAAGTATTATCCACTACGATGCCTAGATCTTTTTCTTGGGTGGTAGTTCCTAATATGGAGCCTAGCATCGTGTAAGTACAGCAAGGGTTATTTTTCCCTATATGCAACACCTTGCACCTGTCGATATTAAATTTCATCTGCCATTTGGATACCCAATCTTCCAGTCTTGCAAGGTCCTCCTGTAATGTATCACAATCCGCTTGTGATTTATTTACTCTGAACAATTTTGTATCATCTGCAAATTTGATGACCTAACTCGTCGTATTCTTTTCCAGATAATTTATATATATATTGAAAAGCACCGGTCCAAGTACAGATCCCTGAGGCACTCCACTGTTTACCCTTTTCCACTGAGAAAATTGACCATTTAATCCTACTCTGTTTCCTGTCTTTTAACCAGTTTGTAATCCACGAAAGGACATCACCTCCTATCCCATGACTTTTTAGTTTTCTTAGAAGCTTCTCATGACGGACTTTGTCAAACGCCTTCTGAAAATCCAAATACACTACATCTACTGTTTCACTTTTATCCACATGTTTCTTAACCCATTCAAAAAAATGAAGCAGATTTGTTAGGCAAGACTTCCCTTGGGTAAATCCATGTTGACTGTGTTCCATCAAACCATGTCTTTCTATAAGCTCTACGATTTTGATCTTGAGAATAGTTTCCACTATTTTTCCCAGCACTGAAGTCAGGCTGACTGGTCTATAGTTACCCGGATCGCCCCTGGAGCCCTTTTTAAATATTGGGGTTACATTGGCCACTCTCCAGTCTTCAGGTAGAATGGATGATTTTAATGATAGGTTACAAATTTTAACTAATAGATCAGAAAATTCATTTTTGAGTTCCTTCAGTACCCTAGGATGCATACCGTCCTGTCTAGGTGATTTGGTACTCTTTAGTTTGTCAATCTGGCCTACTACATCTTCCAGGTTTACAGTGGGGTGGATTTTAAATGCCCTGCGCGCGTAAATCTGGCTGGATTTACGCGCGCAGGGCCCTCGCACGCTGGCGCGCCTATTTTGCATAGGCCGCCGGCGCGCGCAGAGCCCCGGGACGTGTGTAAGTCCCGGGGTTTTTTAAAAGGGGCGGGAGGGGGCATGTCGGGGGGCGTGGCAGAATGACGCGGCGGGAGGGGGCGTGATGTGGCGTTTTGGGGGCGGCAACGCGGGCGTGGTTTCGGCCCGGGGGCGTGGCTGCGGCCTCCGGACCAGCCCCCGGGACCGGAACATGGAGCGGGGCAGCCGGCCGGCGCGCGCAGATTTACGTCTGCTTTTTGCAGGCGTAAATCGTGGAATAAAGGTAAGGAGGGGGGTTTAGATAGGGCCGGGGGGGGGGGGGGGGTGGGTTAGGTAGGGGAAGGGAGGGGAAGGTGGGGGGAGGGCGAAGGAAAGTTCCCTCCGAGGCCGCTCCGAAATCGGAGCGGCCTCAGAGGGAACAGGCAGGCGTGCTGGGCTCGGCACGCGCAGGTTGCACAAATGTGCACCCCCTTGCGCGCGCCGACCCCGGATTTTATAAGATATGCGCGGCTACGCGCGTATCTTATAAAATCCAGCGTACTTTTGTTTGCGCCTGGTGCGTGAACAAAAGTACGCGATCGCACAATTTTTTAAAATCTACCCTAGTGATTTGGTTCAGTTTGAGTCATCACCCCTGAAAACCATCTCCGGAACTGGTATCTCCCCAACATCCTCATTAGTAAACACGGAAGCAAAGCATTCATTAGTCTGTCTGCAATGGCCTTATCTTCCCTAAGAGCCCCTTTAACCCCTCTGTCATCTAATGTTCCAGCTGACTCCCTCACAGGTTTCTTGCTTCGGATATATTTTAAAAAGTTTTTATTATGAGTTTTTGCCTCTATGGCCAACTTTATTTCAAATTCTCTATTCGCCTGTCTTATCAATGTTTTACACTTAATTTAACAATGCTTATGTTTTATCTTATTTTCTTCAGATAGATCCTTCTTCCAATTTTTGAAGGATGTTTTTCTGGCTAAAATAGCCTCTTTCTCCTCACCTTTTAACCATTCTTTCTTCTGGGCTTTGGCCTCACCCACGGTGCTTATTTAGTGCTGGAGGGGAGGTGGGAGGATGCAGCCCTTCTACTGCCAGATGTGGTGTTCTTCCAACCGTGGGCCACAGGCCTTTCTTCTGGCTGCAATGGGTTGGGCTCTGTTGCGACCCCACTGAGACCTTCCTCAGGCTCCGTATGGTTGGGCTACATTGTGGCCCCGCCAAGACCTCCCCTGGGCTCTTTCTGCCTGGGCTCCATCATGGCCCTGTCGAAACTTCCCTCAAGCTGCAATGGGTTGGGTTCTGTCTCGGCCCCACCAAAGACCTTGTTCCATGGCAACCTTTCTCAATAGGTGCTGAGATGAAAACCATGTGACCAGTGCACCGGCCCACTGTGAGATGCCTGATCCTCCTATAGGCCAATCCACCCCTGTATATATGCTTTGGACTAGATCTCTGTCAAGTTCTTCAACCTGGGCCAAGGTTTTTAGGTAATTTGATATTGATGGAAATAGATCTCCCCTTTCCAAGATAATCCATTATTTCCTAGTATTTAGACAGATGGACTCAAGACCAGTGGGTTTATGCTCCCCTGCCAGCAGATGGAGACAGAGCAAGCTGATGTAACAGTATATATAACCCTGCAGTGACCCCCAGCCTGCCAGTAGTCTGTGTCTCCAGCAGATGGTGGGCATGCATCTCCCTATGGGGATTGCTTCAAGCTTTTTGGAAGGAGAAATTTGAAATTCTACATTAAGGAAAAGAAAGCCCAGCTCTCCTGCAGTGATACCTAAAGGTCCCTCCCTTAGTTGAGAATTCCTGAGGTGATTTCCGTCCCTCAGATGTGTGCCTTGGTCTGGTAGCTGAGTTTTCTGGCATGGACTTAACTGCTAGTTCAGCTGAAAGGCAAGGGGGTATAGGAGGCTGAGCACAGTGGTGACATCAGATGTCCTCTCACCCCGCAGCTGGAGACTGTTTCTGTAAGCCAGTAAGCGCTGAGCTTAGGTAAGGTTTAAAAAAAAAAAAAAAAAAAAAAAAGAGAGAAGTTTAATTTTGAATCAGAGACAGTTAAAGGGGCTTCGGGACTTCCTCCGGTCTCTGTGCTCGGCACACCTTACTGCCATTCATTCCCGCTCCTGTTAGGGTTGGGGAACTGGGCAGTCTGGTGGGTTGATCAGCCCCCGTGGGCTAGGCCCTGCAGTTATGCTTTTTTTGCAATCCAAGAGGTAGGCCACGCTTCTGTGCATGCTCTGCTGTCCTCTACAGGCTGTCGGTGTGTGCAGTGGGTCGGCTCTGCACGAATGTGTGCACGGTTTTTGGGCACTGTTTTACACGCACAAATTTTACATTGTTCACACGCTTAGCTTGGAGCACAAGTAGTGTGTGCTCCTTGCTGCACTTTCTTCTAGGCGCTTATTTTTTGTGCACATTCCCCTTTGAGAAGTGAGCCGTTCAGACGCACGTTTACCACCCTGATGGCACCGATAAGCAAGAAGCCTAAGCGAATTCCTATTTGTGTTGCCTGTCATATTAGGGCTTCTCAGTCTGACCTGGCTTCTAACCTGTGTCAGCGCTGCTCAGACACTCAGGGAGAGTTGTCTTTCTTGGATTTTGCTAAGCCTGGATTTTGCTAAGCTTCCCTCCCAGCCTTAACTGGAGGGAAGCCAGACCTTGGTTCTCCCTTGACTGCCTCCTCTGTAGGCGAGAGCAATTCTGTGAATGTAAGAACATAAGATATGCCATACTGGGTCAGACCAAGCGTCCATCAAGCCCAGTATCTTGTTTCCAACAGTGGCCAATCCAGGCCATAAGAACCTGGCAAGTACCCAAAATCAGATAAATCACAAGCTACTATTGCTTATTAATTGCCGTAATAGAAGTTTATGAATTTTTCTTCTAGGAACTTATCCAAACCTTTTTTAAACCCAGTTACACTAACTGCTGTAACCACATCCTCTGGCAATGAATTCCAGAGCTTAACTATGTGCTGAGTGAAAAAGAAAAAGGTTATTCACTGCATTTATTTATTTTTGCCTTTAGCAATCCATGAGTAGGCATTGAACCCTGGCTTCCTTGGTTCAGGGTCCATTGCTCTGACCACTAGGCTATGACCAGCTCCAGTTCCTTCTGGGTTTGGTCTGGACCCGGCTGCTTTTTCTTGGGTGGAATTTTTTCAAGGCTTACAAGTCTTCCTTCAGGTGCAGTCTTCCATTTCCCCCATGCCTGTCCAGTCGGACCCTCAGCTGGTGACTTCTCCTTCTTCCAGTCCTATGCTTAAGCGACTGAGCTTGCCTCGGCTCCCTGTGGGTGTTCCAGACAGGGATCCGAATGGCATTGATGAAGGGGTTGATCCCGATTCCCTGGAAGAAGGGGAAATTCCTCCAGGTCTGCAACTGCATTGAACTGTGTTGCGGTTCTTTCATAGATATTAACTACCTCTCTCACCAAATCCTGCGTTCCACTAAGAATTAGATCTAAAATAGTTCCCTCTTTCGTCTGTTCCTGAACATTTACTCCATGAAGCAGTCGTTCATTCCATCCATGAAGTTAGTGAAGAACTTTGTCTCTAGCATATCCTGATGTTACATTTACCCAGTCAATATTGGGGTAATTGAAATCTCCAATTATTATTGCACTGCCAAAATTGGTCAGCGTTCCTGATTTCTCTTAGCTTTTTATCATCCTCCTTCCCCAAAAGGTTGTCCAGTTCCTTACTTGATCCTCCCTGTCCTTCACTAGTATCTTTGTGGGGTACCATCCTTGTGTTCTTCACTAACTTCATTTGCTTTCTGCAGTAGAACCCTTGGTTTTTTTTAAACCCAAGCATACAGGGTTTGAAATCTTGGAAAGATGTTTAGAAAAATAGTCTGGAGTGAGGTTGATATTCAAAGTCTTTGTGTAAGTAACGTTTGGCCAGGTAAGTAACCTGGCCAAATCTGAGATTAGAAAATGTCCCCCTTTCTTCTGTCTGGCTAACTTTTACCTGGACAAAATTGTATCTGGCTACAAAGAAGCAGTGCTGGGGATGTTCTGGGGCTTGTTTTCACTTTGTCTGGGCAGCCTTGATATAGGGAGTCACCCAGATAGTTGGGTAAATCTGGTTGGAAAAATACCTGTCCTAAAGATACCTGGTTAACTTTATCTGGGTATATTCGGTGGAACACTTATCAAGATATGGTCAGCTGAATATTTGTTAAAACTTATGCGCGTAACTTTGCTAGCAAACATTTTCACTCTCCAGCACTCTTAGGGGTAGATTTTAAAAAATATGCACGCTTGTCCGTGTTATAAAATCCGGGGCAGCGCGCACAAAGAGGGGGTCGAATGAAGCAAAATCACGCAGCGATGAGATCGGTGCTCCCCCAGTTCCCTCCCAGTCTGCTCCAATTTAGGAGCGGATTGGGAGGGAACTTTCCTACCCCCTACCCTAACCTCCCTTCCCCACCCTCTAAAACCCATTGTTTATTTTTTTTTACCTTTTGTTTTGCAAGTTACTTCAGGGCCCGACCTGGTACAGCAAGTATAGAGCCCTCGCTCGTGCTACACTTAGCTGCATTTTGCATGTGTATGGTTGAACTTGCTTAGATTTTTGGTTGTGATTTACAGCACACAGGCATGCACTGTAGTTAAGTATGATATTTTTGGAAGATGCCTACTTTCAACGATATAGAATTTTATAAATCAGTTTTCCTTTCTTTTGTGAATGTCTTGCTTAGAATGCACTAGGTTATCACTGTGACCGCAGTCTGCTGTCTTCATTAGTAACCTGGATTGTAGCAGGCAACTTGACACCGTCCTTCATCGAGGGAAATTCAAACCCCTCTCAGGTAAGGTGGCAGACCTCCTTTGGAACGTGAAAATGATAGATGAAATTTTAGTGGGCCTTCGGCAGTTAGGAAAGTTATATAAAAAGGCAGTTCAATACAGAAGGCAGTTTAGAAAATTAATTGTAGTGAAGAGTGAGGTGTCAGAGATGAAAAGCCTTGGTCTGTACTTAAGAATAGGCAAGGCAAATGACATACACTAAGCTAGAGGGAAAGGAGACATTGGTTTAAGACAGCCAGTAGTGCTAATTTTGGAAATATTTTCATGGAAGGGAGATTTGTTTAAAATTAGTATTTTTGTTTTATCTTTTAAATCAGGACTATACACAGTACCATTGAATCCTGTGATGGATACGATGTCTTACATATGTTTTTAATGCAGTGGAGCCAAGTGTTTCTTGTTTTCAGTTCTTAAGTAATACAGTCTGGATTTTACAGGATAGTTAAGATTCACACTACAAACAGAGCTTGAATATTACATTTCCTAGAAAGAGAGAAACATCATATTTCAGAATTATTTGATTCATGTGTTTAAAGTCCAAATAAGATTAATTCTATATTTGTTGACCCAAACGGTTTGACATATTTTTATGATCCATACTTTGTCCTGCTCCTTTGGACTTCCAGCTCAATCAGAATCCGGGTTGGGAACTAGAACCATGAACCATCATTTCCAACTACCCAGGGATTTTTTCCCCCTTATTTTATATCCCCTTCCAACTTCTCTATCTCTTGCATCTGGGGGATGGGATACCAGCTGGCTCCAGATTTTCAGGACAGGCTGATCCAGTCCTGTTTTACCCCACTGCCTGCACGGGCTTGTCGTTCTGGTGTCCCTATTGATTTTCCTAAGAAAAACAAGCCGACAAGCCTTTGCAGGCAGTGGCGTAAAACCAGGAGTGGATCAGCTTGTCTTAAAAATCAAGAGCTAGTTGGCAACCCTACTCCAGGTGTAAGCGATAGGGATGGGGATTTTCCCATTGGTCCACTGTTGAAGACGGGATGCTGAGCTTGTTGGATCATTGATCTGACTCAGCATGGCACTACTTGTATTTCTCATAATTAATAAATGGTGATTTATAAACCTACATTTCTGTTATTTATCAACAGAGTTTTAAATTCAATAGAAAATTTTTATCATAACATACAACATAAAAATACATGACAGTACACAAAAAAATATATCACAATAAAAAATGCTTGCTATATGTAATTCACAGCAAAAACTTTAAAGACAAATTACAAAAATATCCAAAAATCTTTTCAATCAATAGTCCATAAAATCTCACATATGAAACATTAAAAAAAAAAATTCATAATGTAATTGATACTTCCAAAAGACTTTCAGATAGTAATGAAAAGAAATCCTTCCTTTCTACTTCCAAGGAACAGTCAGTACTCAGTTCCAATAACATAACATGAAATAGAGAAGCAAATAATCCTTCTCAAAAAGGGGACGAAACTTCCATGGTTACAGCAATCTTCCAGTGCACAGTTCATGACATTGTCCATGTTTCGCTGCACTAGTGGCTGCCTCAGGAGAAGATTTTGGAAGACATTCAATAATTGGAAAATAAAATATCTCAAGGAATGACATACAAACTCAAACATTTAATGCATAAAACCACCATAAAGTCAGTGGTCACAACAAAACTCCCTCAATGTCTCCAACTGGAAGCCATCTTCTTATGTTCCTGTCATTGCAGTGACAGTCCTCTGAGCCTTCCAACTCATCTGGTCTGTCTTGTACATTTTAATATAGCTGGCTCTAAAAGTGCTTTTATGATTGATGTTTTATTTTTTTTTGGACTGGGGAAGGGGCAACAATTTTTCTTTTCTGCTCCCACTTAACTAGCGCTCACCTAGGTATATTTAGATATCACTGAATTTAGTGAATGTCTCTGCTGACAAGAAACAAAGAAATCAGGAAGTCTTCAAATAGTTGTGACCACAATCATTTAAGAACATTTCTGTGTTCCAAAACAATTCTGTGAAATAGAGTTGTTTTCCTGAGGCTGTGCATTTCACACAGATTGCTTAGCTATTTGAAGTTTTGTTTTAATATGCTTGTTCATTGCCATATATGTGACATATTTGTTTTACTTTTGTGGTTACAGGTTTGGTTTTCATGGACTGTTCTGAATATGGAGGCCATCTTTGAAGAAGATTCCCAGCTTCGCAGAGTTGTTGAACGGGAGTTGGTCAGCAACCCTTCTTTTTCTCCAGATCAGGCTCTTAAGGTGAAAAAAAAAAATCAACAGACGCACTTGAGTAGGAAAAGGCTCTGGGATAACTTTAGGGACCTCTTTGTTTTCAGTTTTTATTTTATTTTGTCTGGGAATTTCATTTGAACAAAAAAGAAATCAATGGAAAAATGACTTTTCCACTGATTTTTCTCCTGTGTTTTGTATCAGATATTTTTTCCACTGACATCTTTTGTTATAACATTGAAAGCTCCAGGCAAAATAAAATAAAAACTGGAAACGAAGGTCCCTAAATATCTTGAATCCAGTGGGTTCCAATATCCAAGGCAACAAGGGTTTAAGAAAAAGTTGAAAACTCACTTGTATGGCAGATTTTTCTTGCTAATTTGATCTAGTTAGATAATGAAAAGTATACCCTAGTTAGGATAGTTTTATTACTTGTGTTTTTTATTATAGGTATTGTGAGTCTTGTTTATATATGATTTATGCGTTTATAGTATTTTTAGTTTATGAAAGAATTATTGAGGTCAATATTCAAAGCTGGCCATTTAAATAACTTAGCCGGATATAACTTATCCAACTAAGTTACGATGTATATTCAGCAGCGTGGCCAAGCCACTGAATATAATGTATATATGCACACACTTTGCCGGATAAGTCTACCTGGCTAAGCTTAGACCTGCTCTGTGGGCCATCTAAATTTAGGTGTATACTTATACACCTAACTCCGAATTTCAGTAGTTAGGCGTCTAAGCTATACTGTCTAAGTTGATCCACCCTGATCTTCCCAGTGTGCGCCCACTTTTTTTGTGTGTATACATTTTAGCCGTATAAGGGACTTGCATAGCTAAACAGTGGCCACTGAACATGGGCGCATATTCACCGTCTGCTGTTTAGCTGCATAAGTCCCGCTTAGCCAGCTAAATAGCGCTGAACGCACTTTGAATATTGACCTCTTTATGTTTTAATTGAAATCTGCTAAGAATAACTAACAGTGAGTGGAATATAAATGTTTTAAATAAATGAATTCACAAATAGCAGGTCATATCAAACAGATCTGACTGCCTAGACTGGGTGGACAGGGAAAAGTGTCAGATGTGGGGGTGGTTCTAGGAGCCCTCGATGCCCCAAAGATTGGAGGGGCACCTTCTTCATCGTTATTTGTTGGCCTGCTCGGGCTACCATAGTAGTGTGAGTTGTACGCCTTCCCTTCTAGGTCTGAGCACACCACCTCCGCGTGTATCTAGACTCAGCCAGCTCTGACAGGTCATTTGCATGTGGAATCCCCACAACCTGAGCCATGGGGCTGACTCAAAAATAAAGGGATTTAAAGATGTTTTATTTCTTGCAATTTGAGTAAAATCCTAAACCAATGTCTCTAGAAAGAAGACAGTATAAAAAACATGTCCAGAAATACATAAAAGCGTATTTTCAGCAGCTTCGCTGATGATATCCGGCTAACTTACTTAAATGGCCAGCTTTGAATATTGACCTTGAGGTGTAGACCTTTTGCACATAAGTTGGTGGAGGAAGGACGTGCACAACTCCAAGCTGTTGAGCCTAACCTTTGTTAGGGGAAATACTAATTATAGATATGTGTGCACTTCACTTGTTAAGTCTACCCAGCTAAGCCTAGACCTGCTCTATGGGCCGTCTAAACTTAGACGTGTAATTACACACCTAAATCTGAATATTGGTAGTTAGATGAATAAATTATACACCTAACTCGCTCCACCCCAATCTGCCCAATGCATGGCCACTTTTTTGTGTGTACATTTTAGCCATATAAGGAACTTGTATGGCTAAGTGGTGGCCACTGAACATGGATGCATGTTCTCAGCAGCTGCTACTTAGCCGCATAAGTCCCGCTTATTTAGCTAAATAGCACCGAGCGTGCTTTGAATCTTGACCTTCGCATTTCTAGTCTCTAGATCACTTTTTTTTTTTTTTTAGTGAGGGTTGTCAGTGGTGCTGACAGCACCTCTTTAAACTGTCATAGAATCCTAGAGCAGGGGTAGATAACTCTGGTCTTGGAGTGCCACAGACAGGTCTGGTTTTCAGGAAGTCCACAGAAAGCATGCATGAGATATATTTACTGTACGGTCTCCATGGTATCAATATATATATATATATTTGAGCTCTGACTGATGTGCCACGCCTACACAGAAGATGTAGTATATAAAAGTGTACTGTAGACATCAATTCTAATTTTCTTCTTTGGCTCTTCCATTACCCTTTTCCAAACAAACATCTCGCCCGTTTTAACGGGCTCAACGGTTTGTACAAATATATCTCATGCATATTCATTGTGGATGTTCTAAAAACCAGACCTGTTTGTGGCATTCTAGGACCGGAGTTGCCTACCCCTGAACTGGAGTATATCCCATCAGAAACCACTGCTTGTTTATCAGTTGTTCTAGTTCCATCTAAACTGTGTCCATGTATGAACTGGCGTCCACTTCCCTTCCATTTGTGTTTGTCTAAGTTACCTGTGGACCTCCACCATTCATTTCTGTAAATATTGCACAGAAATATTCCATATTTTGCTTTTTTCCTAGTTACTTTTCTCTTTCTATTTTTCTTCCCTTGCCTTATAATTCCCTCCTTCATTTTCTAGTTTAACTGGCTTATCGAGGCAGATTTTGCCTCTTTATTGCATTGCATTAATTGTTTCACCTTGTGCATCTTTGCTCTTCTGACTCCTTTTCTAGCTTTGTTTCTGCCTTTCCAGACATGGCTGTATTGCTGGCACCAGCATGTTTGTTCTTAATAGCCATGGACCACATGGAGACTAAAAGACATACCTGTTTTTATTTCTTTTTATCTCCATTGTATATTTATTCTATAGCAGACTTCAACAAGATTCTGCTCTTCTTTCCTTTACAGAAAGCCCAGACCCATTTAAAGCTGCCCATTGTTCCCTCTCTTCAAAGGCTAATGATTTATCGTTGGGCTCATCAGGCACTTGTTACGCCAGCGGATCATCCTCTACTGCCCCTCATTTGGCAAAAATTCTTTCTCCTCTACCTTCACCGACCAGGGCCACAGTTTGGGTAAGTTACCGATACACTGGGAAATCTGACATCATGTAACAGTTTTGAAGTTTGCAGATGACTATATGTATACCAGAAACATCTTTCTGTACTAATGTTTATCCAGCTACATTGTAGAGGTCAGTAAGGTCATGTAAGCAGGTCCTCAGGAGTAACAGGGAAGAACTGGAGAAGGATGAGTATTTATTTTATTATTTATTTCTAAATTTTTATATACAGACATTCGTATACAAATCACATCGGTTTACATTAAAACAATGGAATGGTGAAAAGGAAGTTACATAATAACATTTGTTTAAAGCGAACAATTTTTAAAATGGACGAGGAAAACTATGCATAAGAGATATAGATCAAATTATAGAATTAGTTTGGAGATAGGAAACTGAAACAGTGGATTTTTAACCCAGGATGGGGGTAGTTGACAGGAAGTAGAAGGGGTAAGGGTTAACAAGGAAAAACTTTTATACCATGGCTGTTGGTGGGGGTGTTTAGGTTTCTGGGGATGATCTAGCGTGAGTGGGCGCTATGGGAAGGCTTGTTTAAACAGCCATGTTTTCAGTTTTTTTTTTTTTAATTTATGTGTGTTTGACTCTAGCCTGAGATCCTGGGGAATTGCGTTCCAAATCGAGGGACCGGCTAGTGATAGTGCTGGTTTTCGGGTCGAGTTGAAGTGTGTGATTTTGGGTGAGAGGATAGGTAGGGTTCCGTTGTTGGCGGATCTAGTTGACCTGCGTGGGGTTTGACAGTGGAGGGAAGGATAAAGTCTGTAGGTGTTTTGATTGTGTAGATATTTGTGTATGGTTGTTAGGGTCTTGAAGTGTATTCTAAAGTGAATGGGTAGCCAATGTAGGTCTTTTAGGATGGTGGTGATGTGTTCTTTTTTACATGTGTTGTAAGGATTCTAGCAGTGGCGTTTTGCAGCATTTGAAGGGGTTTGAGTGTTGTTACCGGGAGTCCTAGGAGTATGGATTTGCAGTAATCTAATTTGGAGAAGATTAATGCCTGTAGGACGGTTCTGAAATCATTGTGATGTAGGAGGGGGGTCTTAAATTTTTTAGAATGTGGAGTTTGTAATAGCAGTCCTTTATTGTTGTGTTTATGAATTTTTTGAGGTTGAGTTCGGGGTCTAGGGTGACACCAAGATCTCTTACGTGGTGCGAGATTGTGTGTTGGGTTCGATTGGAGGTGATCTCAGACAGCATTTTATTGTCTGGTTTGTGACATATTATCATGAGTTCTGTTTTTGAGGTGTTAAGGGCTAGGTTCATTTTTGTGAGAAGTTGGTTGATGTCTGAGAGATATGTATCCCAGACTTGGAGAGTTTTGGGTAGAGTGTCGGTTATGGGGATGAGAATTTGGATGTCGTCTGTATATATGAAGTGTTTTAGACCTCGGTTGGCTAGAAATTTGCAGATAAAGGAGCATGTAAATGTTGAAGAGAGTGGAAGATAGGGAGGAGCCTTGGGCTATGCCTTGGGTAAGGCTTATTGGATCTGATTCACTCTTGCCAATTTTAACTTTGTAGTGTCTGTTTTCAAGATATGACTTGAGCCATAGTAACACGTTGCCGGTTATGCCAATTTCGATTAGTCTGTCAATTAGGGTCTTGTGGCTGATAGTGTCAAAGGCAGCCGAGATATCCAGCATTGCTAGAATGTATGAATGGCCTTTGAGGACTGTGTCGGAGAGGAAGGTCAATAGTGTTTCAGTGCTGAGGGACTTGCGGAAGCCAAATTGGGAGGGGTATAGAATTCTGTTATTTTCTAGGTGTTCCTTTATTTGTTTGTTTACTATTTTCTCCAGAGGTTTGGCTATGAAAGGCAGAATGGATATGGGGCGATAATTGGCAGGTTCGGAGGGGTTTAGGTGTGTTTCTTTAGTATGGGATTGACTATGGCGCCTTTTAAGGAGGTTCGTACATTTCCTTGGGCTAGGGACATGTTAATAATGTTAGCTATGGGTTTGGCAATGGTGTGGGATCGGTTTAAGTGTTTTTATGGGTCTGATGGGTGAATTGCGGGTTTAATTGTTTTTATGATTGATTCGATTTCGGATGAGGAAGCATTCTCAAAAGTGTTTAGGCTGGCGCCAGGGGTTTTGGGGAGGATAATTTCATTTGAGATGGAGGGAAGGAAATTTGCCATTATGTTGATTATTTTGTCTTTGAAGAAGAGGGTAAGTTCGTTTCATTTAGATTTGGAATAGTTATCAGATATTGTTGGGGGGGCTGTTTTGGTTAGGTTGGTTACATAGAAGAAAAGGGCTTTGGGGTTGATTGGTAATCGTGGATTTTTTTTGTGTGAAAATCACTTTTTGTTTTAACAATTGAGGTTCTGTATTTGTGAAGTGTTGATCAATAGGTGGTCAGTAGGCTGTGGGTGTGTTTACTTTGCCATTCTTTTTCGATTTTCCTAAGGGTGCTTTTAAGTTTTAGTTCTGGTGAGTACCAAGCGTTTTTGGTTTGTTTGGCGGGGTTTAGTTCTTTGGTTATTAGGGGGCAGTATTTATTGGCTAAGTTGTTTGTAATGGTGTTCCATGTTGAGAGGGCGGATTCGGGGCTGGTTAGATCTAGGTTGTTTAGTGCGGCTGGGAGTGCTTCAATCAGGTCTTCTGTTTTGCATGTTTTTCTGAATTGGATTGTGGAGGTGTGATTGGGTTTGGGGTTGTCTGATTTTATTATGGAGAACTTTTCTTGAATCAGTGTATGATCGGACCATGGGACAGGTGTGCAAAAGGGGAGTTCTGTTATTTGTATGCGAGTACTCGTCTAGGGAAGAAAATGATTCCTCCATTATTCATCTCTTCAGGAAGGGTTTTCCTCACTAATTTCCAAAGCCCTACAGATTTTGAATCTAGCTTCAGAGGAAGGAGACGAGATAAAATCGGAGGAAGATCCAATCATGGTAGGCATTAGGAGTTCCTGTGAATCTATTTCTCCTGCATAGGAAAATCAGTGAGCTGATTTCTGTGGCATGAAATATGCTGAATGGGCACTTTAAAATGAGCAAGTCTGTGGTGAGACTATACCGTCTTTCGGCATCTGCTGAAGGGGAGGCAAAACCCAGGTGTTTGGACTGATCCATGGTATTACAGGAACGAAAATTATCAGGTAAGAACCAATTTTCTTTTTGTCTTGTGGAGTGGTGCGAAGAAAGGTACCCAGGCTTCCAAAGCTACCATTGCGAGGTGACTGAAGGAGGCTATTGAGTCAGCCTACATAATCACGGGCCGTCAGGTACTTGACGGTTTGCGGGCTCATTCTACTCGATCGCACGCAGCCTCATGGGCAGGGACTCAATTGGTGGCGCCACAGAAAATTTGTAGGGCGGCAATATGGGAATCGTTACATACCTTTTTGTGTCGTCATTGCCTAGATGTCCGGGATCCAGAAGCTCACACTTTTGGTGAGAGTGTTTTGCGAGCGGGACTTCCCAGGTCCCATCCCAAATAGGGAGCTTTGGTACATCCCAGGAGTCTGGACTGATCCGGGTATGTACAGGGAAAGGAAAATTGGTTCTTACTTGCTAATTTTCGTTCCTGTAGTACCACGGATCAGTCCAGAACCCGCCCATTCTAGGGGGTGGAGAGTTAGCCGCTCGACTCTGGTTGCTTTCAGTGCTGTAAGATTTGCTTTTGGGATATTCTAATACGTTTTTAAACTGTTTGACTTTTTACCAATGTTTTTTCTAGCTTGGGTACAGTTCAATACTGAGGAACTGCAGGTAACACCAGTGATTTATAAAACAGTTTCAGTTAAACTTTTTCTGTCTCCATCTGCTGGCACGGATGCATAAACTCAGAAGGCTGGACTGATCTGTGGTACTACAGGAATGAAAATTAGTAGGTGAGAACCAGTTTTCGTTTTTAGCCATTCAGAAGGTTTTGAATATTGCCCTTATATTGTAAGTCAATAAAAATTTATTGTCTGCAGCATGTATAATCTTTACTTTTGCAGAGCCTGCTTACAAAGCAGGTAATTTTCTGTGTTCACATTGGAAAAATTCAGCAGGTGCTTTTTATCCGTGGGCTTGGCACCAATTTTCAAAGTGTGCTTTTGCTTTGAATCTTACCACAGGCTGACTTTAATAACAAATGGATTCTTAAAATCAAAGTGCCTTGGTTTGGCTATACTTCAGATTTATGCTCCCTCCAGAGCCCTTTGGTTACAGAATAAGGGATTCAACCCTTAAGCTAGCACATATGGGGTGGTGCCTTCTCCAGGGTGAGCCTGCTCTTTGGAATTCTATGCCAGAGCAATTACGGCTAATATCTCACTGTAAAATCTTCAAAAAGTCCCTTATGGCATGGCTCTTTAGGTAGGAATGTGCTGAATTTGTAGAATAATTTTGTTGAGAAGTATTAATGTTGCAGGACAATGTTTGTTATGTATTGTATGTATTTAAACTGTGAATGTTTTTATTATAAACCCCTGCGATTCCTTTTGGTAGTATGAGGTATAGAAATACTGTAAATAAATAAAGTATGCATGGGCACTTGCACCCGCTTTGTTTGTGCTGGAAAAGTTAGTCCTCTCTGCAAGTATACTTTCTTTTAGTGTGGATCAAAGAACAGGATGTGCACTTTTAGCTGGATTGAGGGATGGCAGTTTTCAGACAGCTTCTTTTATTATGATTAAAATGCCTTTTAACTTCATAAAGGGCTTTTAAAATTGACCTAAAAAAGGAGACAGTTTTCAAACTGACTACTTTGCTGTAAATTCCATGGGTACATTTTGCCCACACTCTTCATCCCAATTTATTGGGGGTACTTTTTTTCATGGAAAATAACGTGTAGGTTTGAAAATGCAGTCTACATGCATTATTTTCTTTCCCTGACCTAAATCTAGCTGTGGGAACTCCACCTCCTAATATGGCTAAAAGTATGCGTGTTGAGGAACCCTCTCCATACTTTCAGCTGGGCTAAGGGTTGGCATTTTTCAGACAACCCTTTTGCCAAGTAAATCAGTGCTTATCTTGGTAAATGGCTTATGAATATTTCCTCCTCTGTCCATTTTACAAATCAGTATGGATTCATGGGATATTGTGATGATTAGAGATCTGGATGGAGGCCAGAACTTGGAAGATTCACATCAATTTTTTTTTTCTTTTTTTGAAGATTGCCTATAGATGGTTGTATTGGCAGAAGGTTTTTCCACAGCCCCATTCTGGTTAATTTTTTGAAGGAAATGAAGAAACGCCTGATAGACCTTGCAGATTTCCACCATGCTGCCAGCAAAGCTCTGAGAATGCAGACTCCTGCAGATGGCAGTGCTGGCCCACATGAAAAGGGAACTAGCACATTTGATCATCTGACATCACCAAAACTACATAAAGAGCTGGTCAGGTATGTACATGTTCATGGTCCTCTAGGGCATGATGCATGTTCAGTAAGGTAGTTACATGTTCTCAGCAGTATTCTTTTTGCTGAAGATAAAACCATATCATATGGACTGATTTAGAGGTACATGCAGCAATAGCAACACAGAATTTCATTTACATTTTATTGCTAATCTATAACATGGGCAGCTTTAATCTGTGTGCCCTCAAATCCTCTCCCTTACAACTCACTTGCCCCCTTTAACCCACCCTTACCTCTGTCTTGGCACTGTTTAATCCTTATAGATAGAAATTCTGTGTTTGAAAGGTAAGAGCATAGCAGTGGGTGTATACTATTGTCCGCCTAGCCCAGATGAAGAAAGACTGTGAAATGCAAAAAGGCTTGGAAAAGAGACATCTGAGAGGGAACATGATAGAAGTTTATAAAATTACGAGTGGGGTAGAACATGTAAACAAAGAGCTGTTATTTACCCTTTCAAATAATAATAAAAGGAATACTCCATAGAACTAATAATCAGCAGATAAAAAAACAAATCACAAAAAGTGCTTTCACCGAACACACAAGCCAACTATGGAATCAGTAGCCTGAGGACATGATCAAGGTGACTAGCATAGCAGGGTTTAAAAGTTTTGGGTAGGTTCTGGAGGAAAAGTCCATTGTTTGTTTATTTATTTTTCTATACCGATATTTTATTCAAAATATCACACCGGGTTTACATAGAACAGGATGTCTCAAAGGCAGGTCTTTGGGTGACATGATACAGTATAACAGATTAACTGAGTAAATATACGAAACTTGTTTTACATAATCGCTATACATTATTAGCCAGGTAGACTTGGGACAGCCATTGCTATTGCCGGCAATGAGTAGCAAGAAATAGATCTACATTTTTGGGATCTGTCTTGTACTTATCCACTGTCAGAAACAGGAGGCTATGCTTGATATACCTTGGTCTGACCCATCATGGCAGTTCTTATGTTCTTATCTAATATCCCTCCTCCCCAGTCAGTATGCCTGAGTTGCTGCAGATCCCTCACAGACATGAGTACTGGAAGAGTGCCACTTCTGAGGCATAACCTCAGCATTATTGTTGGTTATTAAGGGCAGTCAGTGTAGCAGCAATCTTCCCATCCTCCTTGGGCTTTGAACATACCATGTTTGCATTACACCCAGGCCTGATATGCCTTAACGGATAGGGGATCTGACTCTTGATTTCCCCCTGGTTGGAGCTATGAGAACAATCCCATACCGTTTTTCTTTTAAATAATATGTATGGATAAAAATTGAATTAAGTTACCTGTGCACATATTTACATGTGAACTGGAACACAGTTAATGAAGTCCTTCTGAAAAGGGATCTTTAAATATAACTTCCATCTTGTCCTGCTACACCAGTCCATTGACAAGTGGGTTGGTTTCCCCCTACCAATAGATGGAGACAGCCACACTGTTTTCCTTCTGTGACATCGTAGCGACTACTTAGGGGTAGTGCTATGCAGCAGGAATCCAGTATTTTCTGCCTGCATCAGGTGGTATGGCTGGGTGGTGCAGCAGCTCATCGATGGATCTGGCTCAAATCCTGGGCCAGATCACTGGTTTTGACCAGCTGTGCAAGCTCAATTGTTGCTACCTGTCCCAGAGGGGTATCTGGTTGAGCCTGGCTGGAGGAGCAACATTGAAAAAAAAAAAAAGTCCTCTGTGAGGAAGTTTGCTTGGGACTTGCTTTCCCATCCCCCTTCACCTTGCCGCATTCACTCCCACCCTAGTTTCTTGTTTTCTTGCCTAACCATTTCCTAGTTTAAAGCTTGTACAAAAAAAGAAACAAGCAAAGAAGAGGCAAGGCTTTAGAGAAGACAACCCTTTTGCTTGGTGTGGTGAGTCTCGACTGCTCCATGGCGGGGAGGAAATTGTACATAGAAGGCAGGTCAGCTCAGAGGGGTGTTTGAGCTTGATCGCGAATTGGGGCAGGGGAGTATGGATGGAATGGACCGTTCATGGCACATGTTGGTGCAAGGCCTGCAGGAAGCTGAGAGCGGCAACAGAAAAGGGCCACAATGCCTGGTATATGTGTTAGGATGGGGCCAAGCCAGCAACCATTTTCCCCACTCCCCTTGCGGCATCCAACTAAATCCACCACAGTTAAAAGGCCTGGGCACACACTGAGGTGTGAATACTAAGTTCCGGCAGCCATTTTAGCTGAGTTTCCTATGCAGGCAGGTCTTGGGGATGTGGATAATACAAGGACTAGGAGAGACTCCATGAAGTTAGAAAGTAGCACATTTAAAACAAATCGGAGAAAATTCTTTTTCACTCAATGCACAATTAAGCTCTGGAATTCATTGCCAGAGGATGTGGTTAAGGCAGCTAGTGTAGTTGGGTTTAAAAAAGGGTTAAATAAGTTCCTGGATGAGAAGTCCATAAACTGCTATTAATCAATAGGGATAGTCACTGATTGTTGCCCACATTAGTAGCATGGGATGTATTTAATGTTTGGGTTCTTGCCAGGTACTTGTGACTTAGATTGGCCACTGTTGGAGACAGGATACTGGGCTTGATGAACCCTTGGTCTGACCCAGTATGGCATTTCTTCTGTTCTTATGTCTTATCTGAGGCCTGTGGGGGGATCAGACGTGCCTCCTACTCTGGTGCCTGCTGTTCCACCAGTAGGATCATCTATGTCAGTGGTACTGGGTGGATTTTTCCTTGGAGTTCTTTTGGGTTTTTTGCACCAGGCATTTTGTTCTTTCTTGCGGCCTGCGGAAGTCCTGCAGAGAGCTGGGGGGAAGACACCGGAGGTGTTTCTACTTGATTTAGTTCCCCAGGTGTCTCTGAAGATAGTGTGAGGAGCCCTGGAAGCACCCAGACCTTCATGGGAAGACTCTGGAGGGGCAGAGGACCATTGATATGCTGATAACTCAGCCTCCCTGTAGGAAGGGGAGGTTGCCCTAGGTACAGAGGATGACTCTGTGATCCGGTGTTTCACAGAAATTGCCTCTGGTTGGAGGATTCAAAGCCCCAAGAAACTCCAGTTTAGGACCCTACTTCTTTTCCCCTGAGAATGAAGGAGATGATTTTGGCAGAGTGGGCGTCCCCAGAGTCAGCACTGAAGGGAGTTAAACACCTGCAGAAGCTTTATCCTCTTCAACTGGATACTTTGCAGAAGTTTTTTCAGATTCCAACAGTGGATGTGCTGGTCCCGTCAATAACATGGTGCATCACTATTCTGGTGAAAGGTGGGACATCATTGAAAGATTCGCAAGATCATAAGACGAAGCCTCCCTTGAGGAGTGAGTTTTTCTCTTCAGCCACAGCTGTCCAAGTCTCCATCTGTTCCGTGCTGGTAGTGCATGCGCTCCTCCTCTGGCTTCAGCATCTCCTGGAGAGGAAGGAAGAGGCAAGGATGGAATCCGATGCTGCCTTCGTGGTGGATTCTCTCTATCATTTGCTGTCGAGTTCCCCGTTTTTCCGTATGGAAATTTGCTGATGCTGATAGAGGCAGTTCGTCGAGTGGAGTTTTTGTGGCCTTGCTGGACTTGATGGAAGTCTGCCCATTTGGGAAGAACATCAAAAGTGTCTTCATTTCATGGTTCTCGGGAAATGTTTCCAGTTTCGGGCCCTCCTGTTTTGTTTGGTAGCTGCACCTCACATGTTCACAAAGATAATGGTGGAAGCGGCTCTCCACAGGGAGAGGATCCTAAGTCATACTTATCTAACGACTGGCTTATCCAAGGGAAATCTGAGGAGGTATGCCGGCAGTCTGTGCGCACAGTGATGGATATGTTGTGGTCCTTGAACTGGGTGGTGAATTTGGTGAGGAGTCACCTGAGCCCTACCCAGATGCTAGAATTCTTGGGGGCGAAGTTCAATATTCACCTCAGCAGAGTGTTTCTCACCTTGGAGAGGATTCTGAAGTTACTATCCCAGGTGGTGTGGATTTTGCAGATGCCAGTGCCCAGGGCTTGGGATTATTTTCAGGTCCTGGGTTCAATGGCATCTACATTGAATTTGGTGCCATAGGCTTTTGGCCAGCTGCACCTTCCACTGGAATCATTGCTGTTGTGCTGGAATTCATTGTCCGTGGAGTTTCATCGGTTTTTACCTCTGCAGGTTACTTCCAGTTCCAGTCTCTTGTGGTGGCTGTGTCAGTTCAGTATGGAGAAAGGGATGGCCTAGAGGTTCCCAACTGGATTATAGGGATCATGGATAACAACCTCAAGGGTTGGGGGGCGGTCTGTCAAGAACGTATGACTCAAGGACTGTGGTCGCCAGTAGAAGCATCCTGTACTATCAATCGCTTTGAAATGAGCAGTGTGCAGGGTGTTGGTGGAATTCCTTCCACAAGTCTGAAGTCAAATGGTCAGAGTGTTTTTGGACAATGCGACAACAGTGGCTTAAATCAATCAGCAAGGGGGAACGAAGAGTCACATGGTTGCCCAAGAAGTCCAGGACCTTTTTGCCTAGGTGGAGTGACATTTGCAGGGGATAGCCGCTTTACATTTTGTGAGAGTGGACTATGTGCAAGCGGATTATCTCAGCAGGCAACAGTTGGACCTGGGAGAATGGGAGCTGTTGAAGGAGGCCATCGGCCTTATCCAGTCTCATTGGGGCAGTCCCTGGCAGGATCTGATGGCGTCAAGGAGCAAAGCCAAGGCAGCAAGTTTCTTCTGCCACAGACGATAGGTTAGCCGAAGGTATAGAGGCTTGGGTTTTTCCATAGCCAACAGGAATCCTGCTGTATGTGTTCCCTTGTGGCCGTTAATAGGTTGAGTGTTAAGCCATATCGAAAGTCATCCGGGTCAGGTGGTACTGGTGGTGCGTATCTGGTTCAGCGCGCATTAGACAGGTCCCTGAGATTGGCTCATTTGCAGGGGCTATTAAGGTAAGGTCCTATTTTCTTGAATCAGGAGGATCACTTTTTTCTCACGGCTTGACTTTTGAGAGCAGGTGCTTGCAACAATAAGGATACTTTGAGTCCATGATTTTCAAGGGCTTTATTTACAATTCCTTGTGGGTTCAGGTGGCAGCTCTGGGGTGTCTCAGAGGTAGACTCCAGAGACAATGTCATTGGCCTCACATCTGGATGTGAAGGGGGTCAAGCATCTGTGGCCACCAGTGCATATTTTAGGTCTGGTGTGGAGTTTAAACTTGGTCTTGTGGTTGCTTTGTGCGCTTCCATTTGAGCCATTGAGGAAGACATTAAAGGACTTCACGCTGAAGGTTGTATTTTTGGCGGTGATTTGTTCATTCAGAAGGATCTCTGAGCTGCAGGCTTTGTCCTGTAGAGACCTATTTCTGAAGATTTCAGATGAAGGGGTGTCTTTGCGCATGGTACCCTCGTTCCTACCTAAGGTGGTATCTTTGTTTCACCTGAATCAGATGGTGGAGCTCCTGCCTTTCCGAATTGGTCTGCTGAATCGCCGGATGCAAAAGAGTTCCATTTCTTGGATGTGCGTCAGGTACTGTTGCATTATCTAAAGGTCACCAACAGTTTTCGGCAGTCGGATCATTTGTTTGTATTGTTTGGAGGTGCTAGAAACGGATGCAAGGCCTCCAAGGGCACGATATTGCATTGACTGAAGGGAAGCTATTGTTTTGACCTACCTTTGCAAGGGGAGAAGAATTCCAGAGGGGTTGCATGCGCACTCTACTAGAGTGCAAGCAGTGTCGTGGGCCGAGTGTCAGTTTTTGTTGCCACAAGAGATTTGTAGAGCGGTGATGTGGTCTTCTTTTTACACTTTATCTTGTCATTACCATTTAGATGTTCAGGCTACAGGCGAGCCGACCTTTGGCGAAGTGTGTTGAGAGCGAGGTCTTTTGCAGGCCTGCCTAGTATAGGGGTGCTTTGGTACATCCCACTTGTCTGGACTGATCTGGGTATGAACAGGAAAGGAAAATTGGATCTTACCTGCTTTCGTTCCTGATGTACCACAGATCAGTCTAGAGAACCCAGCCCCTTAATTTTCTCAGGCCTGTTACGTCAAGTCAGTGTTCTGGGAAGAACTGACAATATGTATGTATGTATATATATATATATGTATATGTGTGTATATATATATATATATATGTGTGTATATATATATAATATATAATATATATATATAGAGAGAGAGAGAGAAAATTACCCTTGTATAAACAGAATTTCAGATCCTGTGAAGCAATCTCATTAAAAAAAAAATTAACCTATTCAGACCAATGCTGTAGCAATTACATGGCTAATATTAACCTGACAATAGAATTGTTTGTGCAACTGCCCTGAGTCTTGTGATAGTCTCACAAAAGTGATACCACAGTCTTCACTGGATGAACAAACAGTGATAGATTTTGTGGCACTTGTTAATATCACAGTTTCTAGGAGAGCTGCTTAAAGTATTTTAAACACATTTGGATAAAGGAGTAAGTCAGTATAATAGACCTAAAACTTGGCTTTCAAACTAGGGTTATTCATATACCTGTGTCCTGCTGAATATACTTGCTTAAAGTTATCCGGATAACTTTAGCCATAACCAGATATTCTTTTGAATCTTGCCAGTTAACTATAAAGTTATTCAGCTGTGGTTAGCCATATAACTTTAGACTTAACCGGATATATCCAAAAAAGAAATTATCCGGTTAAGTTTGGTTTCATTAAAAAAAAAAAAAAAAAAAGTCACAGCCTGGCTGAACTTGCAACCCCCAAAATGGCGCCTTTACTGTAATCCTAAAAATAATTATTGGGGCTGGGAGTCCCTTCTCCCCTTCCCCTGCACCTACTTCCTCTTACACAAATAAAATTCAATCTGGCATCCTCCAGAGTTCCCCCTCCTCAACGCCCCCCCCCCACCCCGTACCTTTATTTCAAGTTGCTCTCCGGGATCACGGTGGCCTTCTACTACGATCTGGGACCGGTGCTCCTAGGGACGCTTCTGCCGTTGCTAAGCTACTAGGATGGAGGCGAACGATTCCATCGTAATAGCCTAGCAACATCAGAAGCATCTCCTGAAGCGCTGGTCCCGGAACACGGTAGGAGGCTCTCGCGATCCCAGAGAGCAACTTGAAATAAAGGTACGGGGAGGGGGGAGGCTATTTATATTTAGTTTTTCAAAAAGAAAAGCATTTTTACAAATTTACCACGTGAGTTGCTGACACATCTCTTCCTTACTTCATGAACAAGAATTAAACCTTGATGTAATTGGTCATCATAATGCATTCTCTGTCCTTTTCTTTCACATTCTAGGCTATTTAATGTATTTATTGTTTGGCTGGAGGATGAGAGTTTTCAAAAAGGAGATGTCTACATTCCCTCTTTACCAAAGCAATATGACGCGCACAGATTAGCCAAGGTCATGCTGAATGAACAGGTGAGACATCCTATTCTCTTTCTGTGCTTCTGCTGTTTCTGACAGTGAAACACTGCTGAGAGGTCACACAAGATTCAAATAAGCAGTTGGACAAGGAGTAGCTGGCTATGTTGAAATGCATTTCCTGTGGGGTGGTTAGCACTTTGTTCTGTTCCTTCTAGCAGTAAAATAATTTCTATAAAGATTAATTTAGCAATGTATTTTCTGGATCAGGTCTAGGTAGGACATTTCAAGTTGCATTCTGAGTCCAGAGGGAAGCTCCTCATTATCTGTCTTCTCTTCTCTCTCCCTATGCCTTTCCTTGTGAACTCTGTTCATTGAGCAAGTCACTCTTATCTGACCCCTGCCCTTCTCTGCTAGCTCCTGATTCGACACTTTTCTGTACTATATGCCTGGAATAGGCTTCCTGAGTTGATGCGCATGCTCTCTCTCTCTTGCCGTATTCAAATCCTGAAAATAAATTTATCTTTTTGAGGCTGCTTTTAAATCCTAACCACTTCTCTACAATAAGCACACTTCCCATACACAAGAGAGGGGCAGTAGGAGCCAGGCAAGGGATACAAGAATAGAGGAGGGGAAAGAGTTGTAGGGTGAGTCCAAGAAAAAGGGAGGGAAAGGAAGATAGACACATGGGGGGCAAGGGAGGAAAGAGACATAGAGGGGGTATGGAAGGAAGGTCACAAGGAATAGGAGAAAGACAACAGGAGCATGAGGGAAGATGGGAGACAGAGGGGGCAAAAGAAGGAAGAGACAAGACGGGGACACAGGAGGAAAGGATATAGAGAAAGAGTAAGGTACTGGGAGACAGGAGGGAGAGAAAGATGAGCATAGGGAGGGAAGAGACTAGAGACAGGGGTAGCACAAGACAGGAGTGCACAGAGGAGGGGAGGGCATATTGAGAGACAGGTGGCACAAGGGAGACAGATAAAAGGCTGGGAAGTTCTTAATGAAATGGAGAGGGTACCACCTGTGTCTGAGAGAGGAGGCTATGTGTTTGGGAGCGTGCATGTATGTATGAGATAGGATGTGTGTGTATATGAGAGAGGAGGTTGTGCGTTTGTTAGTGTGTGTATGAGAGAGGATGCCGTGTGTTTGGGTGTATGTGTGTATAAGATAGGAGTCTGTGTGTTTATGGGGAAGTATGAAGGTGGCTGTGTATTAGAAAGGCTTTACTTATGATAGAGAGCAAAACTGCATGAGAGAGGCTGCAGTTGATGTATTTATGAGGATATTTGAAATAACAATTTCTAAAACAAAGTATATTGAGGTGGTGCTTGAAAGTCAAGTAATGAGTGGATCGACAATTGACAGTAGTTTGTATTCTTCCCTCTCTTCCCAAAGCATGAAGTTCAGTGGGGTGTTCAGTTATGGTCCATGGAAAAGTTGGCCACCCTACTCACAATCTCTAAGTTTCTACTATCCTTGTCTCTTCCACCTCTACAGAGTGGCTGTTCCATGCATCCACTTATCATTTCTGTAAAGAAATATTTCCTTAAGGGGGTAGACTGAGGAGTTATTTCACACCTTCCTCCCATGACTTCTCATTCTACAGCCTCCTTTCCGATATAAGAACATAAGAAATTGCTTTGCTGAGTCAGACCAAGGGTCCATCAAGCCCAGCATCCTTTTTGCAATAGAGGTCAAACCAGGCCACAAGAACCTGGCAATTACCCAAACACCAAGAAGAACCCATACTACTGATGCAATTAATAGCAATGGCTATTCCCTAAGGGGGTAATTTTCAAAGGAGTTACGCATGTAAATGTGACATACTATCGTAGCAATTTTCAAAAGCTATTTACTCGAGTAAAGTGCACTTACTTGAGTAAATCCTATGGACAATTCAATGGCATATATTGTAGCAATTTTGAAAAGCCCACTTACTTGAGTAAAGTGTATTTACTCGAGCAAAAACCAGTTTTGCTCGAGTAAATGCTTTTGAAAATCTGGCCCTAAGTAAACTTGATTACTAGCAGTTAATGGACTTCTCCAAGAACTTATCCAAACCTTTTTTGAACCCAGCTACACTAATTGCACTAACCACATCCTCTGGCAACAAATTCCAGAGCTTAATTGTGCGTTGAGTGAAAAAGAATTTTCTCCAGTTAGTCTAATTGTGCTACTTGCTAACTTTATGGAATGCCCACTAGTCCTTCTATTATCCGAAACTGTAAATAACTGATTCACATCTACTCATTCAAGACCTCTCATGATTTTAAAGACCTCTATCATATCCCCCCTCAGCCGTCTTTTCTCCAAGCTGAACAGCCCTAACCTCTTCAGCCTTTCCTCATATGGGAGCTGTTCCATTCCCTTTATCATTTTGGTTGCCCTTCTCTGTACCTTCTCCATCGCAACTATATCTTTTTTGAGATGTGGTGACCAGAATTGTACACAGTATTCAAGATGCAGTCTCACCATGGAGCAAATCAGAGGCATTATGACATTTTCCGTTTTATTAACCATTCCCTTCCTAATAATTCCTAACATTCTGTTGCTTTTTTGACTACTGTAGCACACTGAGCGGACAATTTTAAAGTATTATCCCTATGATGCCTAGATCTTTTTCCTAATATGGAACCTAACATCGTGTAACTACAGCAAGGGTTGTTTTTCCCTATATGCAACACCTTGCACTTGTCCACATTAAATTTCATCTGCCATCTGGATGCCCAATCTTTGTCTTGCAAGGTCCTCCCGTAATGTATCACAATCCGCTTGTAATTTAACTACTCTTAATAATTTTGTATCTGCCGCAAATTTGATAACCTCAGTTATCGTATTCCTTTCCAGATCATTTATATATATATATTGAAAAGCACCGGTCCAAATACAGATCCCTGAGGCACTACTCTGTTTCCTGTCTTTTAACCAGTTTGTAATCCACAAAAGGACATCGCCTCCTATCCCATGACTTTTTAGTTTTCTTAGAATCCTCTGATGAGGAATTTTGTCAAATGCCTTCTGAAAAATCAAATACACTACATCTGCCAGTTCACCTTTATCCACATGTTTATTAACCCCCTTCAAAAAAATGAAGCAGATTTGTTAGGCAAGACTTCCCTTGGGTAAGTCCATATTGACTGTGTTTCATTGTTATGATCTGGTTGTTTTGTGGGCCCTTGGTCGCAGCAAGAGATGGAACCTCTCACAGGGAGGAGCCCTGTGGGGACTTGCTGCGATAGGCTGGCTCTTATGGTACATACACAGGAGTCAAGCGAGACTTTATTGTACAGCCAATGATGGAAATAGCCCGAGGAATGGGCAGAGAGCCTCTGCACAGAGGAGAGTGTTCCCAGAGGAGTGGTCCCGTAGATATTCCGCAGTGTGATGCGCGGAGATGTATTCTCACCAATAGATGGTAACTGTAGATCCAGTAGTGGCTTGAGAGCGGGGTAAGCCGAGAATCCACACTAGATGGTAGGCCAGAGAGGTAGATCCGGTAGTGGTCTGCAGAGCGGGGTATGCTGTGAATCCACACTGTAGAAGGTGAGAGAGAGAGAGACAAGCTAGAAAGCTGGGGTACTCGCTTTGTAGTTGTAGGCTGAAGAAGAGAGGAACCTCCGAGGGGTGGAGGCCCAGGACGAGGCAAGGTCCCCGAGGAGCAGGTACCTGGGTCATCCGAGGTAGAGTACAGAGTGAAGGCGTCTGTAACATGAGCGAAATCAGCAGGAAGGGAATCCTTGCAAACTCATAGTTGGAATGGAAAATGGAGTTTAAATACCCAGAGGTAGTGACGTCTTGTGGAGGGAACACCCCCGATGTTCCTGCCATGACGTACATAAAAGGAGGGCCAGCGCGCGTGCTTTAGGTGATCCCAGAAGGAAAATGGCAAATGCAATCACCCTTGCTGGTCCGGAGATACCAGGTAGGTCGGCATGCAGAAGCGGAGGCAGCCATCTTGCCAACTGGAGCGGAGTAAGGCAAAAAAGAGGTGAGACAGAGAGGGTGCAGCCATCTGCGGCCGATGGGCGCAACATCATTAAACCATGTCTTTCTATATGCTCTATGATTTTGATCTTTAGAATAGTTTCCACTATTTTTCCAGGCACTGAAGTCAGGCTGACTGGTCTATAGTTACCCGGATCGCCCCTGGAGCCCTTTTTAAATATTGGGGTTACATTGGCCACCCTCCAGTCTTCAGGTACAATGGATGATTTTAACAATAGGTTACAAATTTTAACTAATAGATCAGAAATTTCATTTCTGAGTTCCTTCAGTACCCTAGGATGCATACCATCCGGTCCAGGTGATTTGCTACTCTTTAGTTTGTCAATCTGGCCTACTACATCTTCTCAGTTCACAGTGATTTGGTTCAGTTCGTCTGACTCATCGCCCTTGAAAACCAACTCCGGAATTGGTATCTCCCCAACATCCTCATTAGTAAACCCGGAAGCAAAGAATTCATTTAGAGTCTGCAATGGCCTTATCTTCCCTAAGAGCCCCTTTAACCCCTCTGTCATCTAATGGTCCAACCGACTCCCTCACAGGTTTCTTGCTTCAGATATATTTAAAAAACGTTTTTATTATGAGTTTTTGCCTCTATGGCCAACTTCATTTCAAATTCTCTCTTCGCCTGTCTTATCAATGTTTTATACTTAACTTGACAATGAAAACCTTGGAGGTATTTAAATGTCTCTGTCATAGCTACCCTATCCTGTCTTTCCTCTAGGGTATACATGTTTAGATCTGTAAATCTGTCCCCATTTTAGTAGCCACCCTCTGGACCGATTCCAACCAGTTTATATCCTTTGGATAGGTGGTCTCCAGAACTGAATATAGTATTCCAAACTGAGGTCTCACCATGGACTTATACTGGGACATTCTGATGACTGTTTTGCTCCCTGTCTTCCTTTTCCTGTTGCCTTATTTCCCTGTTTGGCCACCTTAAAATCATCAAATATGATCATCCCCAAATCCTTTGCCTCTTTCATGTTTGTCTTGACTAGATAGTATTTAATTTATTTATTTCAATTAAGTTCCATGGAGCAGGAAATGTCTTGTGTGTCTGTATAGTACTGCGTATATCTAGTAGCATTTTAGAAATGATAAATAGCAGTAACTTTAATCAGATCTTGCACATGCTGCTTTGAAAGGCCAGAAAAATATCCTGAGTGAGTCTCTGAGTGAGTAATCCTATGGTTAATTGGACATACCTCCAGTGGAGCATTTTATTGAGCTGATTTTCACTTTAATGCATCATTTAATAAAGTCTGTGGGATAACATGCTATGCCTGTGTAGATCAATGATGGTTGTAGGTCCAGACTGTTCACCAGGGAGAGCCTTGTCCTGGTTTGTAAGGTTAGCATTTAATTAAAGAAACTTGTAGATAAGCTACATAAGATATTTTGCACCTAAAACTTTGTTCTGTTATGACAGTAAAATAGATTCTCCTAAAATTCTTTCATAACTGATGATCTCAGAGTTTATTTTTCTGCATGTTTTCAGACAGTGATGCCATGAGGAAAGGGAAGAAGATTTTATTGTTTTCAAGAATAATATTGTGTCTTAAAACAGTATCAGTGACTAAATAGAATGAAAGGAAAACAATCCAAAGGTTTTTATCAAAAGTTTTTTAAAGTAATAGGAAAAAATTAAGGAGCCTGAAAAAAATTTCTGAATTGATAGGCTTGTTTTAGTGTTGTCTGATCTGGTTTCCTAAATTTGTTTTTGTATTTTGCAGTTAAATTTAATGTTATTGGCCTATAAATATTCATTTGATGCCAAATTAAATGCTTGTACTAAAGAAAAGAAAAGGAGTTTGAAAAAAATTAGTGAATTGAAATACATGTATGGGAATACAAAAATTTTCTCATTATATTCTTGAAAACATAAGCTTAGAAAGTAGTGCTTTGAACAAAAAGGGCTTCCTACTTATACAGTTTTACTTTAATGTTGTAGTTTGCAAATTTTTCTAAGGATAATCATGTTCACCAAGTTAGACACATGGTAATATGTCTAACTTGGACAGATTTTTCCAGAGATTTATGGAAAGGCTTTGAGGCATTTTATTGCTTACATTTGTTTAATATTCCCCTGCATCCAAACAATATGATCAGTGCGGATTACAAAGCAACATATACAGCTAAAATAAGAAAGGCGTAAAATATGCATTAAAACAGACATTAACAGTAAAACTTATTTATGATATATTTAAAAAAGGAAAATTGGTTCTTACCTGCTAATTGTCGTTCCTGTAGTACCAAGGATCAGTCCAGACTGTTGGGTTGTGTCTCCCAGTAGATGGAGTCAGAGAAAAAAGCTGAAAGGCACCCCCTCTTACACTGGTGTGCCACCTGCGATCCTTCAGTATTATCCATACCATAGCAGAATGAAATATATCATAACCTCAACATAAGAACCAATGGCTACATCAAACCACCTAATGAAATAACTGCATAACTTCTGGAACTTATGTACATGGAGGGAGTACTTCCATGTGCAACATGAATGCTGTCCACTTGAGAATATTCTGCAGAATGAAAACGATACCGAATGGGCTCTCCAGATTCCATGGGCGGGCGTCTGGACTGATTCTTGGTATTTCTTTATTTTTGTTCTACAGGAACAAAAATTAGCAGGTAAGAACCAATTTTCCTTTCTCTGTACGTACCAGGATCAGTCCAGACTGCTGGGATGTACCCAAGCTGCCCTAAATGGGATGGGACCTGGAGAGTCCCGCTCGAAGAACACTACTGCCAAAACAGTCACCATCCGGAGCATGGACGTCCAAACGGTAATGCTTAGCAAAAATGTGTAAAGATTTCCAAGTAGCCGCTCTGCAAATTTCCTGCGGCGAAACAAACTGACTTTCCGCCCAAGACGCCGCATGAGAACAGATTGAATGCACTTTCAAACCATCCGGTACTGCACGCCCAAGACATATATATGTCGAAGATAAGGTTCCCTTCAACCATCGGGCAATAGTGGCTTTAGTTGCCTTATGTCCTTTCTTAGGACCACTCCATAAGACAGGGGTCGGGAACCTTTTTGGCTGAGAGAGCCATGAACGCCACATATTTTAAAATGTAATTCCGTGAGAGCCATACTAACTACAACCCACCACCCTCCTGACTCCCCCAAGACCTAACAAATTAATTTACTACAACCCCCTACTCTCCTGACGCCCCCAAGACCTGCCAAATTAATTTACTACAACCCCCCCCCCCCCAAAGACCTGCCAAAAGTCCCTGGTGATCCAGCGGGGGTCCAGGGCTCGCAGACAAATCTTTAATAAAAAAGTAAAAATCTAACAAACCCCCCCACCCTCCTGAAGCCCCCCAAGACCTCCAAAATGTATTTACTACAACCCCCCACCCTCCTGACGCCCCTCCAAGACCTGCCAAAAGTCCCTGGTGGTCCAGCTGGGGTCCGGGAGTGATCTCCTGGACTTGGGCTGTCGGCTGCCAGTAGTCAAAATGGCACCGACGGCCCTTTCCCCTCACTATGTCACTGGGGTCGACCAATGGCGGCGGTAGCCCCTGTGACATAGTAAGGGCAAAGGGCCGTCGACGCCATTTTGATTACTGGCAGCCGACGGCCCTTTGCCCTTACTATGTCACAGGGGCTACTGCCGCCATTGGTCGACCCCAGTGACATAGTGAGGGCAAAGGGCTGTCGGCGCCATTTTGACTACTGGCAGCCGACAGCCCAAGCCCAGGAGATCGCTCCTGGATCCCCGCTGGACCACCAGGGACTTTTGGCAGGTCTTGGGAGGGTCAGGAGGGTGGGGGTTGTAGTAAATTAATTTTGGAGGTCTTGGGGGGCGTCAGGAGGGTGGGGGATTTTGTTAGATTTTTACTTTTTTATTAAAGATTTGTTTGCGAGCCAGATGCAGCCATCAAAAGAGCCATAGGTTCCTGACCCCTGCCATAAGACAAACAGATGATCAGACAAACGAAAAGCATTAGTGACCTCCAGATAGCGAAGCAGAATCCGCCGCACATCTAATCTTTACTGGTCGCAAGCCTGAGGCGAATTCCGATCCAAATCCGTGAAGGCAGGCGACTCCACGGTCTGATTCAAATGAAACTTCATAAGAACATAAGAAAATGCCATACTGGGTCAGACCAAGGGTCCATCAAGCCCAGCATCCTGTTTCCAACAGTGGCCAATCCAGGCCATAAGAACCACAATCTTAAGTAGAAAGGAGGGCACCGTCCTAAGGGACACCCCTGAATCCGAAATCCTGAAAAAAGGCTCCCTACAGGACAATGCTTGAAGCTTAGAGATGCGCTGTGCCAAAGTGATAGCCACCAGGAAAATCACCTTAAGTGTCAAGTCTTTCAAGGTGACCTGTTTCAAAGGCTCAAACGGAAGATCGCAAAAGCCACGGAGAACTAGATTCAAACTCCAAGAAGGACACACTGGACGAGCCGGAGGGTTCAAATGTTTAGCACCTCTCAGGAAATGCGTTACATCCAGTTGAGCCGCCAAGGATGTCCCGTCAATCTTTCCCCGCAAACATCCCAGGGCAGCTACTTTGAACCCTGAGAGAACTGCACGTTAAGCTTTTCTTCAGACCCTCTTGTAAGAACGCCAGAATATGGACAATTGATGCGCGTCGTG
This sequence comes from Rhinatrema bivittatum, assembly GCF_901001135.1. Lineage (NCBI taxonomy): Eukaryota > Metazoa > Chordata > Amphibia > Gymnophiona > Rhinatrematidae > Rhinatrema > Rhinatrema bivittatum. Next base: position 789,831,829 of record NC_042615.1, read on the forward strand.
GGGACACATTCAACCCACTACACCAGGAATCGAAAACCTTCCAGACTCGAACATAGGTGAGCGAAGTAGACATTTTTCGCACCTGCAGAAGGGTGGAAATAACCAAATCTGTATAATCTTTCTTCCTCAACTGCCGCCTCTCATACACCAAGCCACTAGACAAAAGCGATCCACTTGATCGAAAAATACTGGACCTTGATGAAGAAGATTCGGTAGATGACCGAGCTGAAGAGAAGCATCCAATGCTAAGTTGATCACATCTGCAAACCACGGCCACCGTGGCCACTCCGGAGCCACAAGAATGACTGAGCCTGTGTGAGTCTCTATCCTTCGCAAGACCTTGCCCACCAATGGCCAGGGAGGAAAGATGTACAGCAGAATGTCGCGAGACCACGGCAGGACCAGAGCGTCAACACCTTCTTCCCCGTGTTCCCTCCTGCGACTGAAGAACCGAGCTGCCTTCACATTTCTCTGAGTCGCCATCAGGTCCAGGTGAGGAACACCCCACCGACGAGTCACAAGATGCATTGCCTCCTCGGAAAGTTCACACTCTCCAGGATCTAGATGCTGGCGACTGGGAAAATCTGCCTGAACGTTGTCGAGCCCAGCTATGTCAGAAACTGCTAGATGGATCAGATGGCGCTCCGCCCAGAGCATTAGCTGGTCAGCCTCCAATGTCACTGGACAACTTCTGGTTCCCCCCTGATGATTGATATAAGCCACCGTTGTCGCATTGTTGGACAACACTTGCACTGATCAATGGCTCACCAGGGGGAGGAAACTGCAAAATGCCAGACATACTGCCCTGGTTTCCAAGCGAGTTATGGACCGCCTGCTGCTCTGTCCATCGGCCCTGTGCTGCCCGCGATTGCAAACCACACCCCAGCCGGAGAGTCACGATCATCCACTGGGGCTCCTCCAGGTCCATCCTGCGCTGCACGTGGGCCGGAATCAACCACCAATGGAGACTGGACCTGGCAGGTTCAAAGAGCAGCAATTGGATCTGGAACTCTTTCGACTTCTGGTCCCAACAAGAAAATAACGCCCTCTGCCAGGGTCTCATATGAGCAAAGGCCCAAGGGACTAACTTTAGAGTAGACGCCATAGAACCAAGCACCTGCAAGTAATCCTAAACCCGGGGTAGCGGTAGAGATAACAGCCGCCGGATCTGTGCCGTTAACTTGTTTATTCGCTCCTGCGTGATAAAGACCTTGCAGACCGATGTGTCGAACCGAGCACCCAAGAAGTTCAGCACCTGGGTCGGGACTAATTGGCTATTGGCAAAATTGATGACCCAACCGAGGGATTGAAGCCAGTCCACTACCGACTGAACCGCTGCCCTGAAATGCTTCTCTGACTTTGCGCGGATGAGCCAATTGTCCAGATAGGGATGAACCAAAATCCCCTCCCGCCTGAAAGCTGCAGCTACTACCAACATTACTTTGGTGAAGACGCGGGGAGCTGTCACCAATCCGAAAGGGAGCGCCTGAAACTGATGCTTGCCCAGAATCATAAACCTGAGAAACCGCCGATACTGTTCGCAGATCCCTATGTGAAGTTACACTTCCATCAGGTCTAAAGAAGCCAAATATTCGCCAGAGTGGACGGCCGTAATGTCTGAGCGGAGAGTTTCTTGTGAAAACGGGGTACCCGAAACGCTTTGTTCACCTTCTTCAGATCCAAGATCGGACGGAAGAAGCCCTCCTCCTTGGGAAGCACGAAATATATGGAGTATCTGCCGGTCCTAAACTCCTCCGGCAGGACCGGGACAGTGGCTCCCAGCGCTTTCAACCGGCCCAGGGTTTGAGTCACCTCTGTCCGTTTTGCGTGGGCCCCGCAGGGCGACATCAAGAACAGGTCCTGCATCGGGCATGTAATATCCAAAGCGTAGCCGTCTTCGATGATGCTTAGAACCCATTGGTCCAACGTAATCTTGACCCACTCCTTGAAGAAGAGAGACAGGCGGCCGCCTATCACCGGAACAGAGGAGTGGGCCAGGACACCTTCATTGGCAGGGCTTGCCCCCAGAAGATCCCTCAGGACCCCCGTTGCAGAGAGGCCTGAGGCCACGAAAGGAATGAGACCAAGCCTGAGACCTCGTCAATTCTTCTTCATACTCGCAGGAGTATTGGAAAAGGAGTTCCTGCAAGTATGGAGAAGAATTGATAATACTAAAATAAAAGGGGTTCCAGCAAGTATGGAGAAGATTTGTTTTTTCTGAAATAAGAAAGGAGAGAAGATCCCAGCTACATCAGAGTAAGTGGAGGAACTTATTTAGGGATAATTAATAATATTGAATCTCCTGGAAGTTTAAAAGGTGCACTGTTGGTATTTTATGTTGGTGGGTGGAGTGTGTGTTGTATGAATGAAAGGATAATGTATTTATTTATTTTATTTATTTATTTAGTGTTTTTATATACCAGCATTCGTGATAAAGTTCACATCATGCTGGTTTACATTTAACAAGGGGTGTAAAATGAAAATAACATAGAACTGTAACAAGTGAGGAGAAACTCTGAAGTTACAATAAAACAGGGATGTTTAAAACTGGGAGAAGGAGAAAAAGGCGAAAGAAATTTAACAGAAGAGCAATTATTTACAATTGATTACAGTGTTCTAAGAATGTCTGACTGTGTGGTTGTCGGAGAATTAGGGATCAGTTGTTGTCTGGAAAGGCTTGCTTGAACAACCATGTCTTAAGCCTTTTTCTGAAAGTTAGCAGGCACAGTTCCTGTGGAAGATCCGGTGGGATGGAGTTCCATAGTGGTGATCCTGTAGCAGAGAAGGCCCGGTCTCTGAAGGTTATATGTTGAGTAGTTTTGGTGTGTGGTACTTGTAGAGAGTCTCTGTAACCCTCTCTGATGGGTCTGGTGGAGGTATGTTTTCTGAATGGGATTTGTAGGTTGAGTGGCACATGGTGATGGATGGCTTTGTAGATAGTGGTAATGGACTTATGTATGATTCTGAAGTGAATTGGCAGCCAGTGTAGGTCTTTGAGGATGGGAGATATGTGTTCTCTTCTCCTCATGTTTGTCAATATTCTGGCTGCCGTGTTTTGGACCATCTGAAGAGGTTTGGTGTGAGACTAGGGGAGACCTAATAAGATAGTTACAGTAGTCTATCTTAGAGAAGATTATTGCTTGCAGAACTGTTCTGTAATCGTGAAAGTGGAAGAGTGGTTTTATTCTTTTCAGGACATGAAGTTTATGAAAACAGTCCTTAGTTGTTTGGTTAATAAATGATTTTAGGTTTAAACGGTTATCAATAATAACTCCTAAGTTTCTTGCTTGTGAGATGTGAAGGTTGGCTGGTGGATTCGTAGTGATTTTGCTGTTTTCAGGGGATATAAGAAGGAGTTCACTTTTTGAGGAGTTTAGTATTAAGTTTAAGCTGGTAAGGAGGCAGTTGATTTCTGAAGGCAGTTTTCCCAAAATTCCAGTGTTTGTGTGATGGATTCTTTAAGGGGGATCACAATCTGGACATCATCGGCGTATAAGAAGTGTTTTAGGTTCAGTTTGGTTAACAGCTGGCAAAGTGGGGGTTATATTTTAAGAAAATGTCTTTTGAGTATCACTGGCATATCCATAAGATAAATATTTATATGAGCTGATGTGATGATAAATTTGTAATAACGTATTATGTGGATGTTTATATGAACAAATAAAGTTGTGAAACATTTAGTTATGTGAATTAATAGAGAGTTATATAAAAGATATATTTTAGATATTGTAATTATTGATTGTACACTTTAACAAATGATTGGTGTAGTTTCCCCTTTACATTTATAAAGAATCATACCAGAAATAGCCATTAAACCTAAAAATTGCTTGGTAAAGTGGAGGACAAATTATTCATATGCATATTAAAATCTTCAAATAAAATAACATTCTTAGGGGGTACTTTTCAAAAGGAGTTACGTGCATAAATTTAATTCCTATTGTAATTTTCAAAAGCCATTCACTCGAGTAAAGTACACATAAATAAGTAAATCCCATGGACAAATTCAATGGCATATATTGTAGCCATTTTCAAAAGCCCATTTATTTGCGTAAAATCCAGTTTTACTGCAGTAAATGCTTTTTAAAATAAGGCCCTTATTGTTTAATATCAATCTTAACAAGCCCTCTGAAAATTGTAACCTTAGGTTCACTTTTAAGGCTGGTGGTGCATAATCCAAGCAAAACTGTAAATTCATAATCTTAATTAACAAAGCATCCACCCTCTCATAAATAACCAAAAGAACCCTTTATACTGAAAATTTTGACTTATAAAAAATCAAAACCCCCCTCTCTGTTTCTCTTTTCTAGTCTGACCTTGAAAGGAGTGAGCTGTGTCATTAAATTTAATAATGGTATACTTATAGATGTGTGCCAAGATTCTGTAACATTTAACAGATAAAAATCATTCTCCTGTAACATATCAGCAGTTTCAATTTCCTTTTACCCAATCAACTGAGCCTTAAAATATCATAATGTTTCCTTAAATCATCATACACATTTTGTCCAGTAACTTCAGGGATAACCCACCCACCCCTATTAAAAAATAAAACCAGCCACAGTACCAATGCATTGCCAGCACAAGAAGCAACAGTAAACCCATCTACTAAATTTTAAAACATTACCACAAAATCACCTAATAATCTACCATATCCATAAGAGGCAGGTCCTTATGTGATGAATTGCCAAGCTGTGGCTCACTTATGTGCCACTCCTAATATGGTGAATGCTGGCGATGCTTGATGATGTCACTGTATGGTGGTGGTCCCACAGCTTTCTCATCCCTTGGAGCAATAGCAGGGCTTGAAAATCCCAAGGATGATAAGTCAAAGTGCAGCATGCAGACCTTGTCAACACGGCCTCCTCTCCACCGGATTCAAAATGCACTGTGCCTCTGGAATTTTGGGCCACCTCTAATATGGTGAATGCTGGTAATGACTGACGACATCACCATATGGGGCAGTGCCACAGCTCTTTCTGAACTTGACAGAACTTGAACAGTTTCATAAAGAAGAATGGTCAAATATTGACAAATCTGAGTGTGCAAAGTTGATGGAGACCTATCCCAACAGACTTGTAGCTATAATTGCTGCCAAAAGTGCCTTCACCAAGTATTGACTCAGCGGTAGGTGGATTTCAGTCTTGCTTATACGAATATGCTTTGTTCACCAATAAAACATTTTTGATCCTGAAAAGTGTGGAGTGTGGTTTGTTAATGAGTTGAAAAAAATCCTCATTTAAATGCATGCAAGTCTTACACACTGACATAACAAAATGTGAAAAATTTTCAAGAGAGTGTAGACTTTTTGTGGCTACTTTGTATATAATTTTGAAAAAAATATTTATTTATTTATTTATAGATTCTTTTATACCGCGGTACGTATAGACATACATCACCTCGGTTTACAGTGAAACAATAAATTAGCAACAGGCTTTACATGTAACAGTTTAAAAAACAGTAAAACATTTGACAGCAACAGGCTTTACAGAAACAAGGGTTTTAAAGATAATATGCATACATCATTAAATATCAAACAAAATATAAATAACCATGTATTCGCAGGAGCAAATTAACTGTCAGCAGCGAGACCAATGTCACATTGCATATTTCATTTTATTTATTTTTTTTTGTAGGACCTATGGATGGAATATGTTAACACTGAACAAATACATCATGAGTTTCAAGAAGCTATCGATTTTTGGAATCGGATTAAATTTGGGTCTCATGCAGCTTCCAGCAATTTATCTGTCTCCTCAGACTTCACTAATCCTTTGGCAGGTAAACAGTATTTTGTAATGCAGATTTAATTGCACATAATTAGCATTAACAGCAAGCTACAATTAGTGCTTCATTATGCCATGTTATACATAGATTGTTACACAGTAGTTTGCATTGCTTATTGCAATGATCAGTGACTTAATATTACTTAGACATTAGGGGTGAGGAAAATTGTAGGATTGCTTTGGATATTTTACTGTTTTAGAATATAGTGATGGCCTTAAAGATTTTGCAGAAGACACGTCTAACAAGATGCTTCAGAAATCATAATCATCATAAAATATGTTGAGCACCATTTCATTTGTGCAATGAAAGTCTATAAGTTGTGATTTCTTTCATTATGTATATATTATGCAAAGCTTTTTTGTCTGATGGAGTGGTAAATCGATGAGTTTTAGAAGAATTATTGACTAAGAAAGCCAGATAGAAATATGTATCTTGTTGAGGGCCAGAAGCACACGATGATAAACTGAGTTAGCCAAAGTCAGAGTTTGTGGCAGAGGCATTCTTGAACTCAAATTCCAAAACTGACACCATCTAATGTAACGTTCTGCTTCTCTCCTTGATGATTATATACCATAATCACATTTGCTAACCTGAAGACTCACAGGCCTGTATGTGCACTGCATTGTGTCTATACCCTAGCCTTCCTGAGTGAGAATTACAGGCCCTACAATTGTAGCTGTATTCCAAGAGAGCCAGCTTATGTGCTATCATGGAGCATACATTTTTGGGGAAAAGCCAACTGTGCTAGAAATATTCAGTTAAATGCAGTTCCTCTAGAAGAGAGGATCCCAAACCTATCCTCAGGATGCATGCAGATTTGATCTCATGCATATCCATTGTGGATATCCTGAAAACCTGACTGGCTGAGAGTCCTTCAGGACAGGTTTTGGAACCACTGCTCTCTAGAACTCTTATTTAGAAATAAGAACATAAGAAAATGCCATACTGGGTCAGACCAAGGGTCCATCAAGCCCAGCATCCTGTTTCCAACAGTGGCTAATCCAGGCCATAAGAACCTGGCAAGTACCCAAAAACTAAGTCTATTCCATGTTACCATTGCTAATGGAGGTGGCTATTTTCGCAAAGCTGGACTATTGTAACACCATCTTGCTTGGTCTCCCTTCATCACACACCAAACCACTGCAAATGGTCCAAAATGCCTCCGCCCGGATACTCACTAACACCAGGAGAAGAGAACACATAACCCCTATCCTGATAGGCCTCCACTGGCTGCCCATCCACTTCAGAATAATCTACAAGGCCATTCTCACCATTTTCAAAAACATCCATCAATTAGCCCCAATTGATCTCCATATCCCACTACGATTACACAACTCAACAAGACCGACAAGAGAAGCTTACAAAGGAACACTTCAAGTACCTCCAGCCAAAACTACCAGACACATCACGCTTAGAGATCGGGCCTTCTCCACAGCCGGTCCAACTTTATGGAACTCCATTCCCCCAGATCTTAGAATGGAACCCAGCATCTCAATCTTCAAGAAAAGACTCAAGATGTGGCTGTTCACACAAGCCTTTCCTAACTCCAACATTATTTAACTTCCATCAATCAACACACTTCGCTAGTATTAGCATTAATAGCCTCCTCTTACAATGTTGTTATATTTATATAATTATCTGATCTACATTTCCCTTCTTACTCCAAGTTATTGATTTCCTTGTTACATGTAACTGCTTTTCTGCACTATTGTTCAAATTGTAAAGTTTATTATAATCGCACCCCTGTTTCTTGTGAACCAGCATGATGGGACTATCGTCTTGAATGTTGGTATATAAAAAAACTTAAATAAATAAATAAATATTCTCTAAGTGAACTTAATAGCAGGTAATGGACTTCTCCTCCAAGAACTTATCCAATCTTTTTTTAAACACAGCTATACTAACTGCACTAACCACATCCTCTGGCAACAAATTCCAGAGTTTAATTGTGCGTTGAGTAAAAAAGAACTTTCTCCGATTAGTTTTAAATGTGCCCCATGCTAACTTCATGGAGTGCCCCCTAGTCTTTCTACTATCCAAAAGAATAAATAACCGATTCACATCTACCCGTTCTAGACCTCTCACGATTTTAAACATCTCTATCATATCCCCCCCTCAGTCGTCTCTTCTCCAAGCTGAAAAGTCCTAACCTCTTTAGTCTTTCCTCATAGGGGAGCTGTTCCATTCCCCTTATCATTTTGGTAGCCCTTCTCTGTACCTTCTCCATCGCAATTATATCTTTTTTGAGATGCGGTGACCAGAATTGTACTCAGTATTCAAGGTACGGTCTCATCATGGAGCGATACAGAGGCATTATGACATTTTCCGTTTTATTCACCATTCCCTTTCTAATAATTCCCAACATTCTGTTTGCTTTTTTGACTGCCGCAGCACACTGAACCGACGATTTCAATGTGTTATCCACTATGACGCCTAGATCTCTTTCTTGGGTTGTAGCACCTAATATGGAACCCAACATTGTGTAATTATAGCATGGGTTATTTTTCCCTATATGCATCACCTTGCACTTATCCACATTAAATTTTATCTGCCATTTGGATGCCCAATTTTCCAGTCTCACAAGGTCTTCCTGCAATTTATCACAATCTGCTTGTGATTTAACTACTCTGAACAATTTTGTATCATCTGCAAATTTGATTATCTCACTTGTCGTATTTCTTTCCAGATCATTTATAAATATATTGAAAAGTAAGGTTCCCAATGCAGATGCCTGAGGCACTCCACTGTCCACTCCCTTCCACTGAGAAAATTGACCATTTAATCCTACTCTCTGTTTCCTGTCTTTTAGCCAGTTTGCAATCCACGAAAGGACATCGCCACCTATCCCATGACGTTTTACTTTTCCTAGAAGCCTCTCATGAGGAACTTTGTCAAGCGCCTTCTGAAAATCCAAGTATACTACATATACCGGATTACCTTTATCCACATGTTTATTAACTCCTTCAAAAAAGTGAAGCAGATTTGTGAGGCAAGACTTGCCCTGGGTAAAGCCATGCTGACTTTGTTCCATTAAACCATGTCTTTCTATATGTTCTGTGATTTTGATGTTTAGAACACTTTCCACTATTTTTCCTGGCACTGAAGTCAGGCTAACCAGTCTGTAGTTTCTCGGATCGCCCCTGGAGCCCTTTTTAAATATTAGGGTTACATTTGCTATCCTCCAGTCTTCAGGTACAATGGATGATTTTAATGATAGGTTACAAATTTTTACTAATAGGTCTGAAATTTCATTTTTTAGTTCCTTCAGAACTCTGGGGTTTATACCATCTGGTCCAGGTGATTTACTACTCTTCAGTTTGTCAATCAGGCCTACCACATCTTCTAGGCTCACCGTGATTTGATTCAGTCCATCTGAATCATTACCCATGAAAACCTTCTCCATTACGGGTACCTCCGCAACATCCTCTTCAGGAAACACCGAAGCAAAGAAATCATTTAATCTTTCCGCGATGGCCTTATCTTCTCTAAGTGCCCTTTTAACCCCTCGATCATCTAACGGTCCAACTGACTCCCTCACAGGCTTTCTGCTTCAGATATATTTAAAAACGTTTTTACTGTGAGTTTTTGCCTCTACAGCCAACTTCTTTTCAAATTCTCTCTTAGCCTGTCTTTTCAATGTCTTACATTTAACTTGCCAACGTTTATGCTTTATCCTATTTTCTTCTGTTGGATCCTTCTTCCAACTTTTGAATGAAGATCTTTTGGCTAAAATAGCTTCTTTCACCTCCCCTTTTAACCATGCCAGTAATCGTTTTGCCTTCTTTCCACCTTTCTTAATGTGTGGAATACATCTGGACTGTGCTTCTAGAATGGTATTTTTTAACAATGACCATGCCTCTTGGACATTTTTTACTTTTGTAGCTGCTCCTTTCAGTTTTTTCTAACAATTTTTCTCATTTTATCAAAGTTTCCCTTTTGAAAGTTTAGCACGAGAACCTTGGATTTGCACACTGTTCCTCTTCCAGTCATTAAATCAAATTTGATCATATTATGATCACAATTGCCAATCGGCCCCCACCACCGTTACCTCTCTCACCAAGTCCTGTGCTCCACTGAGAATTAGATCTAAAATTGCTCCCTTTCTCGTCGGTTCCTGAACCAATTGCTCCATAAAGCTATCATTTATTTCATCCAAGAACGTTATCTCTCTAGCATGTCCTGATGATACATTTACCCAGTCAATATTGGGGTAATTGAAGTCTCCCATTATTACCGCTCTACCAATTTGGTTAGCTTCCCTAATTTCTCTTAGCATTTCACTGTCCGTCTCACCATCTTGACCAGGTGGACGGTAGTATACCCCTATCACTATAGTCTTCCCTGACACACAAGGGATTTCTACCCATAAAGATTCAATTTTGTATTTAGTCTCATGCAGGATGTTTATCCTGTTGGACTCTATGCCATCCCGGACATAAAGCACCACACCTCCTCCCGAGTGCTCCTCTCTGTCATTGCGATATAATTTGTACCCCGGTATACGACTGTCCCATTGGTTATCCTTTTTCCACCATGTCTCTGAGATGCCAATTAAGTCTATGTCATCATTCACTGCTAATCTATTATCAATAGGCACCAATACAATTTAAGAGGATCCTTAAAATACTATGAAAACCTCAAAACAGATCCTTCATGATACTTATATAACTGTTCTTTGTTCAACTCCCAGATCCTCATGTAAGAGTGCAAAGGGTTAACTATTAACAGAACAATTTGACAAAAAAATTTATTTTTGTCAAATTGTTCTGTTAATAGTTAACCCTTTGCACTCTTACATGAGGATCTGGGAGTTGAACAAAGAACAGTTATATAAGTATCATGAAGGATCATTCACTGCTATACATTCTAATTCTCCCATCTTACTTCTTAGACTTCTGGCATTAGCATACAAACATTTCAAAGTTTGTTTTTTGTTTGTATTTTCATTCTGCTTTTTAATTGATAGGGATAAATTAGAATTTTTTAGCTCAGGTGAGTTTTTAGTTACAGGCACTTGGACTATTTTTCTAATTATTGGAACCTCACTGTCGGGATGCCCTAATTCTAATGCATCATTAGTATCCTTTGAAGATACCTCTCTCCGAACCATGCACTGCTGAGCGACTGTCGGCTTTCCCCTTTGTTCTAGTTTAAAAGCTGCTCTATCTCCTTTTTAAAGGTTAGCGCCAGCAGTCTGGTTCCACCCTGGTTAAGGTGGAGCCCATCCCTTTGGAAGAGACTCCCCCTTCCCCAAAAGGTTCCCCAGTTCCTAACAAAACTGAATCCCTCTTCCTTGCACCATCGTCTCATCCACGCATTGAGACTCCGGAGCTCTGCCTGCCTCTGGTGACCTGCGCGTGGAACAGGGAGCATTTCAGAGAATGCTACCCTGGAGGTTCTGGATTTAAGCTTTCTACCTAAGAGCCTAAATTTGGCTTCCAGAACCTCCCTCCCACATTTTCCTATGTCGTTGGTGCCCACATGTACCACGATAGCCGGCTCCTCCCCAGCACTGTCTAAAATCCTATCTAGGTGACGCGTGAGGTCCGCCACCTTCGCACCAGGTAGGCATGTGTTACCAGGTGATCCTCACGCCCACCAGCCACCCAGCTATCTATATTCCTAATGATTGAATCACCAACTACGATGGCCGACCTAACCCTTCCCTCCTGGGCAGTAGGCCTTGGGGAGATATCCTCAGTGCAAAAGGACAATGCATCACCTGGAGAGTAGGTCCTTGCTACAGGATCCTTTCTTGCTGCACCTGGTTGGTGCTGTCCCATCATGAGACCACCTTCCTCCAAGGCAGCACCAGGGCTGCCAGTCTGAAGTTGGGACTTGACTACTATGTCCCTGAAGGTCTCATCTATATACCTCTCTGTCTGCCTCAGCTCCTCCAGGTCTGCCACTCTAGCCTCCAGAGATTGGACTCGTTCTCTTAGAGCCAGGAGCTCTTTGCATCGCATGCACATGTACAACTTCTCACCGGTGGGTAAAAAATCATACATGTGACATTCTATGCAAAAGACTGGGAAGCCCCCCTCTTGCTGCTGGACTGCTGCCTTCATCTCAATTTTGATCAGTTCTTAGTTAAGTTTTAGGTTGCTATGGGAGTAGGAATGTGTCTAACGTCCTTTAAATGTATTAGTGAATTCACTATGTGTCTGGTAGTGGCCTACTGGGGTTTGATCGAATTCTCAAAAAATAAATATATTGCTTGAAATCTTTTGTGCAATAGTTCTAATAGTTTTAGTGGTAATTTCATTACTTTATCCAAGTGGTAATCATGAAATGCTGCTGGGAATTTTTATTTGGTAAAATTTGTGTGTTCTTAGCAGTAAAGCTGTGTTGAGCTTTGGTGACCCTTAGTCAGAGCCATAGCTAGCCTATGGCCGATAAGGCCTTGGCCATAGGAGCCATCTATCAAGGGGCACTATCTGTCTCACAGTTTGGCTAAAGAACTGTTTCCCCTCCACCCGAAACAGTTTTTGGACAAGAACTGCTGTGCCTGCTTCTGGTGTCCTTTCTTCCATCAGGGTTGTCCATGAAAGGTGGGCTGTGTGGGGGTGGGGTGGGGGAGGTCCAAATTGGGAGAAACAAAAATCACCAATGGTGCCCAACTCAAAAGGAAGCCTCGCAGCCCCTCCTTTTGTCCGTGATCAGAAGTGGTCCATTCGGCCAAAAGAAGAAACATAAGCCTCCCTCGGCCTCGAAGTCAGAAGGTGCAGGCTGAGCCCTTGGAGTTGCCACAAGCAGCATCAGCCTTTCACACTCTCTGTCCCAGTAGTCAGAAGAAGCACGGCCGTGGAGCCACAGCTACCAGCAATGGCCTCCCAACCCTGCAGTCAAGAGGAGCGTGGCCCACGAGGCTGAAAGGAACAGCATCAGCCTTCCACTCCTCTCCCCACTCCGGCAGTCGGAAGAAACATGGCCGTAGAGCCACAAGAAGCAGCATTTCCTCCCAACCCCCTTTTCCTCCTCAGCAGTCAGAAGGAACGTGGCCAGCATATTTGCAAGCAGAATCGGCCTCCTCAACCCTCCACCTCTCAGCAGTTAAGAGGAGAATGACCCGTTGGGTGGAAAGAAGCAGCATCGGCGTCCCCCCTCTCCCTCGCCACAGTTTTGAGCTGGAGTAGCAGGATCAAAAACTAGAAGCAAGAGGAAGAGTCTAGTGACTGTCCGAGCTGAAGGAGGAGGCTGCTATCGTCCCTTGTTTTTACAGACTGGGAAACGAGTGAAAGCATGAGAGACAGGTGTGTGTGTGTGTGTGTGTGTATGAGAGAGATGGAGCATGTGAGACAGAAGGAATGTGCATATAATATGACTGAGTATGAGAGACAGAGTGTGTGTGTGTGTGTGAGTGAGTGCATATGATTCAGCATGAGAGTCAGTGTGTGTGTATATGATTGAACATGAGACAGCGGTATGTGTATTACTGAGCATGAGACAGCGGTATGTGTATGATTTAGTATAAGAGAGCAGGTGTGTATATGATTGAACATGAGACAGATCATGTATGTGTGTATGATTGAGCATGAGAGACCATCATACATGGGTGTATATGACTGAGCATGAGAAACAGAGCGTGTAAGTATTTGTTTGTGTGTGCGTGTATAATTCAACATGTGTGTATATTTATGATTTAGCATTTGAATCTGTGTATGACTAAGCATGGGAGAGAGAGCAGGAACTTTGTGTGCAACAATCTCTCCCGGCTAATCCATGACAATCTCAGGGCATCTAGAAATCAAAAGTTCCCAGGTTTGGAATGTGGGGGATTTTTAAATATCTTCATTAGTTTTAATCTATTGGGTGTTGTTTTGGTGATGTTTCTAATGATTTGGAATATTTTATGGCCATTTGGAATATGTTTAGATGAGTTTTCAATTATTGGATGTTCATCAGTTGCTTTGAAATATTTATTCTTTTTATTAGTATTGTTAATGGCTTATATTTCTTGATTTTATATGTTTGAGGAATGTAATTCTGATTTTCCATAGTTGCACTGCATACAGTCTGGCTTGCTGTGATGTTCAATTTTTGTCTGCTCATTTCTATTTATGGTTTCTTTATTCTGTATTTGATGAGTGTTACGATTCTACCTTGGCAGCCTCTCATCTCTTTTTTTTTTTTCCTTTTTCCCCGCGGCCCGGAGACCGCCGACGTCTTCTCATGCGCAGCTGGAGCCACCCCCTGCATAGCCCTTGCGGCCAGGAGGCCGCCAATGGCGTTCTTCGCGGCTCGGAGGCTGCCGACCTTCTTACAGCCGTGCCGCGGCAGGGTATCGCCGTTGCTCCCCATGCGGTCCGGAGACTGCCACTTTCCTGCACTACTCAGCGGCAGGGAGCCGCCCGGGTGTTGCCTTTGCGGCCTGGAGGCTGCCAACGTTACTTTGTCCTCTCCGTGGGGAGGGGCCTTCATTCTCGGCCTTGCCTCCGAGAGCTGTCTCCAGTGTCCTCTTCGCGGCAGAAAGCCGCCTCCCACCCTCTGGCTTGGTTTGCTGCCTAGCTCTGCTCCTGCGCTCAGTGGCAGGGATGCCGCTCTCCAAGGTCCACTTCTTCCTTAGGTGTGGGGCTGTGCCTCCTCTCTATTCTTAAAGGGCCAGCATGGGTGTGGTTCTCCTGTGATGTCATCATGGGAGTCTCTTCTGCCCTATAAAAAGGGCCTGTCTCCATTGCTTCATTGCCTTCGCAAGGTGTCAGTCCTCCTTAGGACTTCTCTTCATCCTGCTTCTCGTTGGCACTCTATTCCATGTTGGAATTCTATGTCTTCGTCTTCGTTAAGGTCTCTCGTCTGATCCTGTGTCTTGTTCGTCCAGTTCCTGATGTTTCGTCCTTCAGAGTTCCTGAAGTCCTGATGTCCTTTCCTTTGGACCTCTTCACCTCCTGATCTTCTTTTATCCAGATGTCCTTTGCTTCGGCAGCGTAAGCCTCCAGAAGATTCCAGCTTTTAACCCTTCGAGCATCAGGTTCCATACTCCGTGTTTGCTCGAGCCACGCACTGAGCCTTTTTCTCAGCGTCCCTGGGATCCTGAGGTTCTTCTCCTTATCCTGTATCCTTTCTGGGTCTTCGGAGCCTCTTGCGTTTGCCTTGCCCACATGAATGAACTCTGCTTAAACCTGTACCATATCTGCATGATCTGTGCCTTGCATTGGCTGGCTGTGGAGGGCACGCCTCGGTGCAGACCTCGTCAGAGTCTTCGTCGTGGAACCTCCAAGTAACCTGAGTTGGGAACCACCAGCGTGGTCCGTGACCTGCCTTGATTGGCTGTGTAGGGCACGTGGTGTGGCAGTACCTATTCAGAACTCTTGATTTGTGACTCCGTCTGAGTCCTTCAAGTACCTTGGAATACCGTCTCAGTTCTTCAAGCAACCTGAGTCTCGTCTCAGTTCTTCAAGTAACTTGAGCGCTATCTCAGATCTTCAAGCAACTTGAATCTAGTCTCAGTTCTTCAAGTAACTTGAGTTCCGTCTCATCCTTCAAGTAATCCTGAATCTTCAAGTAACTTGTGATTCTGTCTGAGTCCACTATGTATCTTGAATCTTTGGGCTCATCCTTCAAGTAATCCTGAATCTTCAAGTAACTTGTGACTCTGTCTGAGTCCTCTACGTATCTTGAATCTTTGGGCTCATCCCTCAAGTATCCTGAGTCTAGTCTCATTCTTCCAGTATCCTGACTCTTCATGTGAAGCCCTCACGTATCCTGAGTCTTCGTCTTCGTCTGATGTCATTGCCCTTCAGCCTCTGTCCGTCCTGTCGCTTCTGCTGTTCCATACGGCAGATCCGAAAGGGCTATCGAGTCGCCGGAGGGCTACCCCAGAGACCAACATTGTGTTGCTGGGTCTCTTTGATGTGATCAGTTTCGGCAGAGGCCAGAATCCTACATCTTCAGCCTGTGCTTGGACTCTCCTCGCCTGCCTCGGCGCTTCCCGTAGCTTCTCTGTGGTCGTGTCGTGGCCTAAGGGTACACAATCTCTCAGAAATGGGACCGCCTCCAGCGTTCCCACAACAATGAGGTTGTATCTGTGTTTTGCACGTGTGACTGAGGTGAGGACTTCTGCTAGCATGTAGTTTCTGTGTAGGGATTTATAGCAGCCTGATTTGTTCTGTTTTCCAAACAGGACCAAAGTAATTAGAAAATTAAAATGTCCAGACAGCAAGGGTGGAAAAAAGCATTTTATATTCAGTTTAGTGAATGGAATAGGCCACCTTTGGGAATGTGCGGCTCATGATACTTTATTTTGCACAATACAGAAGGAAATATATTTCTCTTTCAGAGAAATAGAAATGCATTTCATAAATAAATTTCTCTGATGTTGCATGGCATGCAATATCTGATTTCTCAGGGTTTCCAGTTCGGTTTTTGAATGATGACTCATGATGCCAGGATTGTACTTGTTACAAGTGAGCTGGAAGCCCAAAGGAGCAGGAAGAAACTGCTGGGTGAAAATAAAAATTGAAGCCCCAACATTTAACAGTCTCCCAGCTCATGGTATCATATGTTGTGTTCAGGCTGAGGGCACACTTTTTCACTTGGCCATAGATGCCAAATTGCCTGGCTATGGCTCTGCCCGTAGTCATCTATTTATAGCTTTTTCAGGATTTCTAAAGCCAGCAGTAGAACTCAGTACTGAATGCTAAATGAGGGCAATGACTAACAACATCTTATCTAATGCAAAGTAGGTTAGGTTATTCAGTATTTTAATATAACTCTGGCTTGCTATCATATATGAGAGAGTCTAATTTATTTGACTCTACAATTTTTTTTTTTAACTACATAGCACTTGGAAATTCAGACTAGCATCAAATTACTGTTTTTAGGAGCAACTGCAAGTCTTATTTTGGCTAAAACAAATAGTCATGTTTCCTTTACATTCAGTAAATCCATTTAGTCCAAAGAATTTCATTAGAAGGGATCACCCTTACTTAAAAAGTATTTTCTGACTAGCTTGATTGCTGCTTAGAAGCAATTATAAGTAATTGCCACTAAACAAATTGCTGACACAACTTTTTCTTCCTTTAAGTAAAAGAGGAAGATCTGTCATAGGCGTGCATGAGCTGTAGACACAGAATCTGGGCAGCCCTACTCTCATTTTGTATAGAAAGAAAACACAAGTGCCATGCTGGGACAGACCAGTGGTCTATCAAGCCCAGTATTCTGTTTCTGACAGTGGCCATTCTGGGTCACTTGGAAGAGACCAACAGACCCAGCCAAACTATTTTTTTAAGCTCAGATATACTACTGTACTAACCTTAACCACATTCTGTGACAGATTCCATAGATCACTGACTGAAAAAAACTTTTTAAAATTTGATTTAAAACTGTTAGTTTTAATATGCAGTTGCCAGTATGTACTTGTGACCACATTAAATTTAATCTGCTGTTTAGATGCCCAGTTTCTCAAGTTCCTCCTTCGATTCCTCATATTCCGCTTATGTTCTCGTAGTTCTAAGGAAGCCAGGAGAGATGCAGGAGTTACCGCATGTGTGTAAGGACAGTCAAACATACTGTCCAGCCTTCCTCCACAGATGGAAGATAATTTGCAACATATGATTGGCCATGTTTATTAAACATCAAGGAGATTTCATTTTTCACAACTAGAAAGTAGATGTGTGTTGGAGTGAAAATATTTTTGATAGCTTTTGTAATGAAACAGTTAAAGGTCCCTTTGCTATCATTTAGTTATTTGTTTTCTCACCTAGGCAGTACAGACTCATATAGCTTTATGGCAAAAGGGCAAATATCTCCAGATATTTGGATATTCTTTATTGCAAAAGAGGATACTTTGGACATATTTGGAGTGGTCAAAGAGATGGATTGCAATCTACAAAATACTTTTGAGGTGCACAAGAAAAGGGGCCACCTTTTAAAACTCCATTAATGCCTCTTTGTTCTGTTCACAAACAACTTCCTTTTATTTCCCCTCTTCACCCCCCTCTCCAAGCCCTCAGATGAGAATGTTTATTGCTTCCTGAGGCTGAAATACCCTAAGGCTGGCAAATATCTTATGCTGCTCTGATTATAATCAATGGCATCAACTTTGTTATGTCTGCTTTTTTTCTGTTCTGTCCAAGTTGAAACTTGGTTTTGCTATAAGCTTGGTGCCCTAGTCAGACTTTTGTCTTGACAAAAATCAATCACAAAACATCAGAAAATCTAGATGCATTGCATTCATTCATTCATTCATTCATTCATTCATTCATTCATTCATTCATTCATGCAATAAGTAACTTGAGATAGAATAATTTAATAATTTTATTTTAATAATTATGCTTTTGGTAACATGGTCCCCTTATTCGAAAGGTTGAAGAAAAGTATTAATAATTACTCAAATAAGTGATTAGACATTTTCCATTCTTTTTCTAAAGCAAAGGACAGAATCCTGAGTAATTTGAAGAAGCATGATGCTCCGAGCTCTTGTATTCCCACGAAGCCCATGAAAGTGCCTGTGCCAGTGATTTCCTCCTCCAGTTTCCAAAATCGAAAAGAAGCAGTTCATTTCTTGCAGAAAGATCTGATCATCTTGCAACAACATGCAAAGTAAGGTTCTCCTCTTAAATTGGCAGTCCACATGTCTCAGATATTTTAAGTACTATTGAGTGTATCTTTTGATACATGGTTTTGATTTTAAATTGATGTATTTGTTTAAGATGATTTTTTTCAATTTTGAGAGTATTTTCAAAAACCATTTACTCATTTAAATGGCTGCTTACATGAATGAAAACTGCCAACCCTGTAAGTAGGTAAAAGTATACATATTATAACAATGCATACACTTTTTCTGTCAATAAGCAGGATGAATTAGCCATGAACTGTGGGTGATATGATCCGTTAGTGCATTGAAGCACCCAGCGCATGGTACATCAGCATGCCCAATGCTATGCGCATCAGAATGCTTGGCGCATGGCACCTCCAAGTGCTCAACGTAAGGCATACCATAATCATTGGAACATGACGCCTCAAATCGTCCACCTCACAGTCAACAGAGCATTCAGTGCACCAACCCTCGTCGATGTATGGAGCGTTAAGGCATGCAAATTAGAAAGGCATAATCATTGATGCAGTCAGCAATAGCATCAATTCATACAGTACAAAAAGATTCAAAGTCCTTCCAGTTTGTTCAGATGAGGCTCCACATCTACCGCTGCAGTCTCAACACTCTGCCGTTTCCTGGCATTTCAGATGCTCCAAGTACCCCATTTCATTTCCCGTTCCTCCAGTGCTACTAGGTGAGCGTTAGTCCAAGAAATACTGAGAGAACTTTGCCTACCCAGCTGTGTACCGGCATTGGTGCCTCCACGCCAGAATATTCACAACACCTTCCTTCACTAGGGCCTTGCAGTTTCACAATTGCTATTCCAAGGCTTATGTTTGCAGTCTCCAGACCCAATTTGTTCCATACTTCCTCTGGCCTCTAATTCATCTCTTGGAAGAGAGCAAGAATCTGTGCTGGTCTTTGAAGAAGATGCCCCTCTGTTGACACCAGCCTAGAGATCACGACAAGCAATGGAGCAGATTACTGACATTGTTTAGTTTTTTTTCTCCTCCTTCTTCCAGAGCCAAAGTAGCCCTTCCAGCCACCACTGCAGACTTGCTTGCCGGCCTGTCGCATTCTTCCCTTCTCACCAGAAAGATTGATGCCAGGTGGTCTGCCATTACCAACTTCCTCATCCTTGGGACACTTGGTCATCATCCAGCGATCAACCTCCACCAATTTTGGCTCCTTCTGGATTGCAGAGCCATCCAAACTCGCCTCATTTTTCTTGGTCCAGTGTTCTGCTCCAGGGGGAGTCCCAGGCAGCTCCACTGGTATTCATTCCGACCTGCCTTTGAGCCTGCCAGATCATACCTCGCCACCAGAAGAACTTACTTATTCCAAGTTTGTGGAAAAAATGGGCATATCACTTAATGTCATGGTATGCAAAGACCCCGACACCATAGCGGAAGTTATGGGCATCCTAAAAATTTGGACCTCCTTCCTGAACCATCAGCTTTGCCTACATATGCGGTATTAGATGTAATACTGTTGCGAATGTGGGAAACGCTCTACTGTGGCATCACCACTGCCAGAAGTAGACTTAAAAGCATTTTATTTATTTTACTTTTGTATTGTTTTATTTGCGTTTATCAGGTTTTATGCTCGTAATGTTGTAAACTGCTTTGAATAAATCACCGGGCTATGGCATGATGCAGTTTCTGTATCACTCTATTGTTATGGAGCCCACCTTTAAGAAGGCTAAAAAGACCCACCTTCATTCCAACTCTCCACCGAATAAGGACCATTTCATACTGGATAACTTTGACAAAGTTTTTCAGGCACTATGCTCAATTTCAGTTCTGTATGGTCCAGTACATTTCTGATAGTTTCCAGAAACTGAAGCCCTTCCTTTGATCAGAATCTGAAGAACAAATATCTCCTGCACCCCTCTTTGAGTTGAAAGAACCAATCACCATCTTTTCCACTCTGTTTTTGGGTCTTTTGATACCTCAGCATGTACTTCGGCTGGCCTCCATTGAGGCTCATAGCATGGAGTGGTTAAGAGTGAGCAGCATTCAAGAAAATGTGCATGAAAAATTAGCCAACTTACCCTGCCTTAACAGTAACCTTTTTGGAGAAAAACTGCAGAAACTGTTTTGCAGATTAAAGAACAGAATATGGAGGTTCACTCATTGTCCACAGCAACAGACCATCCCTCTGGCAGAAGATCTTACCTCGCTTATAAGTGTCCTTATTGCCCCAGGAGGTCTTATCGCTCATACCCCCAGTATTGACGACTTCCTTTTCTGTTGCAGTGTCCACAGTCTCATCCCACACCAGCAAGAGGCTGTCCAAGAGAGAGACGACAACAGAAAGGACAGCATCTCAGTTCTGAGATATGATCATGCAACTGTAGATAAAGGAGTAAACAGTCTGTAGTTTTGTGGACTGCAATCTCTAAAATTGCTTTTTTGGGTAGACTTAAATACATAGCATTACAGTAATCATACCACAATATCACTAAAGTATGCTCTGTCATAGCCATATCTTTCTGAAAAAAAATGGTAACTGAGTTATCGAAGCATGCGAAGATGGCAAAATGATATTTGGGCAGTTGAAGACAGCTCAAATCAATAATCACAGCTAAGGTAATTGTTGGCAATTGAGAGCAGAATACCCTTCAAAGTTAATGCAGGGGCAGAAAAGACACCGTAGGTCTTTTGATTCATAAGGTCTCCATCTTAGCTGCATTTAGCTTTAGCCTATTAGAAGTAAGTCTTAAAGATGTTGAATTTAAACAGGCGTACAATTTCTCCTCAAAATTTTGCTAAGATTCATCCATTCCAAATCAGGGTACACAGAGGTTACATCTTTATATTAAATAGAATGAGGGAAATGGCTGAATACTGAGATACGCCTCATTCTCTTTCCCACAAGGGGGAAAGATTCTTCCCCTAGCTGTTGTGGCAATTTTATGCAAATGGAGGTTTTATATTTCCCTACTTGGACCATTGGTTTATTAAGGGCCCTTCCCTGGCAAAGGCAGAGGCAGATGTGCAACACTGTCTGGGTGTTAGATTCATGGTGGTTCATCAACAACTACCCCAAGTTCAGTCTGAGCCCAATACTTCAATTGGATTTCCTAAGAGGTCAGCTATACATGATTTATGCTAGGGTTCTTCACAGAATCTTGAACTTGGTGTCCACAGTAGAGGAAGTTAACTATAGTCGGCAGATATGAGCTCATGTTGAGGATGGTCTTATGGTCGCAACAGTTTATTATGTTCCCCGTGACATGTCTCTCTGTGAGATGTCTAATGGATACTAAAAGATGAATTTTAAAAGCTTTGCTCATGCAGAACTTCTTACTCGCACTGCCATGCACCAGCATGCACCGGAGTCCACTGCTGCATAACTTTACTTGTGCTATGGATGACTTGGAAGTTATAAAACAAACAAAATGTAAGCAAGTCACTGGGGTTTTAAGGGTCAGGCCTATCGGGGGGGAAAAGGGGGTTTGGAAGTCCTATTCCTTAACTGCGAACGAACTGGGAAAACTGTGAATGGAGGTGTGTGTCCCTTGTAAAATTTCCCCACTTATGCGGTAGATACGGGATTTGTGTGCCTGGGTGCGTGCCGGCAAATGCACATGTGCGCCCGCGCGCTTGTTTAAAAGTTATTGTCTAGTTGTAGCAGAAAAATTATTCCATTTCTTCATTTCCAATTCTTTCATTTCAACAAATACACATACAATTATTTTGATATCTAGTCTTAATGGGTTTCTTACTGCATTCTCCTGCATAGTGCAGCAGCTGTCAAATTGCTGGGAACAAGGTATTCCAAACTTCCCTTTTGTAAGCCTTGATGATCAGTTCAGTTCCTCAGGTGCATCACACTCTGTTTTCTTAATTTAACAGAGCTACCCATTTATTTATAATTTTGAAAACTTTATTATAAAGATAACACCATTACAAAACAAATTGAACAAGACCAGAAAGAACCACAAAATATAACCAAACATACATGCTCCACATGTCACATATACTCAGTACCTCCTGCTTAAGATACATTTTCTCACAAATAAAAAATGAATAATGAACATGTAATACATAAACGAATCCTCCTAAATCAGTATACCAGTTGTTATAAAGTTTAACTAGATTCATCCAACTTTCACAAACTCTGTGAGAGGTTTCCAGAGACTGAAACCAGCAATCTAGTGAAAGAGATATCCAGTCACCTTTTTTTTTTTTTTTTTTAATTTTCTTGATATTTCCATCATGAAGCTGATGAGGTTAGTCCCTTTTCCAATTCTGATTATGTTACTGCACTCCATTCCCCAGTCTCTTGCCTTCATGGCTTGGATTTTGAGAGTAAAATGTTTCTGTGATTGCTCTGATTCAGTGTCTCAAGTACTTCTGACTTCTAGCAAGGAATCCACTGAAAAATCATAGGATTGCAAATGGAGTCGATTTGCTGTCTGATGTGAGGGCAGGGCCCTAGATACCCTTTCTGTCCTATACAAAAACGTCTTGAATACCATCTACATATTTTATTTATTTTAATCTTTTTATATTCCACTACCTTCAGTAAAATGGAGTGAATTAAAAAATTCACATTCATAATTCACATATAGTTAAATATGTACATGTTTATAAAACAATTATATAATAAAACAAGTATAAAACAATATAATTAAAAACAGCACAATAAAATCAGTGAATTTAAACATCTACCAATATGCTTGCTTGGAGAAGAATGCTTTTAACTTTCCTAAATTTCAGATCAACTTCTTCTCTAAGCTCCACACCCTGCATGATCGAGATCATTTGTCTTGAAACTGTACTTAAGCAATGTTGGAGTAACTAATAGATTTTGAGCAGATGTTCTCAGTATTCAAACTGAATTTCGCCAAACCTGTAACTAATTCAAACTGCAAGATTTTTTTTTGAATAAAGGATTTTATGAATCATTACAATGATCTTGAATTTTATTTGCCACTATACTGGAGCCCACGAAGTTCCCTGAACTTTGGTGTAATGTGCTGCGTAATCGTGGTACCAGTAAGAAGTTTTGTGGCATTCTGCAGCAATTGAAGAATGCTCAACAAATTGGCAGCATATTACAGTAATCTAAATGACTGACTACTAGGGCTTGAATGACTGTTCTAAAGTCTTTGGCTGTTAACATTTTAATTTCAATAATTTTAGCTTAAAAAATGCCACCCAAGCTATTCTTTTAATTTGTGTCTTAAATGTCAATTTAGAATCAAGAATAACTCCTACATTTCTGATTTTAAATGTAATGGGAAGAATAATATCAAGAGTTATTTGAGTTATATTCCCCTATGGGGCACTCCTGCTAATCCAGAGGATTACTGTTTTCTGTGTATTTAAGATTAATTTATTTTGAAACAGCCAGATATTGATAATTTGAGAACAGTTCTTGTGGTGAATTACTGGGAGGGTTCCATGAGGGTTGCAAGGGGTGAAAAATTGAATGTCATATGCATAGATAAAATAAGTTACTCTCAGTGAAGTCAGTAGCCCATCCCAGGGTTAATGATAGAATTTTAACAAAGGTGTTCCTCTTTGAAGACAAAGACTTCAGGATTCCTCAGGGCTGCATCCTATCTCCAATCTGGACTCACTGCCTTCTACCCATAAGAAAGAAAGTGCACAAAATTAGATCTACCAGTCCCACAAGCCTAGTGGTGCCTAAGCAATATTTCATGACTAATCGTATCAAAGGCTGTGGATACATCTAATTCAGTAAGTATTCTGGACACCCTGTGCCTAAACTGCAGTGCAGGAAATTCAGAATCTATGGCAACAATGGTTTGGCTCCATGGGCCTTTCTAAATCCGTATTGTTGGATGTCTAAAATATTCTGTTCTTTCAGAAACTCCACCAGTTGTTTAAGAATATGTTTCTCAAAAACTTTGTCTAAAAGGGGAATATTTGAGATAGGGCGTTAGTTTGAAACAGTATCCACCAAAAGTGTAGAGTTCTTTTGCGGTGGTCTAAATGTTGCCCTTTTAAAAAAAAATCTCTACTAAAAGTCCCTCATCCAATGATTTATTTATAATTTGGATTACAGATCCATAGGATATGTCCTTTAGTCCCTGTATTACACCAAAAGGGCAGGGATCTAAATGAGAATAGGTAGATTCAGCTGGAAAAAAGCTGATGGCACATCCTCTGGAGTCACCCGTCTAAATTGAAACCAAACAATAGGCGGGTCTATAATTTACTGCTGCACTTCAATTACACTGCTATTATGTGCATGCACGACTTGTAGTTTAGCAACCTTGTCTTCTAAATAACTGGCTACTCCTTCACAATTTACAGAAGTTTCATTATTTATCTCCAATTTCTTCACAAGATATCCAGTTAAGAAGCGCTATTAAAAAAAAAAAAAAAAAAAAAAAAAAGACTTAAAAGGGCCTTGCAGCTCAATTATCTCCTTCCCCCCTCCACCAAAAAGATGCTGTGCATTCAATACCCCTTAATACTTTCCTCAATTTAAGAAAAATGTTCTGGGACCGGAGGTTGACCCTTCCCTGGTTCTATTAATATAATTAAATCAGGTGCAGACCCCCCACCTGCAATCCTAATATCCTGTGTCACCACCCCCCTCAGCCCCTCCCTCTCACCACCAGAAGTGTATGAACTCCCTCCCTCCCTCCCTGCGTCACAAGCAGCACCGGAAGCGTAAACTGTCTCGTCACCCGGACAAGATGCTCAGTATTCAGAAACTTGCTATTTAGATGGATAACGTATGGTTTATCTGGCTAAATGGCTTTGGATATTGACCTCATAATCTTTTAATATCATCCAATATAAATCTTTTTTTACTATTAAGGTGTCTACACCAGCATCTTTTAATTCTTCTAAGAGTCTGTCTTTGCTGAATTAAATCCTGGTTAAGCCATGGCGCCACTTCTAAAACCAATGGTTTTGAGTGGGGCTACCTTATCATAGGCAGCAGCTAATGCTGGATGCCAACTATTAACACTATCCTCGGAATGTTCAGCTGTCAGATCCCAGCCCGTATGAAAGTTTTCTAAATCTACTCTGGGCCTCGTGGCTTAATTAACTTTTGATTCATAACAGTAAATACCTTAATTCCTTTTAACTTAAATAGAATCAATGTATGATCAGTTCAAGGAAGGAGTACATTTTGCACAGACTGAATTTACGAATGTCGGCAAAGAAAAGTTCATAAATAAATAAACAATTATTAGTTAATCAACTTTTATGGCAAAAAAGATATACGACCAGCATTATTTGTAAGTTTCTGAATTAATTGTATAAGATCTGCAGAAGTCATAATAGCTAATAATTCTCTTCATATATGGAGTCATTGCAACCCACTTGTAAGTTAAAATCACCAATTATTATTAGATTTTCATAACAAAGCTGTAAATGAACTAGATGTTTAGCCAGCTGCATAATTTGAGATATTACACAGCTGGGGGGATGTTATAATAAATGAACAGTCCAATCCAAGATTTTTACAATTAATGCATTTATAGGCGACTCAATTACACACAGAAGTTTCCTAATTATTAAAATGTCTCCTCTGTGTTTTACTTATCGAACTTGCTCCATATATGCAAATCCTGGTGGACAGAGTTGATAGTAACAACTCATCAAAGTCATTGCGCCAGGATTCAGTTATTAATAATATCTGAAAATATGAACCTTATGATTAACTAATTTTGCATTCAAGTAACCCACTTAAAAATATCTAACATCTCATCTATTAATATAAATTGATTGTTGCTGAGTGCATACAGAACTCATTGTAAAAAAACATTCTCCTGGGTTCCTGATAATAACCGGTATAGCAGATGTCATTAACACCTCTGCTTCACATGTCGTTTTAATCTTCTCCAAATATACCACTATCAGTATCCAAAACTAAGGACATAACAGCCAAAAACTAACCTGCATAATCATAATTCAACTAACTGAAATTTGATCAGCACGCCCTGCACCCTGGCCCGCTAAGAGGTACAGAAAGGGGCAGACTCTTAGGTGAAAGCCTGCCTATAGTTGCCTTTAAATGAGTGATGTCATCTGGTCAGGGTGGATTGGGCGTTCATGCAGGTAGCAATTATTGTTAGTAACATAAAGTGCACCATGCAAAGTACTTGTTGATTTGGACTTAAAGTTGGCTCTGTTGGAGTATATTTCAGTGCTTATCACCATTACGTAGAAGGAAGATCAATTTCTTTTACTACAACTACTACTGCTACTGCTACTACTACTACTACTACAACACATTTCTATAGCACTACACGACATATGCAGCACTTTACAAACATGCAAAAAGACAGTCCCTGCTCAATAGAGCTTACAAGTCTAATAAACAAACATACACGGCAAGAGACTATAAAGCAGGACAATGATTAAAAAGAAAAGAAAGTTCATAAGACTAAAAGCAGACAATCAGGCATAATAATTAAAAGCGGTTTCAAAAAGGTGACTCTTTAGATGGGCTTTAAACAAGTAACAGAGGGATATCACTTAGATATCAGATTTATTCGGCGCTTGCTACATACACAGCTTCCCATGAAGTCATCCACAATGTCATGGGACCTCAATGTGATATTTTAAAACAGCTGGGGAAATTTTCAATATACAGTGGTTACTGGGGCCATGGCAATATATGGAAACATAGCTCAATCTGTGTAGGTGTTAAATATATAGTAATTAAAATCCTCACTCTGTCCTCCTTTAAAATTTGTGGGAGATTGTGATCTGTAACTGAAGTGGAATTACACATCACATTTGTGGTAATTAGGACACCCTGTGGATTCTGGCAGTATATTTCAAGTTGGTAGACTTTGCAGTTAAACCTGCTTACGTGAATCTTTTTTGGTAATCCTTCCAGTTGAAGATGATTGCATCTGTTGCAGCTTGGGCAGATGGTTGGCACCGGGTTCTTTATTCATTCTGTTGTGCTCCCGCTTTTCCATGTCATTTGAACACAGCAATTGCAGAATAGATATTACAATGCCGATAACTTAGTAAGTGGGAAAATAGCAATCCTTTTACAAGAAAAAGCATTAGTACTCCAAAATGAAATTTATTAAAAATATTTTAAACGATAAATGTTAAATATTCCTGCTAAATGATTCTTTTGTTGCAAATCATCTGTCTGAGAAATTGATAGATTTCTCTGAAATACAGAGAGTTGTTTATTTGCCTGTACATCACACACGGAGTTTACTAAAAGAGCAAAAATATTTTATGACCTTCGGATTAATGAATCTGGGTGTTTATCTTACAAATATTTGCTATTTGTTCCAGAATGGCAACTCTTCGGGAATCGCAGCAAGTAGCTCTAGATGGAGAGATATTAGACTTTTTGTCCAAACTGTATGTGAACAGAGAAGAACAAATTAACATGGAGCTCGAATGCCGTGGGACTTCGAATAGGAGCTGTGCTGGAGCTGCACTTGTAACTGTCCAGGTGGGATTTCTAATTGTTTTCTTTTGCTGAAATAAGCAATTTAGCTCTTTCTCATGTATCTTTCTAGATTTCTTGACTTTTTTTTTAGAGAAGACTGTTAAGGTTTTAGCTGTCGTTGGTTAGATACAAAAACCCTACTGAGCTGTCAAACC
The DNA here is from genome assembly GCF_901001135.1 of Rhinatrema bivittatum. NCBI lineage: Eukaryota > Metazoa > Chordata > Amphibia > Gymnophiona > Rhinatrematidae > Rhinatrema > Rhinatrema bivittatum. The sequence continues at coordinate 789,859,723 of NC_042615.1, forward strand.
AGCAGCCATGCAAGCTCCAATCCATAAAAAAAGATAAATACCATTTCTTACCATCTGCTATAGATTTGTCAAACAATTTGATAATTTTCTGATGCCTCAGTTGATAAAAATTGTACAACTAGGAAAGGGACACAGTATACTATACATCTTTAGAGGACAACTTTCAAAGCCATTTGCCCAGGTAAATAGCCCTGTCTGATTCTTGCCCCATATATTTGGCTAAAAAGTACATACAGGTTTCCATAGCACTCATGTTTTAACCTGAATTATAAAGAGGTACTTCCATAAGTTTGTTTAGGTCAGGAGAGAGTAAATGACTTGTGGAGATTTGCATTTTCATAGGTACACATGTTGTTTTACACCTGATTGGATGCCTGTGCAAACTGCATACTTTACACCAGCAAATTTCAGAATGAAACTACCTTGCAATTAGAGGAGTTAGTGAAAACTACCCCCGCCCCCCCCCCCCCCCCCGGCTTAGTTTCTAAAAGTGGAAACCCTTCATTCTTTGTTGACAAACAGGGCTGATTGAACCATGAAACATGATGTGACATCATCTGATGATGCCAAACTGGCCCTTCTCTCTTAACTCATAGTACTTTTGCTCTACTGAGCATGAGCAGGAGTTCCTGTGCGGGCGTTGCCTCATGAGCCCCTCGGTCATTTTTTCATCTGAGCATCAGCACAGATGTGTATCCTATGTTTGTCTTTAATGATATTTCTTGGTATCCAGTTATAGAATTCTTTTTCTATTACTATATTGTCTCTTCAGTGCTATTTAAAAAAAAAAAAAAAAAAGTTCTTCATAGAAAATGTTGTTTTCCAGTAAGTGCTTCACTGCAGCCCTCTGTTGGCTAATTCAGCCATGCTTGATGGAGAAAGCAAGTTTGCATACCTTAAACAGTGATTTCTGTAAACAACAAGATGAATTAGCCATGAGTAATACCTGCCCACCTCCCTGGAGAGTCCACTAGCTAGCTAAACATAGCTCCAAAATTGACTGAGGGGCTAATGAGGCAACACTGGTGCAGGAAATCTCACACATGCTCATTAGAGCAAAATCTCTATGAGCTGAAAGAATAGGGTCTGTTTGACGCGGTCAGGTGTCATCACCCCACATATCATGGCTAATTCATCTTACTGTCTATGGAGAACAAAGGCAGGGGAGAAAGACTGATACTTCACTTTCAATGCATATCTAGCATAGCTCTCTGCTTCAATGGCAGGGGGAATGAAGAAAAGTGGATCTATATATAGACAACAACCAACAAGGACTGAATTACATAGTCTGGGTAAACAAATAAGCATGGGTGTAGCTTGCTTATTGCGGTGGTTACTACCCCTAACTAATTAAGGTAGATAATTTACTTAGATGCAGTTCTAACACTGCTCTCTACAGTAATGGTGGGGGTGGAAGGGAAATAGAACCAAAAGGTTACTAAGAGCCAAGAGTAACAGATAAGTATGAGAAAAAAAAAAGTGCAAAACTTGCTGGGCAGACTGGATGGGCCATTTGGTCTTCTTCTGCCGTCATTTCTATGTTTCTATAAGTAAACTTGCTTTATACTCTATGAGGTTCATGTTCAGCTAGCCACTGGGTGGACAAGTTATCTGGCTAGATAACTCGATTAAAATTATCTGGCTACCTTTAGCTGGATGACTTTAAACTGAACCAGCCAGCTTTTTTATATGGCTGGTTACTCTAAAGTTATGCAGCCTTTTGTAGCTGGATATAACCAGCCACTTAACCAGATGTCTTCAAAGGATATCTGGGTAAATAGCAGTCCTGTATTGCCTCCCCCCCGAAAAAAAATTTACCACAGGTTCCTGTCTCATTTCCAATGCCCCTCTTGAAATATAACAAAGCCCTTGGGGGGCCACAGTCCCCCCCCCCCCCCCAGGAAAAATTAGGCAAAGTTGCCAACCTCCAGTACCCCACCTTGCTGGAGTCATCCCCTAGAAAAAATAGTTGAATATTTTACCAGATAGAAAGAAATTTAAATGTGAACTATAAACGTGGTTATTTAAAAATGCTTATGAACTAACATAAAAACTGCAGAATAGACTGAACCACAAAGACATTAAGGATAAAAAAAAAATATAATCAAATCATGAAGACAAAATCAAATGAGAGAATATAAGATTCTCAAACATCCCTCTGGCTACAATGTGAAAACTATCATTTCGGTTTAACTTACTCTTTACCTTAAAGACTAGATCAATTATTAATACACTCTAGATAACTTCATTTGTTAATATCGTTGCATTCAATGAATAACAACGCTGTAACCAACCTTTGTTTGTCTATTGAGTAATAACTATGAAGATCACTTTGTAAAGCGTTGTGATCTAAACATGGAACAACTGTATATAAAATAAATAAATGTGTCTCCCCATCCTCCTCCTCTGTAAAGACTGAAGTGAAACATTGATTTAATTTTTCCGCTATGGCCTTATCTTCCCTGAGTGCCCTTCTTATCCCCTGATCATCTATGGCCCAGCTGACTCCCTTGCATGTTTTGTTTCTAATATACTTGATAAGGTTTTTCTTCTTTAGCAAGTCTGTCTTAGCCTGCTTTATTAGTGGCTTACACCTAATTTATTTATTTTATTTTTATTTATACAGTTTTTATGTACCGTTGTACAGAAACAAGTTCTATCTCTACGGTTTACAATAGTCACATTTTAAGAACATGATAAAAGAAAGAGAAAATAACAATATATCTTAAAATATCCAGAAATAAAATTCTATAAAACTTTATAAAATAGGACTAAAATTAATATTAAAAAGATAAGAACAGACTAAAAAGGGGAAGAATAGATCATATAAAAAAACCTGGATTATACTTCAGTGACCATTCCAAAAGCTTGTTTAAAAAGCCGCTTAGATCTTTCCTGAATCTCTTCAGATTATCTTGTAGCCATAGTTCTTGGGGCAGTTTGTTCAGAGGGACGGTCCAGCAATAGAAATTGCACGGGCCCTTACTTCGCTTAAGTGTGCAGACCTTACTGTTGGTACTGTCAGAAGGGCTTTATTGGCGGACCTGAGATTATTCTGAGGGATATGTAGTTTTATTGTAGAATTTAACCATGCAGACATATTTCCATATAATATTTTGTGGATAATGCATAAGGTTTTATATATTATTCTACTTTCTACTGGCAACCAATGTAAGTCCTTTAAAATTGGAGTGATATGATCCTTTTTTCTGGTATTTGAAAGAATATGAGCTGCAGTATTTTGCAGGACCTGTAAAGGGCGCAATGTCACTTTTGGGAGTCCTAGCATTGTGGAATTGCAATAGTCTAATTCAGTTAATAACAGAGCTTGGAGTATTGTTCTGACATTTTTATTTGAAAGGAATGGCTTCAAGCGTTTTAACATCATCAGTTTACTGAACCCTTCTTTAACTTTCTTAGAGATATGTGCTCTAAAATTTAATTCATAATCCATGATTATGCCTAAGTTCCTAGTTGTGTCCACGAATTGTAATTGGTTATATCATTGAGGGTTACCACTTTCTTTTCTGAGTTAACATTTTTCTGGTCTAAAATCATAAAAACAGATTTCTCTAAGTTTAAGATTAATTTCATTTGAGTTAGTAATTGTGTAATAATTTTAAGATTTGGCTCTGCTTGTATCCTTTTCTATTTTCCTCTTTAGACATTGCTTTCCATTTTTAAAGGATGCCTTTTTGGCTTTGATCGTTTCTTTCACTGCACCATTTAGCCATACTGGCACTGATCAGTAGTCATCGGCAGAGCTGTGTGCTCATGCATAAAAGCCTCTGCCTAGAACACAGCAATTTTGTGGGTGACACCAGTCGACGTTAATGCCTAATAGTAGAATCAGCTTTGCAAGCTGGCCAGTTCTTTTGTTTTCAGAAGGACACAATTTGGCCCAAGGATTTCACTTCTAGAAGGGAAAAATTCTGTGGAAAGCTTTTGCCTGATTCTTAAGTTTAGCGCTTTCAGGCAAAGTCCTACCATGCTTTGTGCTTAAGAGTTTGCTGGCACATTTTTTTCCTGTGCATTTTTCCCCCCTTACCTAAGTTAACTCACAGTCTGAAAACTGCCCTCCCTCACTATGGCTAAAAAATATGCCTGGTGATCTTCAACGCATGTCCTTTAAGCCATGTCAGTCACCAGGGGAGGGAAGAAAAGTATGCGCAAAGATAACCTATTCCTGCCTTTTTTCCATCCTTTTTCACTAGCAGTCTAACTGCAGAACATGCAGGTGCAAGTGACCGTGCATGCTTTGTACCCGTGGCAGATTTCAAAGTGATGGCGCCTGTGAATTTTTTTTTTTTTTTAAATATTCTGCTTTTCACACTTTTTTCAGCATTTCAAACAGGTATTGTAGGTATTTCCCTATCCCCAGAGGGCTTACAATCTAACGGCTCGATACAGTAAGGCCGCGGTAAAAACAGTGCGGCAGTGTCAGGCGCACCCTTCCTCCCCGCACGCACAGTTCTCCTGACCTAACACCTGATTCTCTCTTCTAATCGCATGCAAATGCATGCCGCGGCTGTGAAGCGGTAGGGAAGGGTTATGCCCGCGCAACCCATTTTACTGTATAGGCGCTGTAACAGCGCCTATACAGTAACCTGGGTGCGCTGGTACCTGTCATTTCAAATGACATTTGAAATGACAGGCACCAGGAAGTGTAAAAAAGTGTAAAAAGTGTAAAAAACAAAAAATCTGTGTGTTATATAAAAAAATAAAACAATTTTAAATACCTGTCGGAGGGCTGTGGGTCCAGGCGGCCGGTGGGCGGCGGGCAGCCATCAGCGGCATCCGGTAGTCCCTTCTCCCTTCCTCCCTCCTTCCCCTGCCTGGATGAGCGCCAAAATCGCACGGGCGGGTCGGCAGCGGGGGGGGGGGGGGGGGGGGGGGCGGCGGCAGGATCCGGGAGCGGCGGGTAGGCAGCAGCGGGGTCCGGGGGGGCAGCGGCAGCAGGATCCAGGGTCGGCAGCGAGATCCGGGGGGCGAGTAGCGGCAGCGTGTTCGATCGGGCAGGCAGGTAGGTGGCAAAATAAGATGGCCGCCTGCACGGGAAAATCGTGCAATTGGCCGCTGAAGACGTGACGTCACGACGTTTGGCGTCACGGGGTGTGACGTCACGTCTTCAGCGGCCAATTGCAGCTTTCCCCCGTGCAGGCGGCCATCTTTATTTTGCCACCTACCTGCCTGCCCGATCGAACACGCTGCCGCTACTCGCCCCCCGGAACTCGCTGCCGACCCTGGATCCTGCTGCCGCTGCCCCCCCGGACCCCGCTGCTGCCTACCCGCCGCTCCCGGATCCTGCTGCGGCCCCCCCCCCCCCCGCTGCCGACCCGCCCGTGCGATTTTGGCGCTCATCCAGGCAGGGAGGAAGGGAGAAGGGACTACCGGATGCCGCTGATGGCTGCCCGCCGCCCCACCGGCTGCCTGGACCCACGGCCCTCCGACAGGTATTTAAAATTGTTTTATTTTTTTATATAACACACAGGTTTTTTGTTTTTTACACTTACCGTAGCAGGCCCGAGCCTTGCTACTTTTTCGTTTGGTTTTTTTTTGCTTCGGGAGGAGGGGACCGGACGGGACCAGGGCGGGTAAGCAATGTTTTTACCCTACACTACACTACACTAACTCCTACTAGGGGGAGGCGGTAAACTAGCAGGTTAAGGCCGCGGCAGAACAGCGGGTTACGGAGGAGATAATATTAGCGCCCGTTACAGTATCGCAGTGGAATAGCTAATTCCTTCATTATACAGCTTTTTCGTTCATTTACATGCTGGGTGCGGAAAGGGTTTAGGAAAGGGTTTAGGAAGCGCTAAGGACGCGTGAAACTGGAGACTGTATCGCTGAATGGCCTTACTCGTCTGTATTGTGCGCTCCCAGCACGTTACAGATGGGGAATCTTTAACTCAACGTTACTGTATCGACCTGTAAGTTTGTACCTGAGGCAATGGAGGGTAAAGTGACTTGCCCAAGGTCACAAGGAGTGACAGTGGGACTTGAACCCTGGTCTCCTGATTCATAGCCCGCTGCTCTAACCACTAGGCTATTCCTCCACTCCTTTTCACTTTGCAAATCGATACAAAGTCCGTGGGTAAAAAGTCCACACACTGTCTTTGTTCCAAAACGGACAATTTGAATGCAAAAATGTGCTTATTTCAAAATTAAGCAAGCAAGTTGATTTGCAGGCTTTTATTTAAGTATATTTTTGCTCAGAATATAAAACTGGTTCTTAGATTTTATGGGCCCAATATTCAGAGTTATCCAGTTAACATGTGGGATATTCAGCAGCACGGGGCAATGCTACTGAATATCCCTGAAGAAATCACCACTTAGCCGGATAACTCATATCCAGCTAAGTTTAAATCTGCTTTTGAGCAGGTCTAACTTATCCATCTATCGTAGATGGATAAATCCGAATATCGGCACTTATCCGGCTATGATAGATGGATAAGTAGCTCCTCTTCGATCCATCTATTGCCCACCCGTTAGACATCTGGCTATCTTCTTAGCTGGATAAGTGCTTATTTGGCTAAGTGAAGAACGCTGAATGTAGCCGGATATTCAACGGTCATCACTTAGCTGGACATTGCACAGCCTCTATATGTGCAGTGTCTGTTGTCTGTACCCATTGTATTCTTTGCAATATGAATTGAAAGGGAGCCATCAGCCAGTCAGAGGCTTCAGTTTCCTACCTCAGTGATCTCAGATCTGTGCCACAAATAACTATTGGCACTTGGTAAGCACACCATTCATTCATTCCACTAACTTTGGTGCTCATCAAAGTGGTAGTTCCTAATGTTTGGTGCTTTTAGCATTTGAGAGATTAAAATAATTTCCCCTCAGTGCCCTATCTTATAAGAACAGTGCTTAAAATATGTTTTCACAAATAGAAGGGGAAGAATTAAGTTTCAATTGAAAATTACTTTTTACTCTTTACAGTTTTACTGGATCCTAATGAAGTGCTGTTATTAGCAAGCATGCCAATTTGCACAAATGTTGTGCATAAATAGGTATTATGTAAGTAATTGTAATGATTGCTGTCATTTGCATTTTGATGGTGACAGTGGCAGAACAGGTTTACTTTGAATTGGCACAATTACTTTTCATTTATCAAGTAATTGTTATCTGTGGCTTTTTCTCCTCAGTTTGAATGCATGCACATGAGTGAAGCAGTGAGCCAACAGCTTCATGTTTTGCGCAAAGAAGTAAAACAGTTACAAACAGAAGCCACAAAAGCACCTCCTCTGAACATCACAGAAGCAGCAGTGCATGTGGAAAACTTTATAACGTAAGTTGCACTGTCATTTCACTTTTGCTAAATTACTCATTTATTTTCAGCATTAGACTTACACTGCTTAAGGCTTGGAGTACATTTTCAAAGTTCTCTAGCCAGCTAGATCAGAGCCTTTGAAAAAGTACCTAGCTGAGCATCTAAGTTTAATTTCACTAGATGGCTAAGTTTAGCTGCTCAGAAACAGGCCGATATAGAACGGTGCGCTCGGCTGTTCGTTTCCAACCCGCGTCTATTACCCCTTATACTGTAAGGGTAACTGCATGTCGAAAATGCACAGCCAACCCCCGAAAACTAATAGCGCTGATCACATGCAAATGCATGTTGATGAGCCTATTAGTTAGTTGCCCGGGATACTGAAAGCCACCTCTTCGCTAATAAGGAGGCTGTAGGGACACGCTATTGTTCCTAGCGCCTCCTTATTAGCGCATCACCTCATTTAAATAGAGAATCATACCCCCAGGAGAGGTGCCTGGGTGCGGGAGAGGGGATGCTCAACCCGGAACTCCGGCTCTCCTGCATTTTTTACTGTATCTGCCTGAAAGTGGCTTGCTCCAAGGGTGGGGTTTGGTTGGTGGAAAATGTTAGTCTTCTAGTGCTGATTTTCTGTGCTACCTAGTTAAGTTGGTCTTAATCTTGAGTGACCAAATACCTAAACTAAATATATCAGACTATTAACCCCTGCCCCTTGTCAACCCTCCCCCTAGCTCGCCATCATAGAAACAGAGAAATGTGACAGCAAAGACTGTGTATGGTCTGTATAATCTGCCTATCCACAACAACAAATTCAGTTTACAATTCCTATCACTCTCTGAAATTCCCTGTGTTTATTCCATGCTTTCTTGAAATCTTGGTTTGTCTTAACCACTCCACAGGGAGGGTATTGCATGTATCTACAACCCTCTCTGTAAAGAAATATTTGTTTAGATTACTCCTGAGTCTGTCTTTCACCCTCATCCCATCCCTTGTTCTAGATCCTCCTTTCCTTTGAAAGAGGCTCACCTTCGGTGCATGGAAACCTTGGAAGCATGTAAATGTCTCTATCATATCTCCTCGTTCCCACCTTTCCTGTATGGCATATATGTTTAGGCTTCCAACAAGCCTACCCTCCCACTACTCCTTCCACATAATGTATAAAACTTCTCCCACAAGACTGTTTGATTTCCCTTGTAAATATCCTGTACATATATTTCTTAACTTTTATAAAACCTGTTTTTTATGTTTTTTGTTTCTTTTTTTTGAAACACCTTTATCTCTAATTTTACAGCTACTGTTCCAGGAATTGCCCTGCCTTCCTTTTGTTTCCTGAAAGTCTTCCAGTTATACCTTTTAATTCAAATTTTATAATTAATGTTCCATGTAAAGGCTCTGCCTACCTGTTTTGAGTTTCATTGTACACCGATACGATGTGCAAACGGTTGTCGGTATAAAAAAAATGTTAAATAAATAAAAATAAATAAAAATGTTTAGATCATTGAGTTTGTCCCCAAATACTTTAGAACAGAGATCACTGACCATTTTAGTAGCCACCTTCTGGAACGACTCCAATCATTTTATCCATCTGTTTGGCTACCTGAAGATTATCAAATATGATGACTTCCCCAGATACAGCTCTTCTTTGATTCTTAGAAAAATTTCATCCCCATGAACTGTACCTCTTCCTTGGGCTTTTGCAGCCTAAATGTAAAACTCCACATTTTTTACCATTAAATCTTAGCTGCCAGATCCTAGACCATTCCTTGAGCTTAGCTAGATCCCTTCTTTATATTTTGCATATCTTCTAGTCCTGGGGGAATTCTGTGCTACTGTGGAGCGCAGGATTTGCGCAGAATTCCCCCCCTGCGTGGAGGAGACCCTACCATGCCGTGAACGGAGTGTGCGAAGATGAAGGCCCCCATGTGCCGCAGGACATGCTCCGCTCACGGCAAAGAGAAGGCCTCGATGAGAGTGAATGTGTTTGTGTGTGAGAGGAGAGGGGGATGTGAGAGAGGGTGAGAGAGCAGGGGGGAGGGCATCCAACTGTGAAACATGCAAAGGAGCTAGAGATGTGAAATTTTACAATGCAGCTCAGTTTACTGTGCTTACCACACTTTTAGCTTTTGACACATATTTGTTTAGATATATTTTCATAAATTAGTCATCAAAGTCAGTGCAAAACTTTGTATGCTGACTTTTTTTTTTTTTTTTTAACCTTGCATTGGTCAGTGGTGGCTGAGTCACTGCCAGTTCAGCAAAATTGACAACTCCATCACCTAGGGGCCATTCGAGACAGCCAGACAAGGTACCAGCCACAGGTTTCCAAGCTTTTATTTAAGCACAAAACAAGAAAAGGCAAGACACTACATACGAGAATACTTAAACTGCAGATTTCACAAAAATGTACTTGATCTTTTTTCCTGCCTTGCACATGCTTTTGAATATCCCATCAATGCATGACAAAGTGGCATGTGAATAAATGTACTGCCTGCCAGATGAAGTTGTTATGGATGCATCAAGGGTAGCAATAATGTGCTCTTCTGGAACACATGTGTCTCTATGGGGTGGCCAGTAAAATGACTTCGCATATATGGCCAATCCACCAGGAATTATCATAGATATAAGCTAAATACTGACCAGTTTGGAAGCAGGATACTTGAAGGGCAGGAAAATATTCACGTTCATGTTCTAGAACACTTGCCAGGTCATTTTACTGGCCACCCCATAGAAACAATTGTTGTTTCCAGAAAAGCATCCACCAGAGGAAGTACTAGCCTCTGGTCCCTCGCTCCCGTTCCCAAAAGGTGAGCTCTCACAGCCGTCCCAGGCCACAGGAAGTATCAGATTTGTGGTGGGGAAACAGCTCTTCCAGTACAGAGTGTTGCCGTTCGGGCTAGCTTCGGCCCCACATGTCTTTACCAAATGTCTGGCCATGGTGGGGGTGCACCTCTGCAGACTGGAAGTGCATGTTTTCCCATATCTGGACAATTGGCTGTACAAGAGCACTTCTTGGGCAGGGGCAGATCGGTCCTTGCACTTGACCATTCGGGTATTTGAGTCACTAGGGTTTGTCATCAGTTACCCGGTCTCACCTCAGCCCGTCACCTCAATTGGAATTTATAGGAGCCCTGCTAGACACAGCTCAGGCAAAGGCCTTCCTGCTGTGCCTTGGTGTCCATTTCGGAGATGATTCAACAGAGCTAGCAGGTGTCACCCTGACACATGTTGAATCTGCTGGGCCATATGGGCACAACCATCCATGTCACTCCCTTGGCACGTGTGCATATGCGCAGAGCCCAATTGGCCTTAAGGTCGCAGTGGCACATCTGCATCAGGCCATCTCTCCGGGACTCCTTGTCCTGGTGGCGCGTCCTTTCCAATTTGGAACAGGGAATATCATTCCAGAATCCCCCTACCCATATTGTCCTTACCACGGATGCATCTACTCTGGGGTGGGGTGCCCATGTGGATGGGCTCCACACCCAGGGTCTGTGGTCCACTCAAGAACTAGTATGTCATTTCCTGGAGCTCCAGGAGATCGTGTGCTCTATCATCTTTCAGGGATTGGCGCCAACTAAATCATCCTGTTCAAGATAGGCAACCAAGTTGCCATGTGGTATGTCAACAAGCAAGGAGGCATGGGGGTCGTACTTCCTGTCTATGGAAGAGTTACAGATCTGGTCCTGAGACAGACTGAGTTGGACCTTCAGGCCCCACAAGTGGTCCCTCGACCAGGAGGTAGCGAACCGTATCTTCCGCCTCTGGTGGAACCCAGACGTGGACTTATTCACGTCCCCCTGCAACAGGAAGGTGACTCAGTTATCTTCCCTGTATAGGTTGAACAGCAGACTCACTTCGGATGCCTTTGCCCGCCATTGGGGCAAGAGTCTTCTGTATGCATATTCTCTGCTCCCTCTAGTCACAAAGACTCTCCTGAATCTTCAACAGGACCAAGGGACCATGAACCTCCTAGCCCCCCATTGACTGCGACAAGTCTGGTTCCCACTCCTACGGGAGTTGACCTTCCAGAAACCGATCAGTCTGGGTACTTCCCCAGATCCCATGGCTCAGGATCAGGGCAGGCTGTGGCATCCCAATCACCAGGCCCTGTCACTCACAGCCTGGATGTTGAGAGGCTAATCCTGCAGCCACTTGATCTTTCTGGAGATGTTTCTCGGGTCCTGGTAGCTTCTCGAAAGTCTTCCACTAGGAAGACCTACAGACTAAAGTGGACCTACAGACTAAAGTGGAGGAGGTTATATGCTAATGATAAATTGCCTGTAGTTATTTCTTTGATAAAACCAATGAGGTATCAGCTGCTATAAGTTCCCTCTGGACTTATACTGCTTCCAGATATCCTTGTCTGTGCAGCGTGCTATGTTTAGTCTCCACAGAAATAGTTTGTAATTCTCTGGGGGGGTCCCTATGTGAAGAGGGATCCCACATGGACGTGTGGATTAGGGCATGCTGGGCATCTAACCGGTTTTATTTATCAACTCATGTTGCACATCTCATCCAGTACTGTAAAACTGACAGTAAGAGCAAAAAGTGTCATCCTACTTCATTAAACTGCACATTACAATCCATGCTGATTAATGTTCTTTTTCTAATATCAGCTGTTCCTAGACATTGCATTCAATGACTGCAAATCTGATTGAGGAAAAAGTGCCATCCTAATCCCTCAAGCTGAACAGTATAACTCATATAAAGCACATTAAGCCCCTGAAGCAGCTCCAAGACAGGAGTGAAACTCAGCCTGAGTCGGGCTTTTTAAAGTGTTTTATTGTCTCCTTTGAAATAAATGTTAATTGACGGACATCGGGTATCTATTTCTTTTTTACTTCCCCCTCTGTTACCAACAGCACTGTAGTTGTTGTGCCCATTGGCATATGGTTGGTGCTTGTTGGTCCCCTTTTGTGTTGTGGAGCAGCCTGTAGCTAGGAATTCACCCGTGTGTGAGGACTACCATCCTGCTTGTCCTAGGAGAAAGGAAAGTTGCTTACCTGTAACAGGTGTTCTCCTAGGACAGCAGGATGAAACCTGCTCGCCACCCTATGGAGTTTTGTCTCTCCTATGTTTTATAGTTTTAATTTTTCGTAATTCTATGTTAGGAGACTGAAGAGGGACCCCGCATGGACGTGTAGATTAGGGCATGCTGGACATGCTCTGTGCGCCTAGTCAAAATTCTAGAAACTTTGACATACATTTTCCTTGCTGGGCTCCTTCCGATGATGTCACCCATATGTGAGGACTGACATCCTGTTGTCCTGGGAGAGCACCTGTGACAGGTAAGCAACTCTGCTTTCCAGTTGGCTGCAGAGCCTCCTAGTGAAAATCCTAGATGTAGGCCATGGGCCATGACTACTGATCCAATTATGGCCTAAATCGAAGTGTACATCAGGAGCAAAGAGGAGTCAAAATACACCTTAAATTTCTATTGTAAAATTTTTCAGATACTTTGTTGGCTCATAATAAGGAAGACAAGCTCACATTATATTCCAAACTTTGCACTGGGATTTACCACTAAGAGTTGTACTAATTGACAAAATTTCAGGCCCCTGTCGAGCTGTAGAACCTGGACAAAATGGCCATTTTAGGTTGCGCGGAGCATGGTACTCAGAGGTGACCTCCATTTAACTGCCTCTAGCTCTCCAACCAATGGAGATCCAGGTGAAAAATTTAGTATGGTTTTGTTTGAGACCCTAGAAAATATCCGTGGAAAATTTTGTTCGATTTAGAGGAAGTTGAAAGTGGATCCCCTAGTCCACTTGATATGAAATGACACTGGTGAGTGCTGATATTCAGCGTTACCATCCTAAAATTGGCTAGGTAGATCTGATGCAGCCAAGAGTTACTCCTGCCTCATCCTGACGGAAATATATTTGGATCTGAGGGCTTCATTCAAATTAAAGGCATGCATGTATTTGGGTGAATGGGCCTATCGGAGGGCAGATCGGAGGAATTTATCAGAACATTTGTTGTAGCCCCACTTATTGCTTGCCTTGAATGTGGTGCATATTTTCTTTTAGCTTTTTCTTTTGGACAACTATTTCATAAATCTTGTTTATTTACAGCAGTTAATATTTGGGAAAACCTGATAATTTTATGCTATTTGTTCTCCAGAGGCCTAAAAAATAATTTGGGTAATTTGAGGTCTGAATCATTTTCTATAAAGTATTGTATTTCCTTGCAGCTCTTAATAAGTGTTTTGCAACAACCTGGCAAATGTTCACTTGATACTGGTTATGAAATCTGTAGAAGAAACATAGTGGCTGTTAAAATACCATGTAGTTATATCACTGAGCATAGTCACAAATTGTCTAAACGAGTGCATTGTTCTTTGTAAAACTTGTACATGGAAAATATAAAAACATTTCTTAATGAAAATTTGAAGGGTAATTTATATCTTGCTTCCATAGCCTGTTTTTGAAGTTTTCTTTATGAAAGCAGTAAGTTACTTCAGGATACAGCTTATGAATGGACTCATTAGGGCAGGCAGCTGAGCATGAGCACAGGGAGTCTCCCTTTCTTCCACTCCAGATTCCCTCTCCTCCTCATTCATCTTCCATCATCAAAATCCCATTCCCATGCTAATTCCTGGATTCTTCATTCCTCCATTCACCAGACCAATCCCTGAGATCTCGTCTCCACCTAAAAACCTTAAAAAAAAAAAAAAATAATAATATATATATATATATATATATTTCAGACACTTTAAAGGTAAGAGGACAATTTGATTTTTAAAAACAAAAATAAAATTATTTGCATTTAGAATAGTGTTCCACAAACTATTGGTCCTGATCCCAAATGGAGTTACAAAATCCTTATATGGGGTCTCAAGCACGTCCACACAAAAAAAAACCAAACAAAAAACCCACGTGTACAGTGAGTACCATGTGGCCACTTAACACAGCAAACCCACGCTTTCCTTTCAACTATGAAGTACAAACTGAAGATCCACGCGCAGTGCACATGGATGCACCGATTTTATAACAAACGCGTGTATTTGTGCGCGTTACAAAATTGGCTATCTGTGCGTAAATGCACACCCAATTTTATATTGATGCACGCATGTACCTGCGAATGCCATCTTGATTGCGTAAGTGGGAGGAAGTTTAGTATGTACGCGCAGCGACACAATTAGCCTTTTTCCCAGTTCACCCCAGTAAAGGACTTCTAAACCCCCTAGCTAACTTGCCTCCCTTTCACTCTATTATCCCCAATCCTTAAAACCCTGCTAACTAGCATTTTTGTTTTGTTATATGACTTACACACCGTCCATAGCAGAAGCAAAGTTACGTGGTAGGGGACCCTGGTGCGCGCTTGTGCGCATCAATACTTATGCGCTGGTTTCCATTTAAATTCCCAAAATGCCTATGCCCCATCTAGACTATGCCCACATCCTGCCCCTTTTTTCGACTTTTTTCTTTTGTGCATGTACCGGGAGATACGCTATCCATGGATGCTTCTTAAAATACATGCACCGCGTGCTGGCCCACTAGACACGCAAATCTCCCGGCTTCGATGCACGTAGGGCTTTTAAAATTCACCTGCATGTGTACTTGCTGGAGAGCATAGAGCAGGGAGTCAGTTGCTCTCATGTCTCTTCTAGCTGAGAAAAAAGTGAAGAGCCGGGACCAGGTACAATACGTTAGTGCTCACAATTGCTGCTTCTCTCCTGCCTCTGGGTGATTCCTGGTGCCTGCAAAGGCTGAAATCCTACTGGCCTACACCTCCAAATTGCTGCTACCAGTCCAAGCTCGCAGTCCACTCCTTTATTCCCTGGTGATTGCCACTACCACAAGCCCAGACCTGTTCTCCCCCTCACCAACAATCACGGACAACCCAGGCTCACTTTCTTTCATCCCCCACCCTCCACCCTCTGACAATTAACATTGACTTGCTGGCTCTGCGACAGCATGGTCACACATGAACATGGGGGTCGAATGCAGAGTAAGTGGCCCCGGCCACTTCAAGTTTTGCATCAGCCTCTCCAACTTCAGCCACTGCTCTTTTACCAAGCTGCGTGGGATCACCAAGGGCTGTGAATCCTCGCTGGCCCAAGGCACCCCCTTTCTCCTACTCTTTCCATCTATAACACTTTTAAAAACATGACTATAAGGGGAGTTGGGGTTAAAAGGCACGCGTTTGAAGGCTCACCTAGATATCCTAATAGCCTTGCATTGGCCCTTTGAAAGAGGGTGTCAGCTGGCCAGGGTTGGTGGAAAGGAGAGAGGGGGATGAATCTGGGAAGGGAGAAGATGGATGAGTCCGGGGGAGGTGAGCTTGGAGGAACGAGAGAGTGAGGGGGTGAGCCTGAAATGGGTCAAGTGGAGAAAAAGGGTTTTAGAAAGAATGAATGAGCCAGAGGGAGAGTGGATAAGTCTGGGGAGGAGGAGAAAGTATGTAAGGGTATGAGGCTAGGGTAGCAAATGAGGCAGGGGGGTGTGAGATGAAAGATGAGCCGTGTGTGTGTGTGTGTGTGTGTGTGTGTGTGTGTGTTTTTGTGAAAAAGTGGCAGAGTATGGGAAGAGGCGAGAGGGAGAGCATGGAGGTTGGGGTGGTGAGAAAAGGGCTGAGTTTGGGTGGGGAAGAGAGTGAAAGGGTGAGCCTGGGGTAAGTGTGGGAGGGGGAGGTTGAGAGAAGGAATGAGATTCTTTTGGGGGCTGCCCTCCTCATTACATCCTGTTCTGCTAATTTGTTTTGGTCATTGTCTGGGGTCATGTGAATGTTCTCATACTAAAATGGGGCCACGCCTGCTAAACGCTTGGAAAGCCCTTACCTAGAAGGTGACTTTCTGTAGTCTGTCTAGTTATAAAGGTACCTTTTATCGTATATAGTTAATTTTTAGAGGGACGCTATCAGTAATTTCTTTGTGAAAATTAGTATTACGTATGCATGCTAAAAGCGCCTGCTATTTGTCAGCAGGTGTTTTGGGAACGGGGGTAGGTGGTATAATTGTATATGTACTTTTGAAAATTCCAATATACAGAAAGCATTCACCACACACTTCAATAGTGCAGAATAAAGAAATGATACCAAAATTTGGAGAGAGAGAGACCTCAGAAAAGAGATGCTGCAGCTCAAGGCTATTAGTAAAGCATATGTCCTTTCCAATCATAGGTCTGAAAAACCTCTACAAAATTATTTTACTTAATGTGAAAATCCACACAAACTAATTTTATTCAAGTTTTTTATACATAAAAAAGAACTTACCAGCTTTCCCAACCTCCAACAATTCTACCAAGGCTTTAGGAAGAAGACATTCAAAACAAAATCTGTGGCTTTAAAAAGATGTAATTTTGGACAGAAAGCCCAAATCTGATGTGGCTTTCGAAAATAAATAAATGTGCATTTTAGTCCCCTAAACCAAACGTGCTCAACAGAATGCCTCTTTTTAGTGCAGCTGAATGCAGGCTTTTTAGTTGCCCTGAAGAAGGCAATTTTCAGATTGGCCATTTTACATAGGTAAACAAGTTATTCCCTCTTAATATACAAATAAATTCAAATTTATGAAGATGTGGCACAGATTTGTCCCAGAATTTTTAGAAACTTTGCTACAGAGTTATCTAACTCTCATTAGAAAGTCTACTCTTGAGCTGCTGCAGGAACATGGGGCTGTGCCTATAGCTAAGTTGTGACTGTTTATTAGGTATCATGGAATATCTTTCAGACAGAGTGCTAGGTGGTGGGACATCCCCTGTCTTACAAGAATGAGGAATAGGGTACCTTGCAAAATAGACCAATTTAAGGCTAATGCCATTTGGAAGGATCCTGTCCCATCACATTGTATTTTTTAAAGACTGTCTGTGGAGCATTGTTGAGTATAATCGTAAGATCACTGTGAGGTAGCTAGTTGGAAAGGAATGTTGGCATTCACAACCTGGGCATAACTAACATAGCCATAATACCTGTATTATTAGCTGCTTGTGCAATTTCAGAGGCTTGCAAACTGAGCACAAGAAAGTTTGGCCAGTTTCGCCTCATTGCTTCATTAGTAGTAATACCAGAGGATTATAATAGTCTCTTAATGTTACCGACTTCCTTAGTTCATACAACAAAATGTGAGCTTATATATGCCTCCCAGCAGATGGCTCCCAAGAGCCTTTCTACAATAGAAATAAAGGGTTACTTTTATTTTTTTATGTTCAGAATTGTGATTAATGAAGTAGCATTTTCTAGTATTTCCCTTGTCCTATGACTTGCAATTTCAGCAATTATACAAGAATTTTCTTAGACCACATCAGATCAAATAATACTGTATAATTTGCCTTCTCCAAGTTATGTGTTCATTTTTTTTATAGCATTTTGATGGTTAATTTATCCCTTTTAGCTCTAACACTCAGAATTAATTACTTCAGTATCTAGCTCTGGATTAGTTTAATTGTGGGGTCCATATTCAGCTAGGGAGCAACTAATTAAGTTAGCCGGATATACCTATCCGGCTAACTTAATCAGGATATTCAGTGGCACAGCTTGAATATACCTGGCTATCTTAGTTAGCTCTACGGCGCAACCAGAGTTGGCTGCATAAGTTAATGCACTAACTCTGGTCCACTCTGAAATGCCTCCCGCCCACCCCTGTACCACCCCAAAATTATGCGGCTAGAATTTAACTTTTCTGTTATCCGTCTAAATGACTTCGGAATATCAGCCTCCTTGTTTCTCTCCTTGTTATATTCATACTAGGAAGTTATTGCAGAATTATATGAAGATTAGTTTCCTGTGGTGTTGGCTTTAATCTTGGCATTGAATGTGGACTTTTTTAGTTACCTGTAAAGTAACTAACTAATCCAGGAAGAATTATTCTTTGAGTGAGAATAGCTCCTCTAGAGTTGGGATAGAACTTAAATCTCCAGAGTTGTCCTTCTGTGAGTCCAAAAGTGCTTTTAGCACACATGCACAAATTGTAGCTAAATCATTCCTCATAACTGGGACACCTATATAAATTCTCACCTTGGCATTTTTGTAGACCTATGCTGCACTTTACTGCATGTAAGAAAGTTGCATTGTGGTGATGTCATATACTACACAGTTGAGCAAAGTTTGCCTATATGTGTTTTTATACAGAGCCTTAGTCAATGCCTACCGGCTGCAGCCATTGCCTGGTATTCAGAAAGTTGGAATTGGCTCGTTTTATGCAGTTGTGGACTTTGTTTGTGATGAAACACAGCGTTATCCACCCACAAGGCAGTTCTTTACTTCATGCATTGAGATCCTGGGGCAAGTAAGTTTATTTTGACTTATCGTTGAATTTCCATGCATTTAAGCATCTGACCTTAATTAAGCCATTTACTACCCCCTCCCATCTCCTACTCTGTTTATTACTTATCTGACAATATGTTTGATAGTGATATGAAATGAAAAATGGATTGAATTTCACTTAGAACTAAGGCACACAATAAAGCTAGTTGCACTGGTCAGATTTACAGCTAGTATTCAAGAAGAAGACAGATGCTGTCTTGAGAATGATTTAATTTATATTCTAGATGGTATTTGGTGGTGAAAGCACAGAGGTAGGAAACAGCCATTTTATTTATTTATTTATTTATTTGAAATTATTTATAACCCGCTTCCTCCAAAGTTCGGGGTGGGGTACAATTGAACATACATAAAATATTAAAACAATAAAAACACAAATTATACTAACAACAAGCAGAGACCAGTCTTGATGAAGGACAGTTACAAAGTGCCGTACATTCGAGGTCTTACTAGTGCATTGGATAAAGCAATTTAAACATATATATTGGGCTGCCTGCTCCTGGATTAAATCCTTAAACGTGATGTTGAGAAAGTAAGTCTTTAAGGCTTTTCTGAATTCTTTAGAATCTTCAATAGTGTGGAACTGCGCAGGCAATAAATTCTACAGAGAGGGGCCGGAGACGGAAAAGGCTCTTCCCCTTGTTGAGTCAAGTCTGGCAAAACCAGTGGGATAGGAATCTCCAAGAGTTGCAGGCTAGATGACCGGAGGAAGCAGCTAGGTGTATACATTTTGTGTTGCATTTATCCACAGAGAAGAGTTATGGATAACTGAAGCTAATTTATATCTGAGAAGTCCTTGAACCAGAAGCCAATACCGGTTGAATAATACTGTGGTCCTAGATCTTGGTGCCAGTTAGTAGACGAATGCCAGAATTCTGGATGATTTGCAAGGCTCTAATGGAGCATTGTGGGTAGGCCGGTGTATGGGGAGTTACAGTAGTCTTTCGAAGAGAAAAACGAAAGACCGAAGTACAGTCCTGAACTCGGAAGTATTTAGATGTTTGAGGAGTTTTAGATTTGCAAAGGAATTTTGTATGACAGTGGAAATGTGTGGTTTTACAGAGAGATGTTGACCAAAAGTAAAGCCAAGGTTATGTACTTTATTGGAAGTTTTAATTGATTCACTTTGAAAATATATAGGATATCAGGAACCTCAAATTGTAGGCACTGACCAAGAATGAGAATTATTATTATTATTTTTTTTTTTTTAGAATAAGAGTGAGACTATTGGGGTGGATTTTAAGAGCCCTGCTCGCCTAAATCCGGGCGGATTTGGCGAGCAGGGCCCTGCGCGCCGGTGCGCCTATTTTACATAGGCCTACCGGCGCGCGCAGAGCCCCGGGATTCGCGTAAGTCCCGGGGTTTTCTGAGGGGGGCGTGTCGGGGGGCGGGCCTGATCCGCACGGCGTTTTCGGGGCGTATCGGGAGCGTTTCGGGGGCAGGCCCGGGGCGTGGTTATGGCCCAGGGTGGTCCGGGGGCGTGGCCGCGCCCTCTGGACCCGCCCCCAGGTCGCGTCCCGGCGCGCTAGCGACCCGCTGGCGAGCGGGGATTTACATCTCCCTCCGGGAGGCGTAAATCCCCCGACAAAGGTAAAGGGGGGGTTTAGACAGGGCCGGGCGGGTGGGTTAGGTAGGGGAAGGGAAGGTGAGGGGAGGGCAAAAGAAAGTTCCCTCCAAGGCTGCTCCGATTTCGGAGCGGCCTCGGAGGGAACGGGGGTAGGCTGCGCGGCTCGGCGCGCGCCAGCTATACGGAATCGATAGCCTTGCGCGCACCGATCCAGGATTTTAGCAGATACGCGTGGCTACGCGCGTATCTACTAAAATCCCACGTACTTTTGCTTGCGCCTGATGCGCCAGCAAAAATACGCCAAATCACGCGGTTTGAAAATCTACCCCATTATGTGTTAATCAATGTTTTATTGAAGATAGACATAACTTTGCAAAATTAGCGGTAGCAGACCAGGATGATTTTACAGGAAAGAAAAACTGGATGTCATCTGCATAAAGTTTATCTTAAAGCCCAAGGGTCATAGCAATCGACAGAGTGAAGCAAGATAGATGTTGAAAAGAGCAGCAGAAAGTGCAGAATCCTGAGGGACACCCATGGAGATGAAATGCCATCATAAGTGTGAGCCAACAGTTTTGATCTGTTGTCATCTGTTAGAAAGAGAAGAAGAGAACCAGGAGAGGACAGGGCCAGGGATACCAGAATCTGGGAGACATGGCAGGAGAATTTGGTGATCAATTATATCAAATGCTGATGTTATGTCCAAGAGAATTAGCATCTTCTGGGACATGAGTTCAAATTGCCACTAGAGCTTGATCCACTTTCTGATTTGAATCAGCAGTGTCTCCTTTCGCAACAGAATTTTCAAGGCGTGGAGTAGGGTGGCTCAAAGTAATCAGCTTCCTGAGACAAGGGATGAGATGGCACTCCCCTGTCAAGACAGAGCATTTATAATATCAGAATTTACAAGAAAAAGAACATTCATAGTATAGTCTTCTGAGATAAAAATGTAATTTCCAATATGTATATTATATTTACATGAACTGCTGTGGTGCCAAAGAGGAAACCCTGCAAAAAAAAAAAAAAAAAAAAAGACATTTGACACCCGTACGATACTAGGCCTGTTGTAAAGTGCATTGCGTTTGGCCCTCAAAAAGTCATGAGTAAACTCAGTTTCAATCTAGTAAACCTTCCCTACCAAACCAGCACTGACTGCCAGCACTCAAACAGTAGGAGCCCTATCCATGAAAACGTAACACTGTAAATATAACACCATGCCCTAAAATACAATACAGCGCCTATTAAAAAACAGAACAAGCGAGGCAGCTATAGATCCCTAAATAGAAACTATACTCGGTAGGTTTGTAAAAATGTGTGTAAATGAAATAAAAAAAAACAAAACAAAACTGAAATATCACATTTACATAAGTATTCAGACCCTTTTCTCAGTACTTTGTTGAGGCACCTTTTGCAGCGATTACAGCCTCAAGTCTTTTTGGGTATGATGCTACAATCTTGGCACATCTGAATTTGGGAATTTTCAGCCATTCTCTGCAGATCCTCTCAAGCTCTGTCAGGTTGTTGGGGATCATCGATGCACAGCTATTTTCAGGTCTCTCCATTTTCATTTCATTTTTATTTTATATTTCGCTTTTCGCACTTTTTCAGCACTTCAAAGCGGATTACATTCAGGTACTGTAGTATTGTCTCCAGAGATGTTTGATCAGGTTCAAGTCTGGGCTCTGGCTGGGCCACTCAAGGACATTCACAGACTTGTCCCGAAGCCACTCCTGTGTTGTCTTTGTGTGTGCATAGGGTCGTTGACATGTTGGAAAGTGAATGATCACCTCAATCTGAGATCCAGAGTGCTCTGGAGTAGATTTTCATCAGGGATCTCTCTGTACTTTGCTCTGTTCATCTTTCCGTCTATCCTGATTGGTCTAAAAATTCCTGTAGCTGAAAAACATCCCACCACCATGTTTCACTGTAGGAATGATATTTGCAAAGGATTGAGCAGTGCCTGGTTTCCTCCAGGCATGATGTTTGGCATTCAGTCCAAAGAGTTAAGTCTTGGGTTCATCAGACCAGAGAATATTGTTTTATCATGTATGATTTTTTTACCCACCAGTGAGATGTTGTATGTGTGCATCTGGTGCAAAGAGCTCCTATCTCTCAGAGAACTAGTCCTATCTCTGGAGGCTAGAGTGGCAAACCTGGAGGAACTGAGACAGACAGAGAGGTATATAGATGAGACTTTCAGGGACATAGTAGACAAGTCCCAACTCCAGTCTGGCAGCCCTGGTGCTGCCTTGGAGGAGGAAGCACTCCTGGTCAGAGAGAATCAACCCTGTTTGGCAGGAAATGATCCTGTAGCAAAGACCTGTTCTTCAGGTGTGATGCATTTTCCTCTTGCACCAAGGAAGTGTCTCCCAGGGCTACTGCCCAGGACAGAATGTTTAAGTCAGCTGTCAGAGTTGGTGATTCAATTATTAGGAATGTAGATAGCTGGGTGACTGGTGGGCTTGAGGATCACCTGGTAACATGCCTACCTGGTGCGAAGGTGCGGACCTTATGCGTCACCTAGATAGGATTTTAGACAGTGCTGAAGAGGAGCCGGCTGTCGTGGTACATGTGGGCACCAACAGCATAAGAAAATGTGGGAAGGAAGTTCTGGAAGCCAAATATAGGCTCTTAGATAGAAAGCTGAAAACCAGAACCTCCAGGGTAGCATTCTCTGAAATGCTCTCTGTTCCATGCGAAGCTCCCCAAAGGCAGGCAGAATTCCGGAGTCTCAATGTGTGGATGAGACTATGGTACAAGGAAGAGGGTTTCAGTTTTACAAGAAACTGGGGAATCTTTTGGGGAAAGGAGAGTCTTTTCCAAAGAGATTGGCTCCACCTTAACCAGGGTGGAACCAGGCTGCCGACGCTAACCTTTAAAAAGGAGAAAGAGCAGCTTTTAAACTAGAACAAAGGGGAAAGCCGACAGTTGCTCAGCAGCGGATGGTTCAGAGGGAGGTATCTTTGAAGGATACTAATGAAGCATTAGAGTTAGGGCATCCAAATGGAGAGATTCCAATAATTAGAAAAATAGTCCACGTGCCTATAAATAATCACCTGAACTAAAAGATTCCAAATTATCCCTGACAATTGAAAAACAGAATGTTAATGCAAACAAAAAACACACTTTGAAATGTTTGTATGCTAATGCCAGAAGTCTAAGAAGAAAGATGGGAGAGTTAGAGTGTATAGCAGGGAATGATGATATAGACTTAATAGGCATCTCGGAGACATGGTGGAAGGAGGATAACCAATGGGATAGGGCTATACCAGGGTACAGATTATATCGCAATGATAGAGAGGAGTAACTTGGTGGTGGGCTGTTGCTTTATGTCCGAGATGGCATAGAGACCAACAAGATAAAGATCCTGAATGAGACTAAATGCACAATCAAATCTTTTGGGGTAGATTTTAAAAAAGCATGCCTTCGCGTACTTTTATTGGTGCATCAGGCGCAAACAAAAGTACGCTGGATTTTAGTAGATACGCACGTAGTCGCGTGTATCTGCTAAAATCCTGGATCGGCGCGCGCGCAAGGCTGCCGATTTCGTGTAGCCGGCGCGCGCCGAGCCGCGCAGCCTACCTCCGTTCCCTCCGAGGCCGCTCCGAAATCGGAGCGGCCTCGGAGGTAATTCGCTTTTGCCCTCCCCTCACCTTCCCCTCCCTTCCTCTACCTAACCCACCCCCCCGGCCCTGTCTAAACCCCCCCCTACCTTTGTCGGGGGATTTACGCCTCCCGGAGGGAGAAGTAAATCCCTGCGCGCCAACGGGCCGCTAGCGCGCCGAGACGCGACCTGGGGGCGGTTCCCGGAGGGCGCGGCCACGCCCCCGGGCCGAAACTACGCTCCCGGAATGCTGCGTACCGCCCCCAAAACGCCGCGCAGATCCGACACGCCCCCCGACACGCCCCCCTCGAAAAACTCCGGGACTTACGCGAGTCCCGGGGCTCTGCGTGCGCCGGTAGGCCTATGGAACATAGGCGCACCGGCGCGCAAGGCCCTGCTCACGTAAATCCGGGCTTTTAAAATCCGCCCCTTTGTGTATAGAAATCCTGTTTGTGTTGGCGATAGGAGTATACTACTGTGGAACTGGTCAAAATGATGAGATGGACAATTAGGGAAGCTAACCAAATTGATAGTGCAATAATAATGGGAGATTTCAATTACCAATATTAACTGGGTAAATGTAACATCAGGACATGCTAGAGAGAGAAAATTCCTGGATGGAATAAATGACAATTTTATGGAGCATTCAGTTCTGGAACGAGAGGGAGCAATTTTAGATCTAATTCTCAGTGGAGACCAGGACCTATCAAGTTTGCAATTGATATATCTAATTTAGAAATATAATTCCAAAGTGTTTCCATTGTAATATTAGGTGGCTTCAATATCACAGTTCTGGAGGCCTTAGGTTTAATAATTATGGCACTATCTTGTTTTTATCCAATCCCAAGTTTTCTACCTTCGGTGTGCTTTCTTCCTTAGGAGTCAGAGGGAAACCACTAATATCTCCCAACTCAGAGATTTCAAGTGATGCCTGAACACCAGGCTCATAGGTTGTTAATTCTTTAGTCTCTCTCTGTTCTTCTCCTAAATTCTCCAGACCACTTTCAGCTTCTTGAGATATTCCTGGCCTTTCTTCGGGAAGAACCCCTTTTATACCAGGTGGAGGAGGTATTAACAGTGCCCCCGGACTTAATGAGGTCTCTTTGACCATAAGTGATACATTCCGCTCCGAATGTGCTCCTACTGCGATCTCCTCAACAGGGGTTATCTGAGTGGAACCCAGCCACTCCTTTATATTCTTCTGACCCAGCTCTGTAGCTATTGTACCAGAAGAAGGCTTTAACTTTGCCTTCCACTTGGTATGAGGCATTTTAATACTTAATTAAAGCAAATCAGGAAATTCTACAGGCTGAGGAATGAGGAGACAGGAAGTGGCAACGTTGCAAAAATAAAAAAGCTTCTCTTATGGAGGCTAATCAAGGAGAGATCAATTCTAAGAAACTTCAGGATTGGTGTCATCTATGCCAAAGGACCATGGAGACACACCAATGGACACCGAGCCATTGACATCAGCAGGGCCTTCTGCTCCATCAATGCTATTGGCAGATTAGGGGCTCCTGGGACTGGCCCTTGTCGGTCTCTTCCAGATCGAGAATATTGGGTTCGTTGTCCTGGGCCAAGTACCAAGGGAAGCCAAGGAAGCATCAGCACCGGTCATGCACGATGCATACCTGCGAAGGTTTTCATGGGTAACGATTCAGATGGACTGAACCAAATCACAGTGAATCTAGAAGATGTGGTAGACCTGATTGACAAACTGAAGTGTAATAAAACACATGGACCGGATGGTATACACCCAAGCGTTCTGAAAGAACTAAAAAATGAAATTTCAGATCTATTAGGTAAAAATTTGTAACCTATCATTAAAATCATCCATTGTACCTGATAGCTAATGTAACCCCAATATTTAAAAAGGGCTCCAGGGATGATCCGGGAAACTACAGACCGGTTAGCCTGACTTCAGTGCCAGGAAAAATAGTGGAAAGTGTTCTAAATATCAAAATCACAGAACATCTAGAAAGACATGGTTTAATGGAACAAAGACAGAATGGCTTTACCCAAGGCAAGTCTTGCCTCACAAATCTGCTTCAATTTTTGAAGAAGTTAATAAACATGTGGATAAAGGTGAACCGGTAGATGTAGTGTACTTGGATTTTCAGAAGGCGTTTGACAAAGTTTCTCATGAGAGGCTTCTAGGAAAAGTAAAAAGTCATGGGATAGGTGGCGATGTCCTTTCGTGGATTGCAAACTGGATAAAAGACAGGAAACAGAGAGTAGGATTAAATGGACAATTTTCTCAGTGGAAGGGAGTGGGCAGTGGAGTGCCTCAGGGATCTGTATTGGGACCCTTACTTTTCAATATATTTATAAATGATCTGGAAAGAAATATGACGAGTGAGGTAATCAAATTTGCAGATGATACAAAATTGTTCAGAGTAGTTAAATTACAAGTAGATTGTGATAAATTGCAGGAAGACCTTATGAGACTGGAAAATTGGGCATGGAAATGGCAGATGCAATTTAATGTGGATAAGTGCAAGGTGATGCATATAGGGAAAAATAACCAATACTATAGTTACACAATGTTAGGTTCTATATTAGGAGCTACCACCCAAGAAAGAGATCTAGGTGTCATAGTGGATAACACATTGAAATCGTTGGTTCAGTGTGCTGTGGCAGTCAAAAAAAAGCAAACAGAATGTTGGGAATTATTAGAAAGGGAATGGTGAATAAAACAGAAAATGTCATAATGCCTCTGTATCGCTCTATGGTGAGACCACACTGTGAATTCTGTGTTCAATTCTGGTCGCCGCATCTCAAAAAAGATAGTTGCAATGGAGAAGGTAAGAGAAGGGCGAGCAAAATGATAAGGGGAATGGAACAGCTCCCCTATGAGGAAAGACTAAAGAGGTTAGGACTTTTTAGCTTGGAGAAGAGACGGTTGAGGGGGGATATGATAGAGGTGTTTAAAATCATGAGAGGTGTAGAACAGGTAGATGTGAATCGGTTATTTACTCTTTCAGATAATAGAAAGATTAGGGGGCACTCCATGAAGTTAGCATGTGGCACATTTAAAATTAATTGGAGAAAGTTCTTTTTCACTCAATGCACAATTAAACTGGAATTTGTTGCCAGAGAATGTGGTTAGTGCAATTTGTGTAGCTGTGTTTAAAAAAGGATTGGATAAGTTCTTGGAGGAGAAGTCCATTACCTGCTATTAATTAAGTTGACTTAGAAAATAGCCACTACTATTACTAGCAACAGTAACATGGAATAGGCTTAGATTTTGGGTACTTGCCAGGTTCTTATGGCCTGGATTGGCCACTGTTGGAAACAAGATGCTGGGCTTGATGGAATCTTGGTCTGACCCAGTATGGCATGTTCTTATGGTTGTCGCCGGTTCCTCCGAGAAGGAAGCCCCATTGGTGCCGAAGCAGGCCCCATGGCGTGAGGTCTTCCCTCCAGCTTTGCTGGGACCGGCACTGGTGCCATCGGTGCCTAGACCCCAGGACGAAGGCCGAGCACCTAGGGACCCATCCCCTGTGCATTACAGCGAAAATGAGGTACCTTATGACCCCTGGGGGATGACACTGCAGAATCCTCTTCAGAGGACTTGGAAGGTCTCCTCCCAGAACATTCTCTTCCAGAGGAGCAAAGGAGGCCTTCCCCTTAGGATCTGACTTTCACTGGCTTTGTGCAGACGATGGCGGAAGCAATCCTGTTTCAGTTATTGACTGAGGAAGACGTCGGGCCCAAAATACTGGAGATCCTCCAGTTTCTGGAAACTCCTAAAGAGGTCGTGGCGTCCCAGT
The DNA here is from genome assembly GCF_901001135.1 of Rhinatrema bivittatum. NCBI lineage: Eukaryota > Metazoa > Chordata > Amphibia > Gymnophiona > Rhinatrematidae > Rhinatrema > Rhinatrema bivittatum. The sequence continues at coordinate 789,887,199 of NC_042615.1, forward strand.
GCACAAATTCTTTAAGGAGCTGCTGTTGAGGATTTGGTAGCACCCCCTCACGGTTCCTCCTGTTAACAGAAAGGCGGATGGGGTTTAACTCGTCCAACAGACTACCAGATTCAACAGGCACCAGATGGTACACTAATGGAAGTGGTCGAATCTGCTCTCAAGAAGGTCAAGCGCTCTCTGACCCATGCCTCATGTGCCCCCGGGGAGAGAGCACAGAGCGCTGGATTCCCTGGGAGAAAGGTTTTTCAGGGAGATATGCTCATTGCCCGCATTGCCTCCTACCAGCTCTACAAGAGCCAATACTCTCACAACCTCTGGAAGCATGCACAGGAAGCAGCCGAGTGGCTACCTCAACAGCAGAAAGACACTTTCCTGCTGCAAGTGTGTCAGGGCCTGGAGTGTAGAAAATATAAAGTGCATTCCACCTACAATGTTTTTGAGATGGCATTGAGAGTCTCTGCAGCCGGAATCGATGCCCACAGAATGGCATCTCTGCAGGCCTCGGATCTCTGACGGAGGTACAGGAAAGACTCACTGACCTGCCACGTACAGGGGAAAATAACTTCAGAGAGAAGGCGAGTGATGCGGTGGCCCAGTTGCGGGATCACCATGAGATCCTCCAAAAATTCTCCGCTAGCTTTTCAGACCCACCCTCTTCAGCCAGGAGGTCTGTGAGGTATGGCTCAAGGAAGTCTTTCTACTGCCAGAGGAAGTACTATCCTCCGGCTCCTCACTCCCAGTCCCAGAAGGTGAGCTCTCGTGGCCATCCAAGGCAGCAGCGGGCTACCAAGCCCCACCTGGCACCCCAGCCAAATCCCGGGACTGTGTTTTGACTGGATCATAAGGAACATCAGCCAGCCGCCCATACCCGAGACACTGGACCCCCAGGCTATGGTTCTTTGCAAATCTGTAGCCCAGACCATTGTGTTCTGTCCATCGTCTGCCAAGGGTACTGATTGAACCTATTGGGTGTCCCGTCAAATTCTCCTCTGCCCATTTTGGGGGCATCAGGAGATACTTCTTTGGGAACTCTCTGCCCTCTTAATGGCCAGAGTGATCGAATATGTTCCATCAGGGCAAAGACGTCAGGGATTCTACTCCTGGTACTTCCTGATTCTAAAGAGGACAGGGGGACTCCGTCCCATCCTAGACCTGAGGGCCTTGAACAAGTTTCCAGGAAAAGAAATGTTCAAGATGGTTTCCCTGTGCACCCTTATTCCTCTCCTGCGAAAAGGGGACTAGCTATGCTCCCTCGATTTAAAGTATGCCTACATTCACATAGAGATCTTCCCAGGTCACAGGAAGTATATCAGATTTGTGATGCGGAAACAGCACTTCCAGTACAGAGTGTTGCTGTTTGGGCTAGCGTCGGCTCCACGTGTCTTTACCAAATGTCTGGCCATGGTGGGGGCGCACCTCCGCAGACTGGGAGTGCATGTTTTCCCTTATATGGACAATTTGCTGGACAAGAGCGCCTCTTGAGCAGGGGCAGATCGGTTCTTGCACTTGACCATTTGGGTGTTCGCGTCACTAGAGCTTGTCATCAATTACCTGGTCTCACCTCAGCCCGTCACTTCAATTGGAGTTTATAGGAGCCCTGCTAGATATGGCTCAGGCAAAGCCCTTCTTGCCACATGCCAGGGCGGTCACCTTGGCATACATAGTGGAGGTAATTCAACAGAGCCAGCAGGTGTCGGTCCAGCACATGTTGAAGCTGCTAGGTCATATGGCCACAACCGTCAATGTCACTCCTTTGGCATGTTTGCATATACAGAGTCCAATGAACCTTAAGGTTGCAGTGGCGCCAGGCCACCCAGAACTTTCAGGACTGCATGTATATCACGCCATCCTTCTGTGACACCTTGTCCTGGTGGTGTGTCCTTTCCAGTTTGGAGCAGGGAATATCTTTCCAGAATCCCCCTACCCAATTTGTCCTTACCACAGATGCATCCACCCTGGGGTGGGGTGTCCATGTAGAAGGGCTCTGCACCCAAGGTCTGTGGTCTGCTCAGGAAGTAAAGTGTCAGATCAACTTCCTGGAGCTCTGGGTGATCATGTACGCTCTGTGGGCTTTCTGGGATCGGCTGTCCAACAAAATTGTCATGATCCAAACAGACAACCAAATTACCATGTGGTTTGTCAACAAGCAGGGAGGCATGGGGCATACTTCCTGTGTCAGGAAGCGGTACAGATCTGGTCCTATGCTCCGTTCCATGGGATCGTGCTCTGGGCCATGTTCCTGGCCAGAATGGAGAACAACATAGTGGACAAACGGATTTGGACCTTCAGACTCCATGAGTGATCACTCCACCAGGGGGTAGCGAACCGGATCTTCCGCCTCTGGGGAAACCCAGATGTGGACTTGTTTGTGTCCCCCCTGCAACAGGAAGGTGACTCAGTTCTGTTCCCTGTACAGGTCAGATGGCAAACCAGCCTCAGATGCCTTTGTCTGCCATTGGGGCAAGGGTCTTCTGTACATGTAACCTCCAAAAAGACTCTCCTGAAGCTCAGACAAGACCAAGGGACCATGATCCTCATAGCCCCCCATTAGCCGAGACAGGTCTAGTTCCCACACCTACGGGAGTTGTCCTTACAGGAACTAATCAGTCTGGGAACTTCCCCAGATCTCATCACTCAGGATTAGGGCAGGCTACATCAACCCATCCTCCAGGCCCTGTCACTCACAGACTGGATATTGAGAGGCTGATCCTGCAGCCACTTGATTGTTTTGACGATGTGACTTGGGTCCTGGTAGCTTCTCGAAAGCCTTCCACTACGAAGTCCTAAGGACTAAAGTGGGGGAGGTTTTCCATGTGGTGCGAGCAAAAGGCACTAGATCCTTTCTCCTGCTCCAAATCAAATCTGCTTGATTACCTTATGCACCTGTCGGAAGCTAGCTTAAAAACCAACTCCGTTAGGGTTCATCTGAGTGCTATTGGAGCATATCACCAAGGTGTAGATTATACACCCATCTCTGTATAGCCCATAGTTGTATGCTTCATGTTGAGCCTGCTTCAGTTGAAGCCTCCCCTAAGGCCTTTTGCAGTGTCTTGGGATCTCAGTGTGGTGCTCGCCCTGCTGATGAAAGCTCCTTTTGAGCCACTGCACACCTGTGACCTAAAGTACCTGAGCTGGAAGGTCATATTTTAAGTGCCGGTCACTTCAGCGCGCAAGGTCAGCGAGCTCCAGGCTTTAGTGACTTATCCACCTTCTAGCAAGTTTTATGATGACAGGGTGGTCTTGAATATGCACCCTAAGTTCTTGCCTAAGGTGGTGATGGATTTCCATCTTAACAAGTTAATTGTCCTGCCAGCATTCTGTCCCAGAACCCATTTGCATCAAGGCAAACGAGCACTGCACAGTTAGTTTGGATTGCAAGAGAGCCTTAGCCTTCTTCCTGCAGTGGACAGAAGCCCATAGACAGTCCACCCATCTTTTCATTTCTTTTGTTAGGAATAGGTTGGGAGTTGCCATTGCCAAACAGACACTATCCAATTGGCTAGCAGATTGCATCTCCTTCTGCTATACCCAGGCAGGACTGCATCTTGGGGTCAAGTCAAGGCTCATTTTGTTAGCCATGGCAACGTCTGTGGCCCACTTGCAAGCAGTTCCCGTGGAGGAGATCTGCATGGCTGAGATGTGGAGTTCTCTCCACACATTCACATCACACTACTGTCTGGATAGGGATGGCCAACGTGACTGTAGGTTCAGCCAGTCTGTCCTTCAGAACCAGTTTGAGGTATAGAATCCAACTCTCCCCACCTAGGGTCGTTGTTTGGATTCAGGCTGTCTCCCCCTCTGATACCAACAGTGTCATGATTATTGTGCCCGTTGGTACCTGGTTGGTGCTTGTTGGTCCATTTTTGTGTTGTGGAGCAGCCTGTAGCTAGGGCATCCTGCTTGTCCTAGAAGAAAACAAGAGTTGCTTCTCTGTAACAAGTGTTCTCCTTGGACAGCAGGATGTTAGTCCTCAAGAAACCCATCTGCCACCCCACAGAGTTGGGTTTTCCTATGGTTTATTATTTTATTTATATCGTAATTCTATGATACGAGACTGAAGAGGGAACCTGCATGGATTAGGGCATGCTGGGCATGCTCAGTGTGCCTAGTCAAAGTTCCAGAAACTTTGGCATAGGTTTTCCGTGCCAGGATCCATCCGATGATGTCACCCATGTGTGAGGACTAACATCCTGCTGTCCTTGGAGAACACCTGTTATAGGTAAGCAACTCTCCTATCTGTCACACAGGAATGGGTTTTTTTCTATTTTTGATCCTGCTCTTTGGAACACCCTGTTGCTGTCTCTGCATCTCAAGCAGGACACTAAGCTATCCAGAAAATAATTTAAAGCCTTTTCTGGGGAGAGAAAACAAGATGGCGCCCTGAGAGGGTGTATTGTCATTTGCTCCGGATCTAAGATTTCGTTTAAAAGCTTCACAGCGATATTTCTTTATTATAAATGCCTCATAAGAGAAAAGGTAAAGTCCGGGTCTTTCCACCCGACCCGGACATTGCTGCCGGACAGCGCTTGAGATCCGATTTTGCCCTCCAACCACTGCAATTGAGGGCGTCTATCCCCACTGGAGAGCAGGCGAGAGGAGAGCCTTACTCACCTGGGGAACTTTCATTGAGCCCTCCGGATCCCAGAATGCCAGTGAGAACATTGCCCCTAACGATCCTCTGAGGAGATGAGGCGCATTCCGATGACATCATCGGGCAAAATCTATTGGGTGGCCCAGACGTCGACCGAGCGGGTGGAGAGGCAGGAGATACTCCGAAACCTCGTGGGTCTGAAGTGCTGAGAGAAGGGGGAGGCAGGGCAGCAGACACCCCTAGAACAACGGGAGAGCCGGGTGATGTCGTCGGTCTTGGGGTAAGAATCCTCTCCCAGCAATTAACCAAACCGGCGGTTATTACCCTCGATAATATCTGGGAACTCATGGTGAGGATGTCTTAAAAGCTAGATAATCAAACCCTGAAGCTGGATGAAATAGCGGCTAAGGTAGGGGTGTTGGAACAGGACACAAACCAAAAATTTGATGAACAAGATAATTCATTAAAGAAAATGAATGATGATATAAAAAGCCTCCAAAATGCCAACGCTACAATGGTCCTAGAAAGAATTTCATCTTTAAGAAGGTTGGAGTCAATTGAAAACTATATGAGACATTTAAATCTAAGACTTTTACATTTTCCTATTGTATCGGGGGAAATTCCTTTGTTATCTTTCAAGAAGTATGCATTGGAGGTTTTAAAGATTCCTCAGGAAGAGATACCAGCTATAAAGAAATGTTTTTTCTTGCCTAAAAGAAGCAGCACATCTTTAGTATTTTCTCCTCAAGGATCAGGTTTTCAGAATCTGACTGATTACCTAGAAAATCCAAATGTAGAAATTATGGATCGTGCAGTGCTTTTTGTCTCTCTTTTTTATGAAACAGCTGTTTCTCTGATTATGAAGAATTATTTTAAAAATATAAATGTGTTATTTTGTGGGGGTCTTGTTCGTGTATACCCAGACTTAGCTAAGTCTACACAGCAGCGTAGAAAATAATTCCTATTTATGAGAGCTGAGACCTTAGCATTAGGAGGTAGCTTTAAATTACGCTATCCCTGTAAATGCATTATCCAACTGGCCAGAAATACCTATGTTTTCTTCTTACCAGACCAGTTGAGGGGTTTCTTAGCTGGCAGGAGACCTCCCGATGAGGATTAAGGGGTTGAACAATAAATAGGATGGTTAAGGGCACCTACATTTGTAAAAGTTTCCAGTTATAAACTCCTCAAAGTTTCTTTTCTCTCCCGATTTCCTATGTATAAAAGATTTTTAAATAGGAATGTATGGTTTTGTTGTGTTAAAAATGGGCTAGTTTGCCTCAGGTTATGTGATTATTATATCTCTGTAATTTCCAATACAAATGTTTGTATATTTGTTTAAAAAGATGATAACAAATTTAAAAAAAAGCCTTTCCTTTTACAGAGGCATTCTAGTAATTTGTTCCAGCATAGAAACACATTATTTTTTTCTTGTCACACAGTAAATGTAATTTTGCTTGTTTTATGTTTTTAATTTTATGAATTGTTTTTATGTACCCCTTCCCTGGATTTTTCTGGAGGGGCGGGTGCAATTCTGGTCATCACATTTTGAAAAGAATATAGCTGCACTGGAGAACATGCAGAGCAGGGCAACCAAAATGATAAGGGGCGTGGAACGGCTGCCCTATGAGGAAAGGCTAAAGAAGCTGTTCAGTTTGGAGATGACGACTGAGGGGGGATATGATAGAAGTCTACAAAATCATGAAAAGATTTGAACAAGTTAATGTAAATTGGTTATTTACTCTCTCAGATAATAAAAGGACCAGGGGGCATTCCATGAAGTTAGCAAGTTGCTCCTTTAAAACAAATCGAAGAAAATTATTTTTCACTCAGCACAAAGTTAAACTCTGGAATTCATTGCCAGAGGATGTGGTTACAGCAGTTAGTGTAACTGGGTTTAAAAAAGGTTTGGATAAGTTCCTAAAGGAAAAATCCATAAACTGCTATTACAGTAATTAATAAGCAATAGTAGTTTGTGATTTATCTAATGTTTGGGTACTTGCTAGGTACTTGAGACTTGGATTGGCCACTGTTAGAAACTGGATATTGGACTTCATGGACCCTTGGCCTGACCCAGTATGGCATATCTTATGTTCTTATGTTATGTTCTTAAATAATAATATTAAATAGAATAATGCTGTAACATAATAAAATATGGAAAAAGTGAAGGGGTTGAATACTTTCTGAATACACTGTACATTAACAACAATGTTGTGTGGCACATCAGCTTTCATGAGATAGGCATTGCGGACATGGAGAGGATTCATATGGCTAAAAGAGGAGTTTCTTCAGAAGTACTAAAAGTCTCTCTACCAAATTTAAAACAAAGGGAGAGAGGGAGCAGAGACAAACATGAAGTCATCACAATTGACCATCTCCCTCTACTTACAAGTGCAGGAGAAGGAAGAAGTTGGTGTGGTGCGAGCAGCTGGCTCAGTTAGTTCCCTTGGCTATCTAATGTGGCTTTAGACTGCCCCCACTACTGCTGCAGCCAGCACTCAGGGTTAGTCAAATCCAGTGCTCATTGCATGCTGTCCACATATCTCTCAGCCTGGGGATAAGACAGAGGTTGGAAGGACAAAGACAAGGGAAGATGAGGATGTACTGTTTGCACTGCATGTGCTGCACAAAGCAGGGCCCAGCTATCCATGGTCTGCATGCTGCCTATTAATTACCATACTCTGGGGCTCATGCTGTAGCTAGGAAAAAGAGGCATGCATCATGTATATATTGTCAGAAAGGAGCTCCTATATGTTTAAGAGCTACCACTTGTGTCTCTTCTTGCTTTTTTGAGGTGCTGAGAGCAGAGCCCAAGTGCTGGCCTGGATCTATGCTTCAGGCATTGGTGATTTACACACACACACGCTCTTGCATGTTCACTCACACGCTCATGCACTCAGAAAAGCGCGCTCTTGCTCACTCAGTCACACACATATGCTCCCTCTTCACCTCTGGCGTACACAAGCCCACCTTCAGTCCATACAGCTGACAGGACGACTCCTCTTTCCTCCTAGGGCATGGGCCAATGCTGCTCCTGTTCCTTCTGGCCATAGTGATTGTATCTCTTTTCCACATGCCATAGACGCACATGACCGACCTTCCTCTTCTAGGTCCATGCAGGAGTTGCAATCCTGCCACTGGAAACAGCTTAAGTACTGGCAAGCTGGTTGAAAGAGTTTTAAAGAAGGGAAAGAGAAAATTTGAAGAGATGTTTGCCATGGAAGCAAAAACTCATAATAAAAAGTTTTTCAATTACATTTGAAGCAAAAAGCCTGTGAGAAAGTCAGTTGGATCATTAAATTATGATTAAGGGGTAAAAAGGGCACTTAGGGAAGACAAGGCCATAATGGAAAGACTAAATTAATTCTTTGCTTCACTCTTTACTGAGGAAGATACCCATACCAGAAATATTTGAAGGTGATGATTCAAAGGAAATGAAACAAATCTCAGTGAACTTGGAAGATGTACAAACTATAGTGTAGCACAGGGGTGGGCAATTCCGGTCCTGCAGCCCTCGAGGACCGGACTTGCCCACCCCTGGTGTAGCATATCACCTGGACCAGATAGTATACATCCCAGAGTACTGAAAGAACTGAGAAATGAAATTGCAGACCTACTATTAGTAATTTGTTAACTATTATTAATTGTCTATGGTACCTGAAGATTGGCATTACGCTGGTCACCCTTCAATCTTAAAAAGGGTTCTGGGGTGATCCAGGAAACTACAAACCAGTGAGCCTGACATCGGTGCTGGGCAAAATGGTAGAACCTATGCTAAAGAACAAAATTACGGAACATATAGATAGTCATAGTTTAATGGAAAAAAGCCAACATGGATTTAGCTAAGAACATAAGAACATAAGAAATTGCCATACTGGGTCAGACCAAGGGGCCATCAAGCCCAGCATCCTGTTTCCAACAGTGGCCAATCCAGACCATAAGAACCTGGCAAGTACCCAAAAACTAAGAGGTAGATCTTTAAAAAGTGCGGGCGTGCGTACTCCCGTTCACGCAACTGGCGCAAACAAAAGTATGCCGGATTTCACAAGATACGTGCATAGCCTATAAAATCCGGGGTCGGTGCGCGCAAGGCTGCGCAAAATCGGCAGCCTGTGCGCGCCGAGCCGCACAGCCTGCCTCCGTTCCCTCCGAGGCCACTCCGAAATCGGAGCGGTCTCGGAGGGACTTGTCTCACCAATCTGCTACATTTGTTGGAAAGCGTGAATAAAAATATGGCTAAAGGTGAGCCAGTTGATATAGTATGTCTAGATTTCCAGAAAGCATCTGACAAAGTCCCTCATGAAAGATTTTTAAGAAAATTAAAAAAGTCATGGGATAGGAAGCAATATCCTGTTGTGGGTTGGGATCTAGTTAAAAGATAGGAAACAGAGAGTAGGGCTGAATGATCGGTTTTCTCACTGGAGAAAGGTGAATAGTAGAGTGCCCCAGGAATCTGTTCTGGGACATATTTTAACATCTTTATTAATGCCCCCCCCCCCATGGATCTTGTCGTTGATTTGGCCTAAGCCGCGCCATCCTATCGCTTGCCTCCAGCAGCAGAATGCTTTGAGTCACTCCCTGTGTCTTGAGATATACTAGATTTTTTAATCTATTTTACTTTGGGTGTCCTGTATTAACCAAAATTGCTTTAGGTTTGTATCATTTTTGTTCTCTTCTAATTATATTTATGGTTTAATCATTGTTCGATGTTAATTTTGTACTCCACCTAGCAGGATTTGATTATTATAGGCAGATTCTAAATATTTTAAATAAAATAATAAATAAAATAATATTCATGTTGAATTTACATGTAAGATTGTGACCCTTTCTATACAAATTTTTTTTTTTTCATGCCACAGGTTAGAGGAAATTCCTCCAACTTGCCCTTTGCATGTTATAGTTAAGGAAATCATATTCTTGGTATCAAAAATATCCCTTGTTCTTGAATTGCTTTTAAGGTGTTTATCAGTGGAACTAAATCTGAATGCAAACCACTGCTTCATAGAATTCTGCAGAACAGGAGGCTGTGCAACCTTCTGGCTCCTTACTTTACCCCAGTTGCCTCACCAGATGAGTTTGTAAGTTTGTATGAAAAGGTGGTGCAGACCTTCGATGTGGACAACAGTGATGTCATTTTCATGTTGCTAACTAAGGTAGTGTATCTAAATATGTTCTAATTGATTATAATTACATGGATCATCCCTAAGCTGATTTTAGTAGAGAAAATTGCATTTCCCTTAGGTAAGAAGTGTGATATTATGCTTTTCGATGTCACAAATTCAAAATATAGTATCTCAAATGGTACTTCAAGGGTGATTTTCAAATGCATTTCCTTGCGGAGAACACTAATTTATGTGCAAAAGTGGGGTTTTATACAATTGCCCACCTGATGTATGAGTAGACTTGCACCATATGTCATGTTCATTCATAATTTACCTGGATTGTATGGAGATGATTTTGTGGGTAGTGTTGGGAGTGGAATTTTCACTTATGCTCATACTTTTCAAAATTAAAAAGTATGCATGTAAATTTACATGGGAAATTGTATTTGTGTGGATAGCAGCTGTAACCTTTGGGGATACTTTCGTTGGGTAATTTTTAAAATGAACATAGATGTGTATGTTCCTTTTGAACTTTGGTGCATGTAATTGCTGCAGAAATTACCCATGATATTACCAAATTACCCTCCCTGCAATTGATTATGATAAGATGTATTTTATCATGTAGAGATATTTTCACTGCTTTGATATACTAAATAAGCAGCTGCTAAATGATAAGTGATAAAGGATCTGATATCTGCGCAACATGCGCCATAAGGTATCTTATAATGATTATCAAATGTGTAATTTGTAAGCTTACATGGAAACGCTAGTCAAGTTTGCATGTTACTTGGATAACCTGCATAGCCATATAAACAAGCTTACTAGGATAAACAGAAGCGTAGAAGTATGTGAAACACTGTGGAGAGGGTGATGTACATGTATCATGTTAGCTATCCTTAAGGTAACTTTAATGAGTGAATCAGATATAGTGCTACAGCCCCGACCATTCTAAAGAGAAATTTCCTAGCATGTAGTCAGATGGACTCAGGACCAGTGGGTTTATGCCAGTGGTGTAGCCACGGGTGAGCCATGGCCCACCCACTTTGGGCTCAGGACCACCCAACCGGAAGAGGCCTGTTGGAGCAATGCCATCACAGGATCCCATCCCCGCGACAGTGCAGAGGACAGCTGGAACTGAAATGCTGCCACGGGATCCCATCACTGCAACAGTGAAGAGGAGGGTCGGAGCTGCAATGCCGCTGCAGGATCCCATTCCCATGGCGGCAAAGAGGAGGGCCAGAGCTGCAATGTGTGTGTGTGTGTGGGTGAGAATGGGAGCTTGTATGTGTGGGTGAGAATAGGAACTTGAATGTATGTATGTATGTGTGTATGTGTGGGTTAGAATGGCAGCTTGAATGTGTGTATGTGGATGAGAATGGGAGTCTGGATATGTGGGGAGGTTAGAATGGGAGCTTGAATGTGTGTATGTAGGTGAGATCTTGTGTATGTGTAGAGAATGTGAGCTTGTGTGTGTGTGTGGGAGAGCATATGAGAGAGCTTGTGTGTTTGAGGGAGTCTGTGAGAGAAAGCATGTGTGTGAGGGAGGAAAACAGTAGGAGAAGAGAGACACTGAAAAGGAATTAGGAAATGAGCGACAAGGGAAAAATGGGAAAAAGTGATGTGACCAACTGATGAGAAAAATACAAAGAACAGACGAAGGTAAAAAAAATATATATTTTGAGATTTTAGCAATTGAAATATGCCATCTTTGGGAATGTGCATTTCTTATATTTTTGTACTTTACTTTTTCTTCAGTATTCCACTGTTCAGAGTCTAGTTATTTCTTTTAGGTAAGGGTCAGTCGCTGTTTTGTCCGTGTGTATGTGACTGAAATGCAGTATTTCTGCAAGCGTGTAGTTTCTCTGTAGCAGCCCAGCTTTTCTGTTACTCCAGTAGGTGAATTATTAATGTTCTAGGGCCTGGTGTAGTATTTGTATTGCTGCTTTTTCATAAGGTTGCTGTTATTTGAGTCCTGAGAGTCGGTGCTGTGACTGTATAGTATGGCAAGGTTCTAGATGTCTCTTTTTTTACAGGAGTTTGCGTTACTTCACAAAATAGCAGTGGATAGATATTTTTTGTTGAGATGACACCAGAATTTGAATTTTTTTTTTATGTTGGTTGTTAATGTAAATTGTTAAAGCTGTGCTCTTCACCTATTCTGATGATTGATGATATTTTGTTGTAGCTATAGTGTTCTCACAGGACAAGCAGGATGGTTGTCCTCACAAATGGGTGACATCGAGGATGGAGCCCACCACGGAAAACTTCTGTCAAAGTTTAACAGAACTTTGACTGGCCCCTACTGGGCATGCCCAGCAAGGCACTGACCCTGCAGCCAGCAGGGGTCTCCCTTCAGTCTTCTTTTTTCCGCGCAGCAGTTGCCACGCGGTGAAAGGAGCTCTCTTACCACGTTCCTGACAGGAATTTGGAAATTAATTTCCTAAGAAAATTTGCCCCTCAGGGGTCTCCCTTCGACAAATTTTTGTCAACTTTACGGAATCCGGTAAGTTTTTTGCCATTTTCCATCGACTACCGTCGATTTTGGCCCTCGAGGCCTGTTGGCACTTACCGATCCCCAGGCTAAATTTTGGCTTACAGCCATGGCAACGGGGTTCCGTCGTTGTCCAGATTGCACCCGGACTATGTCAATCACAGACCCCCACAGGGTTTGTGTTATGTGTTTGGGTAGTGAGCATGATGTCCTGACTTGCACCAAATGTGCCTTAATGACACCCAAAGGTCGCAAAGCCAGGATGGAGAAGATGGGGCTCCTCTTCCATGCACCCACCCCAACGCCATAGATAGCATCGACGTCATCGGAACCGGCACCGTCGAAGTTGCACCATCACCGTCAACCCTCCGGTGACCGTCCGCCATCGATCGCTTCTCGGCCGTCGACTCCCGTCCCTTCCCCGGATGGGCGAGGGGATCGGAAAGAAAAGCATCGCCATCGACGGCACAAGTCTCGGCCTGTCGAGGATCCACAGCCATCGACCTCCGCTCAAGCCGAGCCACCGACTAAGAAGCCGCGATCAGACCGGACACCCTCCACGTCTCGTTCGCAGGCACTGAGGAAACCCTCACCCTCTCGGGGTGTGGGGGCCGTGATCCCACCGGTTACGGTGGTCCCTCCGGCCTTGCCTCAGCCTCCCTCTCCCGTCGAGCCGGGTATTGTTACCCCTGGTCTCCGGGCAGAACTGGACCGGCTGGTCCAGGAGGCCATCGAGAAAGCGATGAAGAAATTACAACCTCCATCGGCACCGTCTCCGGCACCGGTTCCGGCACCGCCTCCGGCACCGACGCCGGCACCGACTTCGCCACCGAGGAGGGAATCGACCACCGAGCCGTTGGTGCAAGCTCTAGCACCTCTACTGCACCGCATGGAGGCACTTATGACGGCCCTTCCATCGGTAATTCCAGTACCATCGACAACACCACCGTCTCCGACTGGATTCTCATCGGCAGGAGAAACACCGTTCCGAATTCCCCCTTCCGGGGTGGTTCCATCGGTACCTTCTGGTATATCTCCACCGATTTATCCTTCGGCTCCATCGATTCCGCGTCCGGCACCGATTCCATTGGCAGCGCCGAAGCCCTCGATGCCATTCCTAGTTCCACCTGCAGCACCGATTCCATCTAGATTTCCATCGATGCCTTCAGAGCCTCAACCAGGTCCTTCAGGGCTTCAAGTCCCACATGATCCCTACGATACCTGGGGTGATGATGATGATACATCTTCTGACACAGATTTGCCTTCACCACCATCTCCTACAGAGAGTAGAAAAAGATCTCCTCCTGAGGATCTCTCTTTCATTAATTTTGTAAAAGAGATGTCAGAAGTTGTACCTTTTCAGTTACAATCTGAAGCCGATGACAGACACCAGATGATGGAACTACTCCAATTTCTGGATGCTCCAAAAATCATCGCTTCCATCCCTATTCACCAGGTGTTTTTGGATCTGCTAAAGAAAAACTGGGAATCTCCTTCATCTATTTCACCAGTTAACAAAAAAGCTGACTCCACATATCTTGTCCAGTCAGCACCAGGTTTTCAAAAGCCTCAACTGGATCATCGTTCTGTTGTGGTTGAGTCTGCGCAGAAGAAGGCCAAACGTCTTAAGCCACACTCTTCCACTCCACCTACCAAGGACAATAAATTCCTGGATAGTGTGGGACGAAAAGTATATCATGGAGCTATGTTGATTTCACGCATAGCTTCATATCAACTTTACATGACTCAATACAACAGAGCCATCCTTAAGCAGATACAAGACTATGCTGACACGTTGCCGGATCAGTACCAATCACAGCTTCAAGCCCTTCTTCATAAAGGATTTGAGGCAGGGAAGCACGAGATTAGAACTGCCTACGACATATTCGATGCTTCCACAAAAGTTTCAGCCACAGCCAGCCAGACGTTGGGCTTGGTTAAAGGCGTCTAACCTTCGCCCAGAGGTCCAGGATCGTCTTGCTGATCTACCCTGCTTAGGCGACAATTTGTTTGGAGAACAAATTCAACAGATTGTGGCAGAGTTAAAAGATCACCATGAGACGTTGAAACAACTCTCGTCTGTCCCACCTGACGTGTCCTCCAAGCAACCACCAAAGAAGGACTCTAAGAAGTCGTTCTTTCGACCACGTCGCTATTATCCTCCATCAGCTAGGCCTCGTCCTGCACGGTCCTCCAACAGGCCTCAGCCTCGCCAGCCAAGAAAGCAAAGACCTACTGTAGCCCCACCTCCTGGGCCTGCGGCGGGCCTTTGACTTCCCTCTACTGAGCACATGCCAGATCCCTCTTCCATACATCCCTGTGGGGGGTCGACTGTTCCACTTCTTACACCGTTGGAAACAGATCACCTCAGATCACTGGGTGTTAGCAATTATCGCACAGGGTTACCACCTCAACTTCATGGCTCTCCCGCCAGACTCCCCGCCCCTTCAGGCATGGAGTCTCACCAGCCAGTTGACTCAATTACAACAAGAAGTATCCCTTCTTCTACAATCAAATGCTATAGAACCCGTCCCTCCCTGTCAACAAGGGACAGGATTCTATTCCAGATACTTCCTAATACCAAAGAAATCAGGGGGGCTACGTCCCATTCTGGACCTTCGGGCCCTCAACAAGTACCTTCAAAAAGAAAAGTTCAAGATGGTAACCCTGGGCGCACTGCTCCCTCTGCTGCAAAAGGGGGATTGGCTGTGCTCTCTCGACCTCAAGGACGCTTATACCCACATTGCCATAACACCATCTCATCGCAAGTATCTGAGTTTTCTGGTAGGCCGCGACCATTATCAGTACCGGGTACTACCTTTCGGTCTGGCATCTGCTCCACGAGTCTTTACCAAATGTCTCATAGTGGTAGCAGCATTCCTCAGGAAGGAAGGTGTCCACGTCTACCCCTATCTGGACGATTGGCTAATCAGGGCCTCTACCCCTCAGATTGCTCAATCCTCCCTAAAATTGACAATTCACACACTCCTTTCCTTAGGGTTTCTTGTCAATTACGAGAAATCTTGCTTAGTCCCATCTCAAACCTTATCTTTCATTGGGGCAGACTTGGACACCTTACAGGCAAAGGCTTACCTTCCGCTGCAGCGGGTCCAAACTCTCATGTCCCTAGCTCGCCAGCTCCAGTCTCAGGACACGGCCACGGCTCGCCAATTCCTCATTCTCCTAGGACACATGGCATCCTCAGTTCAAGTCACTCCCATGACCCGACTAGCCATGAGAGTAACACAATGGACTCTGCGACACCAATGGATTCAAGCTTCTCAGCGCCTGTCCTCCATAGTCGCAGTTACACAAGCGCTTCGCCTGTCTTTAACCTGGTGGACGACTCAAATCAATCTCCTTCAGGGCTTACCTTTTCTCCTACCAGATCCACAAGTAATCCTGACCACCGACGCTTCCCACATCGGTTGGGGGGCTCATGTGGACGATTTCCAAACCCAAGGGTTATGGTCACCAGAGGAAGCCGAACACCAGATAAATTTTTTGGAACTTCGAGCAATTCGTTACGCGCTCAGAACGTTCAAAGATCGTCTTTCGAATCAGATAATCTTAATCCAGACAGACAACCAAGTGGCCATGTGGTACATAAACAAGCAGGGAGGCACAGGCTCTTTCCTTCTGTGTCAGGAAGCTGCGCAGATTTGGGCAGAAGCCCTCTCCCACTCCATGTACCTCAGGGCCACTTACCTGCCGGGAGTAGACAATGTATTGGCAGATCAGCTGAGCCGGGTCTTCCAACCACACGAGTGGTCACTCGATCCTCTGGTAGCGACCTCTCTATTTCACAAGTGGGGTTCTCCCCACATAGATCTCTTTGCGTCCCCTCAGAACCACAAAGTAGACAATTACTGCTCTCTCATTCGGAGCCACCACTCTCGGCCGAGGGATGCCTTCTCCCTCAAGTGGACATCAGGTCTGCTCTATGCATTCCCTCCACTTCCTCTTCTGTCAAGGACTCTCGTGAAGCTTCGCCAGGACGGAGGAACCATGATCCTGATAGCACCCCACTGGCCACGCCAGGTGTGGTTTCCCATTCTTCAGGATCTCTCCATCCGCAGGCACATCCCTCTGGGAACGGATCCGCATCTGCTCACTCAGAACGACGGATGCCTCCTCCATCCCAACCTCCAAGCCTTGTCCCTGACAGCATGGATGTTGAAAGGTTAGTCCTTCAGCCTTTTAACCTTTCGGATTTGGTTTCTCGTGTCCTGATAGCTTCACGAAAGCCCTCCACCAGAAGATCCTATTCGTATAAATGGAAAAGGTACACATCTTGGTGCACTTCCCAGTCCCTTGATCCCCTTTCCTGTCCAATCTCTAAGTTCTTGGATTATTTATGGCATCTATCGGAATCGGGTCTTAAAACCTCTTCCATTAGGATGCATGTCAGTGCAGTAGCCGCTTTCCATAAAGGCATACAGGGTGTCCCTATTTCAGTACAACCCCTGGTAACACGCTTTCTTAAAGGCTTGCTCCATCTGAAGCCACCCTTACGTCCTCCGGCCCCATCTTGGGACCTTAATCTGGTTCTTGGTCGGCTAATGAAACCACCTTTCGAACCTCTACACTCCTGTGAATTAAAGTATCTCACATGGAAGGTATTATTTCTTTTAGCTGTCACTTCAGCTCGTAGGGTTAGTGAGTTACAGGCCTTAGTCACCTATCCGCCTTACACTAAACTCCTGCAGGACCGGGCGGTACTCCGCACTCACCCTAAATTTTTACCTAAGGTAGTATCGGAGTTTCACATTAATCAATCCATCATACTACCTATCTTTTTTCCCAGGCCCCACTCCAACTCCGGAGAACAGACTCTGCATACCCTAGACTGTAAACGGGCTCTAGCATTCTATCTAGACCGTACAGTTTCTCACAGGAAGAGCACTCAATTATTCGTCTCTTTCCATCCTAACAAGTTAGGACAACCTGTGGGTAAACAGGCTCTATCCTCCTGGTTGGCGGACTGCATTTCTTTTTGCTATCAGCAAGCTGGCATTCCTTTTCAAGACCGTGTAAAAGCACACTCTGTGAGGGCCATGGCGACTTCGGTGGCACACCTTCGATCGGTGCCGCTTCCTGACATCTGCAAAGCTGCAACCTGGAGTTCTCTCCATACTTTTGCAGCCCACTATTGTTTGGACAAAGCTGGAAGACAGGACTCCATCTTCGGCCAATCTGTCTTGCGTAACCTTTTTCCAACATGATGTACCAACACCCTTCTACCTTCCCGGTAGGGTGCGGATGCCCTTACCAAATTCCACCCCAGTTGTT
The DNA here is from genome assembly GCF_901001135.1 of Rhinatrema bivittatum. Lineage (NCBI taxonomy): Eukaryota > Metazoa > Chordata > Amphibia > Gymnophiona > Rhinatrematidae > Rhinatrema > Rhinatrema bivittatum. Next base: position 789,904,675 of record NC_042615.1, read on the forward strand.
GTGCCTCTTGCACGTCGTTGGGTGCATTTGGTGCAAGTCAGGACATCCTCAGCTCGGTACTCACCCATTTGTGAGGACAACCATCCTGCTTGTCCTGTGAGAAAGCAAATGTTGCTTACCTGATGTAACAGGTGTTCTCACAGGACAGCAGGATGTTAGTCCTCACGAAACCCGCCCGCCACCCCGCGGTGTTGGGTTCGTTTTGTTTTTACTTTTTTAGGCACTGCCTGTAGCTTTGAAAATCAGACTGAAGGGAGACCCCTGCTGGCTGCAGGGTCAGTGCCTTGCTGGGCATGCCCAGTAGGGGCCAGTCAAAGTTCTGTTAAACTTTGACAGAAGTTTTCCGTGGTGGGCTCCATCCTCGATGTCACCCATTTGTGAGGACTAACATCCTGCTGTCCTGTGAGAACACCTGTTACATCAGGTAAGCAACATTTGCTATTTCTGGCTTTCTGCAAAGAGGATTCATGAAAATACATTAATTTTTATTTTATTACATGATTGGATCTGTTTTCTTTGCTTTTTACATGATATACCTGTGCGTTTATAAACTGCAATAAATATAAAATAAATTAATACAGATTAATAAGGAATTTTTAATTCTGGTAAGTGCTTAAAATAATTGAGATAAAATGTTTTAAAGTTTCACGCATGTAGCTTAATGGCTGTTGCAAACTACTTAGCATTATAGGATGCAGTATATGGCATTTACTAATAAGAATACAATTAGTAGGTCTCAGATCTGCATGCCTGCTGCCCACCCATGTTAAACTTGTGCCCACCCAAAAAATCAGTTCTGGCTACGCCACTGGTTTATGTTCCCCTGCCAGCAGATAGAGACTGAGCAAGCTGACATCACAGTATATATAGCCCTGCAGTGACAGCAGCCTGCCAGTATTCTCCATCTCCAGCAGATGGTGGACGTGCTTCTCCCTATGGGGGTTGCTTCAAGCTTTTTGGAAGCAGCGGACTCGGCTTTTCGGTAGGTCTCAGTCATTTTTTACCTGACAGCCCAAGAGAGGAGCGGGCTCAGGTGGTAGACCTTCCCGAGCTTCCCAATGAAGGTTTGCCGACCCACCTTCCTGAACAGGAAATAGGGGGACGTCTCTCTTTCTCTTTTATCGGAGGTGGGTCGATATCACATCTGACCAGTGGGTCCTGGAGGGTTTACGAGAAGGGTAGTATTCTTGGGATGTGTTCAGAGTCCCCTTGCCACTCCCCTCAGAAGAAGCAGGCAGTGGAGTTCAAGCTTCAAAGGCTCCTTAGACTGAGGGCTGTGGTTACGGTACCCACATCTCAAGAAAGTATGGGGCGTTATTCCATTTATTTTGTTGTGTCCAAGAAGGAGGGGCTCCTTTCATCGCATCCAGGATCTCAGAAGGGTCAACCATCATTTGTAGGTTATTCATTTTTGCATTGAAACCTTATGCTCTTTGATAATGACGTGCAGTCGGGGGATTTTCTGACCTTCTTGGATCTGACAGAGGCTTACCTTCATATTCCCATCCGATTAGAACATCAACATTTTCTATGCTTTGCGGTGTTGGGGTGCCATTATCAGTTTTGGGCGCTGCCATTTGATCTAGCCACCGCTCCGAGAACATTTTCCAAGGTTATGGTAGTAGTAGCAATGGCTTTGCAGTGGTATTTGGACAACTGGCTGAATCGAGCAAAGTCTTAGGAAGAAAGCTGCCTGGTGACACACAAGGTGATCTCCTTATTGCAGGAGCTCGGTTGAGTAGTGAACCTGACCAAGAGCAATCTTCAGCTATCCCAGTCATTGGAGTATCTGGGGGTCGATTTCAACACGGGACAGGACAGAGTTTTCCTACCGGAAGTTCAGATCCAGAAATTGATATCTCAAGTGCGTCAGTTGTTCAACACCATATGTCCTACCTACAGGTGCTCAGCTTGATGGCAGCTAACCTGGAAGTGGTGCCATGGGCAAGGGTGCATATGCCTATGGGCAAGTGTGGTTCCAATTTCATCTTGTCCAACTACTGGTTAGCATGTCCAGTTCCCTCCATGCAGACCTACCCCTTATTGACCCTTAGCCCTTTTTACTTAACCTGTAAGCTAGATATTACCTAAGCATTTTAACTAACCTGTGAGCTAGATGTTATATTAACCCGTAAGCTAGATGTTTCTTAACACGTAGCTAGAAGTCTCTTAGTCCTTTTCTTAACTAACCTTTAAGCTAGACGTTCTTATTGTATTATTATGCAGTCCTTTAACTTGCCCTCTAGATTGTGAACGCTTTTCACCCGGTATTCATCAGTTACTTCAGTTTCCCGGCAATTATTGTTCGCACCCAAAGTGTATTTGAAGTAAAATCATGTATAGCTTTATGTTTCTTATTTTAATATTTTACTATTTTATTGTATTCCATGTTCCTTGTATTTGCCCCAGGCGATGGTTCAGTTTCTATGTAAACCGGTGCGATATGTATGCTATACAGCAGGGGTGGGCAATTCCGGTCCTCGAGGGCTGCAAACCAGTCGGGTTTTCGGGATATCCTTAATGAATATGCATGAGAGAGACCTGCATACACACTGCCTCAGTTGTATGCAAATCTATTTCATGCATATTCATTAGGGGTATCCTGAAAACCCGACTGGTTTGCAGCCCTCAAGGACAGGACTTGCCCACCCCTGCTATACAGGAACATCGGTATATAAAAGTTAAAAATAAATAAAGTAAAAAAAAAAAAATGCATCCTCTTCAGCGCTCTCTGCTATCTCGTTGGAGCCCGCAATTTCAGGACTATGCAGTTCGACTCCACTTGCCGATGGCAATCTGCTCCCACCTCCAGTGGTGGTTGCAGAAGGATCATCTGAGAAAGGGAGTTCCCTTGTCCTCTCCAACCTGGTTGGTACTCATGACAGATGCGAGTCTCCATGGTTGGGGGGCTCACTGTCTGGAGTTAACGGCCAAGGGGCGTTGGACTATCAAAGAGTCCCGCTGGAACATCAATCTCCTGGAGGCCTGGGCGGTATGGCTGGCATGCTTGCAGTTCAGTCACAGGCTGCGGGATCAAAACGGTTCATGTGATGTTGGACAGTGTGATGACAGTGGCCTATATCAATTGCCAGGGAGGAATGAAGAGCCAGAAAGTGTCGCAGGAAATAGACCAGCTTATGGAATGGGCAGAAGATCATCTGCAGATGCTCTTGGCCGCTCACATTGCAAGAAAAGACAATGTAAGAATGGACATTCTCAGCAGGGAGAGTCTGGACCCAGGAGAGTGGACTTTGTCAGCCAAGACGTTTTCAGCTGATTGTGGATCGCTGGGGCCTTCCGTTCCTAGACCTGCTGGCAACTTATCGAAATGCGAAGGTTCCTTGATTCTACAGTCGCAGGAGAGATCCATGGTACATGGGAATAGATGCTTTTGTACAGGCCTGGCCAGAAGACAGATTGCTTTATGCCTTTCCTCTGTAGCCCTTGCTGGGCAGGATAATTCGCAAGATTGAAGGCCACAGGGGGCTAGTATTCCTGGTGGTGTCGGACTGGTTCAGGCATCTCATGGTATGCAGATTTGCGACGACTCCTGGTGGAGTCTCCCCTTTGTCTTCCTCCTCACATGGATCTGTTCTTCATGAGGATTCGACTCGATTCTATCTTACGGTTTGAGAGGGCTCACCTGTTAAATCGTGGTTATTCCTCTACTGTGATTGCCACTTTACTCTGCACTTGCACGTTCTCCACTTTCTTGGCTTATGTGTGGGTTTGGAGAGTTCTTGAGGCCTGGTGTGAGGAGCGGGGTGTTCTTCTTCGTTCAGTTAATATCTCTCTCATTCTGGAGTTTTTGCAGGATGATTGAATAAAGGATTGGCCCTTAAGTCTTTGAAGGTGCAGTTTGCGGCTCTTGCCTGTTTCAAAGGCCTGGTGAATGATGTTTCCTTGTTATCTCATCATGATGTGGCCCATTTTTTGAAGGGAGTGAAGCATCTTAGGCTTCCCTTGAGGTTTCCGGTTCCATTATGGAGTCTTAATTTGGTTCTGGATTTTTTGGCAGGCCCTATGTTCCGACCACTGCATAACCTTTCCTTACGGTTGTTGAACTTGAAGACTGGGATGCAGAGGAGTTTCGCTTCTTGCGCTCCTTGGATGTCAAGCGGCTTGTGCGGTAACTGGAGGTCTCTGAGTCTTTTCAAAAGACGGATCACCTGTTTGTTCTTCATGGCAGGAGTAAGCAGGGAGTGTTTGCTTCGCGGGCTACCATAGTTCGTTGGATTAAGGAGGTAGTCACGGCTGCATATGTGGATGCTGGAAAGCAGTTGCCTACTTAGGTTAGGGCTCATTCCACTAGAAAGAACTCAGGCAGTCTCATGGGCGGAGGTTAGTCAGTTGTCGTCCATCGATATTTGCCAAACTGCAACATGGTCCTCATTACACACTTTTTCCAGGTTTTATAGTCTGGATGTGCAGGACCGGGAACGGACAGCCTTTGCACATGCAGTGTTGGCTGGACCATGGGCAGCCTCCCACCCTGTTGGGGAATAGCTTCGGTATATCCCACTGGTCCTAAGTCCATCTGTCTACATGCTAGGAAATGGAGAAATTACTTACCTGATAATTTTGTTTGTCTTAGTGTAGACAGACGGTCTCAGCTTCCTGCTCTTGGCTGCTGCATGAGTGTGTCAATAGGCCTCCTGTGCGGCTATGGGTCACCAGGGATTACTGGTAAGTGTTTATCCGTCCCTAGCTTGGGGTACCTACAATCTTACGTGAGTTCAGTGTTTATGCTTGGTTGAGTACAGTTCTGGTTATCTGGTTTTCATCATTTTTTTAATCAGGTTTTTTGCTAGCCTGTCCACAGTTGCTTTTGAAGAGAATACTAGCAGTCTGGGGTCACTGCAGCACTGGACGTCAGCTTGCTCCGCCTCCATCTGCTGGCATGGGAGCATAAACCCACTGGTCCTGAGTCCATCAGTCTACACTAAGGAAAATTAAATTATCAGGTAAGTAATTTCTCCACTATTGCATGATTAGTTGATATCCATTGGAGGGAGGGGGTCCCACACTTCCCTCGAATGTGAACTTGTAAGGTGAAGCCTGAGAATGTGTCAGAGTGGGCCTTGAGGATCTTGTCTGCTATTTTCTCTATTTCTGTATGTAAAAAAGGCAATTATAACTTCACTGTCTGAAAGTTTAGATGTCATGAATCCATATGCAATTTTTTTTTTTGTTTAAATTTTGATATGTATATTTTTAAAACACAATTTTTACTTCTGCAGACAGATTTGGCATCTGGTAACCTGTCCATATTGTATTACTCTATGAACTGTCTGCCCTTTACATCTGATCTGTTGTAAATACAGTTAAAATAAAGATCAAGGCTCACAATACTTCCATTGTCAATATGTCTGCCACCCTTTTCTTCTAATCATTTTAAAAAGGAGAGTTTTCAAAGCCATTATCCTTGATCATTATTTGGCATGGCTGAATATTGCTGCCCACAGAGTGACTAAAAGGTACATCCGGGCTTACATTTAGCCATATGATGAAGCATTCCTGAAGGCATGTAAAACGCACAGAAAATAGCCTTTTCAAATCCACATGTCTACATTTTCTCACTTTCCTCTGCCCTTAGAAAATGGAAATGCAAAGTCCAGGGGGTCTTTTGTGCCCATGTGCCAGCCCAAGCAAATTCTCAAAGAACAATTATGCATCATACTTTACACCAATGCAGGCTAATGAAAATTGCCTGAAAATGTATTAAGTTATATTGCAATTGGTGTCTTGCATAAATCCCCACAGTCCTGACGATCTGCGTACATGCTCACTGTGTGCGTACTGTGCCACATTTGGCAGGCAATTTGTTTAATTTCCTTGGAACTATCATTTATGTTTTAGTGACTAGCATTATTTATAGTTTCAGGGTTTTGAGACTGGGTTTTATTGTTTTAGTTTATAAACTGCTACGTATTCAGTTTTGATTCAAAGAAATCTAATTCATTGTGATTTCCTTTATTATTCCCTATTTTACAAATAGACTTGTTGGGCATACTAGAGGTTTCTATTTTTATTTAAAGTATATTATGAAACAAAGGCCTGACCCAGGAGCTCACTGACATTGGTGTGTACTGTGACATGGCATGGATTTTGAGACCTGAGCTCGTCACTGCTTCTCACAGTTCCCACAGAAAGGAGATGGAAGGCTGACTCAGTGCTGAGTATGTGTGGTAATGCTATAGAAATGATAAACAGCAATAGTAGTAACTGCAAGCCCACCAAGATTTTTGTTTTTGTTGGGTGGGGACAATAAAGCAAGGATCCTTAGGGTCAGCGCAAAGAGGAGCACCTCTGAGCAGAAAAGAAAGTCCAAGATATCATGAGTGAGAATGTAATGGTATTTATCTCAGACCACACATTGACCTGCCCTGCTTTAAGGTGCAGTATAGAACTGAGATGCATACCGACTAGCTTCTCAAAAGGAAGAAGAGATACATCTGTGGAGGAAAACCCATTTAGAAGAAAAATAGTCAAAACAAATCACTTTGTGTTAGAATGTTTTCTTAATACCACTGAAGGCTTTCACTTCCTCGTGACAGGGTATGAACCTCCACTTAATACCACTCATCCCTCAAGGATTATTAATAAAATCGCAGAAAGTAAACTCATTTCTCTCTCTCTTTCGTTTTTAGTTTGATATCGCACAGTGGTTGAACGCTTGCAAGCCTCCTCTCTCTGAGCGCACTAGCCTCATGGAATCCATCCATTTAGCGCTCACTGTTTGTGGCCTTGAACCAGATGAGGATATTTTAATGCCTTTTAATATTTTCTGCAAACACTGGAATAAAATCCTTTGCTATCAGTTCCCTGACCATTACAATGATTTTCTGAGATTACTCATGCAAAGTAAGTTTGGAGTAGCTTTTAAATTCTCTAAGGGAAAGAAGTGGCTAGGTTGTATGACTAGTTTCCTTGAAACACTAGGAACAGTAATGCTAGAAATGATGGAAAACTGAATGACATGCACTGGTACATACATTAGTAAAATGCATAGTTTTACTGTTGAGATTAGACTGTTACATGGTTACTGTTCTTATGTAAATTCCATAGTCTGAGTTTCAGTGTGTTTCTTTATTGCTCTTCTAAGGCTCTGCAGAGCAGCTCCTTAGCCCTGATTGTTGGAAGGCATCTCTGAAAGTACTGGGCTGTTCTCCTTCTCCAAGTAAACAATGCTTCGGAAAGACAGACTCCATAGGAAATGCTGTACTTCAGTTTACCACTCCCAGAGCACTTTTGTCATCTGAACAGGTTAGAAATGGTTTTTTCCTTGATGAAAATGTGAACATTAACTAAAATGAAATGAAGTGGCAACCTTTTCTGATATAAAGTAAGTAGAGAAAGCATCGCTTTCATTGCTGCAGCAGGACCTGTACAGGGTCAGGAGACCCTCAACACGCGGCAGCATCCTCCTTCCGGGGTAAGAGGCCCCCATGCCTACCGCGCCACCGACCGGCCCACGCTGCCTCCCGGCCAACCGTAGCCACGCCCACACCACCACCACAGGCCAATCAGAGGCCTGAGAACCCCACCTACCGACGGCCCTTTAAAGCAGGGCAAGCTCCTCGGCGCCTCCTTTTCATCGCTGCAGCAGGAGCTGTACAGGGTCAGGAGACCCTCAACACGCGGCGGCATCCTCCTTTCGGGGTAAGAGGCCTGACCTCATCTTCATTAACTCTAGTTTCATACATTCCACACCCCCCATATGCATCCCAGTCCCCTGGTCTGACCATTCACTGATCTCCACCACTCTCAAGTTGAAAGGAAGCCCTTTATCTCACTCCCCCAATCTACATTTCACTACAGGAGATCATGCACTTTGGAGGTCCTCAGTGAATACCTAGCCAAACAACTTCCTAACCTAGACGTCTCTAATCCTAACTCGGCCCTTCTCTCATGGCACAGCATCACTGAAGCAGTAGCTAACAAATTATGCCCACTGTCGACAAGAAAAATCAACCCAGCTCTAAAAAATAATCAACCTTGGTTCTCCAACGAGCTCCGAAAACTATAGCAAGACCTTAGACAGAAAGAAAACAAATGGCGAAAGGCCCCCGGCCCCAGCACGCTAGCTACATACAAACCCGCCCTCCACTTCTACAGGTACTCAACACTAAGAACAAAAAGAGATTTTTACACTCTCAGAATTCACGACCTTGTATTTGATGTGAAGGCACTATTTTCTTATGTATCGGAACTCACAAAAACCACCACCTCACCCATTCTGGATGACCAAGCACAATCTAAAGCCAATGAACTTGCAACCTTCTTCCAAAGTAAAATTTCCAACCTACTAACATGTCTACCCACCAGCTCTACTCCTCCTCCCAGTTCTTCATCCTCTTTCTCAAACACGGGAGCTTCATTTGAATCATTTGAACCCACTTCCGCAATGGAGATTGAAACCATACTAAAGAGAATGAAACCCTCTCATCCGTTCGACCAGATCCCGACTAAACTACTCCTATTGGTGCCGGACACTATTTCTAAGTATTTGGCTGATATCATAAACTGCTCCCTTTCACAAGGAATCTTCCCAGACGCTCTAAAACTTGCCACTCTCAAACCCCTTCTTAAGAAGCCGAACCTGGACCCCAACAATTTCCGCCTGATTTCCAACCTGCCTTTTGTCACTAAGATCATGGAAAAAGTAGTCAATGGTCAACTCTCTGAGTATCTTGAAGACCACAAAATGCTCCACTCTACGCAATACGGATTCCGCAAATCACTAAGCACCGAAACCCTCACAGGCTACCTCATTGGCCTGGACAAAGGGCATTCCTTCCTACTAGTGCTCCTCGATATCTCCGCGGCCTTTGACACCGTGAACCATGCCATCCTACTAAATCGACTATCAGAAATAGGAATAACAGGAACAGCCCTCAGATGGTTCGACTCCTTTCTCAGCAGTAGAGGCTATAAAGTCAATGTCAACAATATAGTCCCCACGCATGAATTCTTCACTTGGAGTTCCTCAGGGTTCCTCCCTATCTCCCACCCTCTTCAACATCTACCTCCTTCCCCTCTGCCAATTGCTTACAAACTTAGAACTGAAACACTATCTATATGCCAACGATGTACAAATTCTGATCCCTATAACCGAATCCCTTACAAAAACACTTAAGTTCTGGGACAGCTGTCTCCAAGCTATAAACCTCCTCCTCACCAGCCTAAACCTGGTACTTAACTCTGCCAAGATGGAACTCCTTCTCATATCACCAGAATACAGTGATACCCATCAACTGTCCCACCATACTGTCCCAACACACGGTCCCAACACACTGATCACACAAACGAGATCTTGGAATAATAATTGACAACTATCTGAGCTTGAAGACGTTCATCAACCACACAACCAAGGTCTGCTTCTATAAACTTCAGGTGCTGAAAAGACTCAAACCTCTCCTGCACTTTCACGACTTCAGATCTGTTCTCCAGGCCATTCTGTTCTCCAAGGTAGACTATTGCAACGCTATTCTGCTTGGTCTCCCAGCGTCCTTTACTAAACCCCTTCAGATGCTCCAAAACCCAGCTGCTAGGATCCTGACAAACACCAACAGAAGAAATCACATTACACCCATCCTCAGAGATTTGCATTGGCTTCCAATAAGCTTCAGAATCCTTCACAAATCTCTTACTATCATTCATAAAACTATTCACCACCAGGTCCCCATCGACCTGCAAATCCCTCTCAAACTCCACACCTCTTCAAGACCTATCAGGGAAGCATACAAAGGTTCTTTTCACGCCCCTCCCGCCAAATCCACCCATCTGTCAACCACCAGAGAACGGGCCTTTTCGACAGCGGGGACCAGCCATCTAGAATGCCATCCCCCAGACCTCAGACAGAAACCTTGTTAATTGACTTTCAGAAAAAAAACTTAAGACATGGCTGTTTCAACAAGCCTTCCCCTGACCAAGGCCTACATCAGCTATGCCACAAATCCGATACTAAGGCCTATTAAGTACACGCCTTCGCTGTTTTTGTAACTAGTTATTGAGTTATCTCTGTACTTCTGTTTTTTCCATCTCCCCAGTTCCATTACCCCTGTTCATTGTAACTTTTGCTTGTACATCTTCTTCCTCTGGTTAAGGTTAATGTTATTACCCCCTGTTCCTTGTAAACCGATATGATCTGTATCATGAATGTCAGTATAAAAAAGTATAAAATAAATAAATAAATGTAGAGTGTGGCATTAGGAATACTATCTTGTCTACAGTATTGTCTTCTACTGTTGAGAAGGTGGCTCCTATTAAAATTGTGAAATTGTCTATCATCATGTACCATACTTTTCTGCTTCCCTTTTGTATCTGAAAAGGAAGTTGCATAGGAAAGAGAGGTTATGCAGAAAACAGAAATCTATGCATTTTAGGGAGTAATATTTACAGTTTAAAAATACTTACAAGCGAAAACTCATGGAACAATGAAATCTTCTTTTACTTCTCAATTGCAAAGCCTCTTTGAGTCAGCCTCAAGACTTATTTAACTTGGCTTCTCGATTGACAGACTTTCTTGATGCCTCTGAAAATGAGGGGTTATGTGCTGAAGCTTTTGCACAGCATTTTGTCACAGAGATTTCTAAGTTGACTGCTACTTTAGATCAGGGTAATGGTTTGAGGTTTTTGCCAAACTTTGATATGACTGAGCAAAGTAAGTGGGTTGTTTTTGAACCAGTGCCTTTACTTTTCTCGTTGTCCTTTAGATGTATGCCCCTTTTTGATATTACATGTCTTACATGACATTTTTAGATTTGTCTATTATTGTCCGAGGGTATTTACGCAGCACAATATAAGAAATCCATTGTGCATCCTATTTTGAAAAATTATTTCTCAGACAGATCCAGTAAGCTATCGCCTGGTTTCAATTCTCCTGTCAATAGGTAGTGTTAGAGAAGTTAGTATGATCTCTGTTAACAGACTATGCTAATGGTAATGCCATTCTAAGTGATTTTCAGAGTGGCTTTTGTCAGGACTATAGTACTGAGACCTTATTGGTCTCTGTCGCCAATTATGTGCTGTGGGAATTGGATCAGTGTCACTCTGTTATTATGGTTTTACTTAATTTGTCTGCAGTAGTTGATTCTGTTCCACATATTCAGTTATTGCAGAGACTTTGATATTGGAATTGGGATAGGGTTGGACATTGTTTTTTTTCTTTTCTATTAGACTGGCTTCAACAGGTATGGGTGGGTTAGTCTGTATCTGAGTGGGTTCCTAGTAGTTCAGGTGTCCCTCAGGGCTCATCCTCATCTCGTTTTCTGTTTAATATATATTTGAGTCCACTGTGATAATCCCCTTGTACAGGTACTTAGTAAGGCCTCACCTGGAGTACTGTATTCAGTTTTGGAGACTGTATCTCAAAAGGGTCAGAGACAGGATGGAGGTGGTCCAGAATGGTGGGGGGCTCTCCATCAAATAACTTATGAGAAGAGACTGAAGGACCTAAATATGTATACCCTGGAAAAGAAGAGATGCAGGGGAAATATGATACAGACCTTCAGATACCTGAAAGGTTTTCATGATGCACAATCAACGAACCTTTTCCATTGGAGAGAAATCAATAGAACTAGGGGTCACAAAACTCCAGGGAGGACGACTCAGAACCAATGTCAGGAAATATTTCTTCACGGAGAGTGTGGTGAATGATTGGAATGCCCTTCCAGAGGAGGTAGTGAAGACAAAAACAGTGAAAGAATTCAAGGGGCGTGGGATAAACACTGTGGATCCCTAAAGGCTAGAGGATGGAAATGAAGAAAAGAGTGCATGGGGGTAACTTACTTGTGTGGCAGTTACTACCCTTAACCAATAAGCCTTTATACTGTTGATCTTCCCTGTACGTACCCGGATCAATCCAGACAGTGGGTTGGGTCCTCTTCCAGCAGATGGAGTCAGAGCAAAAACTGTAAGGACGCCCCTAAAAGGTTGGAGCACCCTCTGCGTCCCTTCAGTATTTCTCTGACTCCAGCAGATGAAGGTGGCACCTACGGTTCCCCAGTAATCTTTGATAGATTTTTTTTACTATCTTCTTTCTTTGGATGGATCAATTTAAAAAAAAAAAAAAAAAAAAGAGGATCAGTGAAAAACCTTTGCCTTTTTGTACTTAGTATTCAGTTATCCTGAAACTTGCAGACAGAACTTTTGGTAGTGGCAGAATTCATAATTTTATCTATGTCTGTTCACTTGTGGGGTAAGTTCTGTGTCATTTCTTTTTCATAGGAGTCCTCTTAACTAACTGCTGTCAGATAGGGGTGCACGTTGGTGGTCCAACCTCTCTCCTCCCCCCCCCCCCCCCTCACAATGACCGGCAGCCCTAAGATGCCATTTTCCTCAGGGCATTTTTCACAGAGAGGCACCATTCCTCTGTTTGTATCTAATTTTAACAGCTTAGTCGTTGTTTTACCTTGCAAGCAAAGTTTTGCTGCTGACAGCCTCCAGGGAATGATTTCTGTGCCGGCTCTGTTTTCTCCCTTCCATCTCATGCTTCTCCAGTTGTTGTCCAGGAAGTGGGATGCTCCAGAAGCTTCTCTGAGGGTCGGCAGAGCAATGGATAAGCTGAATCTGCTCCCTGAAGAATCCTTGCATTTTTTTCAAGGTCCCCAAAGTTGATGCGTCTGTGTCGGCGGTTACGAAGAGAACGACCATTCCAGTCATTGGGGGTGCTGCTGTGTGAGACATGCAGGACCGTAAACTCGAAGTCTACCTGAAGAGAGTGTGTGAGGTGTCTGCTTTGGGCGTCAGAGCGGTGGTCTGTAGCTTTTTTATGCAAAGAGCAGGTCTCAGATGGGTGCAATAGCTGCTCAGTACCCAAGAGCTACCTCCAGAGGAGGCACAGAAGGCGGAACGCTTGGAAGCGATAATAGCTTATGGGGCGGATGCTCTGTATGACCTACTCCAGGTGCTGGCCAGATCCATGTTTTCCGCAGTCTCGGCTAGACGCCTGATTTCGCTCCGCAACTGGTTGGCGGATTCTTCTTCCAAGTCTCAGCTGGGCTCCCTGCCTTTCAAAGAAAAGTTACTGTTTGTCGAGGAGCTGGACCAGCTCATCAAGTCTCTGGGGGAGAATAAGGTATACAAGTTACCCGAAGATCATCTTCTGAGCTCCAGGACATTCAGCTTTACTCGTACCTGTTTTTGGGGTCAGCGTCACTTTCGTCAGTCAAGACCAGTTTCACAAAGGCCGTCCTCATAGAAACATAGAAATGACGGCAGAAGAAGACCAAATGGCCCATCCAGTCTGCCCAGCAAGCTCCCACACCTATTTTTCTCATACCCGTCTGTTACACTTGGCCCTTATTGGTAACTTTTTGTTCCAATTTCCTTCCCCCCTGCCATTGATGCAAAGAACAGTGCTGGAGCCGCATCGAAGTAAAGTATCTAACTTAATTGGTTAGGGGTAGTAACCGCCGCAATAAGCAAGCTACTCCCACTCTTATTTGTTTACCCAGCCTGTGCAATTCAGTCCTTGTTGGTTGTTGTCTGAATATAAATCATCCTTTCTTCATTACCCCCTTCCATTGAAGCAGTGAGCTGCGCTGGATATGTATGCCAAGTGAAGTATCAGGCTTAATTGATTCAGGGTAGTAACTGCCGCAATAAGCAAGCTACTCCCACTCTTATTTTTTTACCTAGCCTGTGCAATTCAGTCCTTGTTGGTTGTTGTCTGAATATAAATCCTCTATTCTTCATTCTCCCCTGCCGTTGCCTCTTCTCCAGGTTGCAGTCCTAGTCCCAATCCTTTCGGGGCTGAAGACCAACCAGGGATAACTCCTCTCAAGGGGCACTCTCCAAATCCTCCCAATGAAGTATTGCCAGCCCACTCTTCAACCCCCAGGATAGGGGGACGGCTGTCCCTCTACTATGAGGAGTGGATCAAAATCACCTCAGACCAATGGGTCCTGGATATTCTACAGCATGGCTACGCTTTAGAATTTGCTCGGCCCCTAAGAAACAGGTTTGTCTTCTCCCCTTGCGGACCAGTGAAGGAACAATGCATATTCGCCAGACGCTCGATCGTCTCCTGAACTTAGGGGCCATTTTTCTGGTGCCATTGGCGGAGCAAGGGTTAGGCCATTATTCCATCTACTTCGTAGTCCCCAAAAAGGAAGAGTTTTTTCGCCCAATCCTCGATCTCAAGATGGTCAACAGGGCCCTCAAAATTCCACATTTCAGGATGGAAACATTGCGCTCCGTGATAGCGGTGGTACACGAAGGGGAGTTCTTAGGCCTCCGTCAAGTCCAAGGAAGCTATCTCCACATCCCTATACTGCAAGTCCATCAGCGCTTCCTTCGCTTCAAGATCCTCGGCCAGCATTTTCAATTTCAGGCCCTGCCATTTGGGTTGGTAACCGCGCCGCGCACATTCACCAAGGTGATGGTTGTCGTAGCAGTGACACTACGGAAGGAGGGGATCCTAGTGCATCCCTACCTGGTCGACTGGCTCATCCGAGCAAAGTCCAGGGATCTGTGCCAGTGAGCGGTCGTCAATCTTTCCAAGAGCAGTCTTACTCCCTCGCAGACGCTCGACTTCCTAGGAGCACATTTCAATACCATTCTGGGCAAAGTCTTCCTTCGTCGGGACCGGGTGCAATCTCTACTCGCTCAGGTGCAGCGCTTCAGCTGTTTTCCACTCCCCACGGCATGGGACTACCTCCAAGTACTGGGCTCTATGGCTTCAACTATGGATTTAGTTCCTTGGGCCTTAACACACATGCGTCCTCTACAGAGTGTGTTGCTCTCTTGCTGGAAGCCAGTATCTCTGGAGTTTCAAGCACCCCTCCGCTGCCGGACCCGGCCAGGAACTGCCTGCTCTGGTGGCTCAGTCTCGATCACTTGTTGCAGGGAGTGGACTTAGAGGTCCCACAGTGGGTGATCATTACTACGGATGCCAGCCTCTCCGGCTGGGGGGCGGTGTGCAAGTTGCGGTCGACTCAGGGTCGATGGATGGCCATTCAGGCGTCATGGCCGATCAATTGTCTGGAGACCAGAGCGGTTCATCTCACGTTGAAGCATTTCCTCCCCCTAATCCAGGGGCGAGCGGTGTGAATACTCTCCGACAACGCGACGACAGTAGCGTACATCAACCGATAAGGAGGAACAAGGAGCCGTCATGTATCCCGGGAGACGGACAAGTTGATGGCGTGGGCGGAGCTCCACCTCTCTAGGCTAGTGGCATCCCACATAGCGGGAGTGGACAATGTTCAAGCAGATTTCTTAAGCCATCAACACTTAGATCCAGGTGAGTGGGAACTGTCCGAAGACGCGGTGAAGCTGCTCTTCCGCTGATGGGGGACCCCCCCCATCTAGACCTAATGGCCACTCAACAGAATGCAAAAGCTTCGCGCTTCTTCAGTCGCAGAAGAGAGCACGGCTCAGAAGGAGTGGATGCTCTGGTCCTCCCATGACCGCGGAACCTGCTGCTCTACGTGTTTCCTCCATGGCCGTTGGTGGGAAAGGTGCTTCGGAGAATAGAAATCCACCAAGGCCAGTAATCCTTGTGGCACCGGAGTAGCCCCGAAGGCCGTGGTTTGCAGACTTGGTCAACATAGCAGTGGAAGGTCCTCTTCATCTGGGACATCTGCGAACCTCCTACGTCAGGGGCCTGTATTTTTTGACTGGGCAGATCTCTTCTGTCTTGTGGCCTGGCTTTTGAAAGGCGCAGGCTGAGAAGACGAGGTTACCCGGAGGATGTTATTTCCACCCTCCTCAAGGCCAGGAAAACTTCTACATCCATCACATTTGTTTGCGTCTGGAAAGTATTTGAGGCCTGGTGTGACTCCATGCATATTTCTCCACTCGTGCTTCGGTAGCCAACATTCTTTCCTTCTTACAATGAGGCCTTGAAAAAAGGTTTGGCCTACAATTCCCTGAGAGTTCAGGTGGCAGCCCTTGGTTCCCTCGTGCGTCACCTGGATGGAGCTCCTCTTTCTTCTCATCCTGACAAATGGGCTGATACAGAAAACTTTGCAGGAGAACGGGCGAGTGCCCAGGCCACTCTCCTGGGCGCGATCCAGTAAAGAAAATTATGCATGAGCGCCCATGGTAAAAGGAGGCGCGTCCCTAGCAGATACAGTGCAGTACAGTACAGATACATTACTGTATCTGCCTGATAGTGCTGTTTCTGCGCAGAGCAAAGCACGTAAAACCATCGGTTCACAGTTTGTGTCCATCTTGGAGCCTAACTTTGGTCCTCAGGATTCTGAGCGGCCCATCTTTTGAGCCGCTGGCAAGAGCTACCCTCAAGGATCTCACTCTCAAGTCAGTTTTCCTGGTGTCTATCTGTTCGGCTCGAAGGATCTCGGAAATCCAAGCTATGTCGTGTAGAGAGCCCTACCTCCGTTTCACAGATTCGGGAGTATCCTTGACCATGGTACCATCATTTCTGCCTAAGGTGGTCTCCACTTTTCATTTGACTCAGTCGGTGGAACTTCCATCTTTTCCGGATGAAGAGTCCAGAAAACTTCCATGACTTGATGCCAAGCACATCCTCATTCGATATTTGAAGGTTACTAGTGATTTCCGTTTATCGGACCACCTCTTTGTACTCTGGAGCGGTCCCAACAGAGGAAACAAGGCTTCTAAAGCCACTATTGCTCGATGGCTAAAGTATGCTGAAGAGATCGCTTCCATCTGTGCTGGTCGCTCGCCTCCAGAGGGCTTCAAGGCTCATTCGCTTTGTGCTCAAGCAGTTTTCTGGGCAGAAAGCCAGGTTGTCTCTCCGCAGGAGATATGCAGAGCAGCTACCTGGAAATCGTTGCACACGTTTGCATGTCACTATTACTTGAATGTCCAACCACTGGTATTTGGCTCTTTTGATGCGCAAGTCATTCGAGTTGGGCAAACCGGGCCCACCCTACGTAGGAAACTGGTACATCCCACTGTCTGGACTGATCCGGGTACATACAGGGAAAAGAAAATTATTCCTTACCTGCTAATTTTCGTTCCTGTAGTACCACGGATCAGTCCAGACGCCCTCCCTAAGGATTTATGGGATAGGGATTGTTCTCAGCTCGACTGCTTAATTCACTTGGGATGTTTTGTGACTGACTAATGGTTCATTTTTGCAAGTTCTTACTAAGTTTTACATGATTACAGTTTAAAGTTCGATGTTTCTTGATCCATCCAATGTTTTTCTTACTTGCTTTGATATTCTTTATACTGAAGGGACGCAGAGGTCCTTACAGTTTTTGCTCTGACTCCATCTGCTGGAAGGGGGACACAACCCACTGTCTGGACTGATCCGTGGTACTACAGGAATAAAAATTAGCAGGTAATGCCATCATTGCTCTCTGCTTCAACGGCAAGAGGAAAAGGGGAATTGGATTCAGACAACAACCAACAAAGGCCCCGACTTTTATGGTCTGGGGAAACAAGCATGGGATAACTTGCTGATGTGGCTGTTACTATCTTTAACCAATAAGCCTGATACTTTTGAATCAAATCCAAAATTGCTCTGTGCTTCAACGACAAGAGGTAATGGGGAATTGGATTCAGAAGGCAACCAACAAGGGCCCTGACTTTTGCGGTCTGGGAAACTGATAAGCATGGGGTTAACCTGCACAGTGCAGCAGATACAACAATAAGCTTGCTGGGCAGACTGGATGGACCATTTGGTCCTTTTCTGCAGTCATTTCTATGTTTCTATGTATGTTGGAGGAGTTAGGAATCTTTTTCAGATTATATGCAGATCATCTCTAGCTGCTGTTTCCAGTACACTCTTCTATAGATGATGTTAATAGACTCATCTCCACTTTAGTAGAAGCTGTGAATTTATGGCTTAAACAGAATGGGCTAGTTCTGAATATAGCTAAGCCTGAGATTTAAGGAGAGTCTGGTTCCTTTTCCCAAATTCGTTTAGAGGGTTTCACTATTGAGCCAGCAGACTTGGCCAAAGATCTGGGAATTTATTTTGATAAGTCATTTTCCCTCCAGTGTCAATTGCAGCATTTAATGAAAATTGGCTTTTTTAAGATACATAAATTGTGCCACCTAAAATTTAGTTTAGAGAAATATGATTTTAGAACTTTAATGCATTCCTTGGTCAGTTTTAGATTATTGTAATGCCCTTTATGTAGGGCTCCCTAAATACTATTTTCATTCATTATAGCTGTTATTAAATGCAGCTGCTTGATTGGTAGCCTAGAGTTCTCTGAGAGATCACATTTCCCCAATACTGCAAGATTTCCACTGGCTGCCAGTTGAGCAAAGAGTTAACTTGGTACCAAAGTCAAAATTTTAAATTTATGTATGAGACTAGTCCAGGATATTTAAAAAGGCTTTTATCGCTTTACCAGCCTACACGATCATTACATTATATGGGACAGCAACTATTATCTGTCCCAGCAGTTTTATTTGCAAGATTACAACGTACACATTGTGCTTTTTCACATATAGCTCCTGCCCTTTGGGACAGTCTTCCTGGGACCTTGCGGTTGCAGACTGATTATAAGTGTTTTAGGAAAGCTTTAAAAGCTCAGTTAAACAGTGATTTTTAAATGTGTTATTGATTGTATTGTTTTTTTATTGTTATGGTATATTTTATTTTATTTTTATTGTTATCTGCTTGAACAGATTGGTAATAAGTCAGGCTATGTATTCTTGTAAATAAATAGATACATTTGTGGGTGGGAGTGTGTTTGAATTGAGGGTGTGGGAGTATGAGGGGTGTGAGTGGAGTGTCTGAGTGCCTGTTTGTGTGCTCCTAATTTAAAGTGGTTACACAAGCAAACATTATTCGCATGTCTTCCATAGGAATTTATCAGCTTTAACACTTGCAGTTAAGCTGATTTTAAAACATGCACGTGTGAAGGAAATAGCCAGTTTGACCTATTAGTCCACCACTTGGCCCAGTCTCTTTCTTGATCATCCAGATCTCTCTGATTCTTCAGCCTGCACTCCCCCCCCCTCCCCCCAGTTTACATAAACCCCTCACCTAATTGTTTTAGGCCTAAAATGATTTTTCTTCAGACTTGCACCTCATCAAAGCAGAAGTAAATTAGCCCGATGTGTACTGCGGGCATTGGTTTTAAAATCCATATTTATGCATGTAAATGTCGGCCTGCTCCAGAACACACCCTCTTTTTTTGTGCATTGGGCCTTTTAATGCAAACAATTCTTTTAAAATTCATAATTGGTAAAAATGGAAAGGAGTATAAGTAAATTTAATTTTTCTTGATTAACCATGCTCTGCATCTTCTGACCTATTAAATCATGTAAATCGTGAAGCAAACAAGGCCAAACACTACAACAAAAGAAAAGAGAGCAGCGTATATACACACAAAAGAAAGTCATACCTATGGTGGTAGAAAGCTGTAGTAAAAAAATGATCAAGCATATAAAAATGATAAGATCAAGCTAAAAATGAAGGAATAAATAGAAATATATTTCTCCTAGGACAAGCAGGATGGTAGTCCTCACAGATGGGTGAAATCATCAGATGGAGCCTGGCACAGAAAACTTTTGTAAAGTTTCTAGAAACTTTGACTGGCACACTGAACATGCCCAGCATGCCACTATCCGCACGTCCATGCAGGGTCCCTCTTCAGTCTCGTATGTTTCATGAAGCAGTTGCCTCGTGGTCTTGGAGCTGTCTCCAAACTTTTTTTTCAAAATTTCTCTTCATACATACTTTCTCAAGAAAGTATGGGGTGCTATTCCATTTATTTGTTGTGCTGAAGAAGGAGGGCTCCTTTCATCCCATCCTGGATCTCAGGAGGATCAACCGTCACTTGAAGGTCATTTTCAAATGGAAACCTTATGCTCTGTAATAATGGCGGTGTAGTCGGTGGAATTTCAGACCTTGGATCTGTCAGAGGCTTACATTCATATATTCCCATCCAATTGGAACACCAATGCTTTCTATATTTTGCGGTGTTGGGGTGCCATTATCGGTTTTGGGCACTGCCTTTTGGTCTCCCAGAACATTTTCCAAGATTATGGTGGTGGTAGCGGCGGCCTTGAGAAAAGAAGGAATCCTAGTGCACCCGTATTTGGATGACTGGCTGATTTGAGCAAAGTCTCAGGACGAGAGACACCTGGTGACACACAAGGTGATCTCCTTATTACTGGAGCTTGGTTGGGTGGTGAACCTGACCAAGAGCAATCTTCAACCATCCCAGTCATTGGAGTGTCTGGGGGTCCGGTTTGACATGGGACAGGGCAGAGATTTCCTACCAGAAGTTTGGATACAGAGATTGATATCTCAAGTGTGTCAATTCCTACCTACAGGTAATCGGATTGATGGCAGCTACCCTGGAAGCGGTGCCATGGGCAAGAATGCATTTGTGTCCTCTTAGGTGCTTTCTGCTATCTCGTTTGAGCCCACAGTCTCAGGATTATGTGGTTCAGATCCACTTGCCAATGGAAATCTGCTCCTGCCTCCTGTGGTGGTTGCAGGAGGATCATCTGAGAAAGGGAGTTCCCTTGTCCTCTCCGACCTGGTTGGTACTCACAACAGATGCGAGTCTCCATGGTTGGGGGGTTCACTGTCTGAAGTTAGCAGCCCAGGGGTGCTGGAATGCCAAAGAGTCCCACTGGAATATCAATTGCGTGCCCAGCTGGTATGCTTACAGTTCAGCCACAGGCTGCGAATCAAGCAACTCTTGTGATGTCGGACAATGTGACGACAATGGCCTATATCAATTGCCAGGGAGGAACCAAGAACTAGCAAGTATCGCAGGAAATAGACCAGCTGATGGAATCGGTGGAAGGTCATCTACAGATGATCTCGACCTCTCACATTGCAGGAAAATACAACCTAAGAGTGGACTTTCTCAGCAGGGAGAGTCTGGACCCAGGAGAGTGGGTGTTCTCAGTCGAGGGGTTTCAGCTGATTGTGGATCGCGGGTGCCTTCCGCTCTTAGACCTGCTGGTGACTTCTTGAAATGTGAAGGTACAGGTCTGGCCGGAAGACAGATTGCTTTGTGCCTTTCCTCCATGGCCCTTGCTGGGCAGGATAATTTGCAAGATCGAATGCCATGGGGGCTTGTACTCCTGATGGCACTGGACTGGCCCAGGTGTCTATGGTATGTGGATTTGCAACAACTCCTGATGGAGGCTCCACTTCGTCTTCCACCGCACATGATCTGCTTCAGCAGGGACTGGTTCTTCATGAGGATTTGACAATGTTCTGTATTATGGTTTGAGAGGGCTTGCCTGTTAAAGCGTGGTTATTCCTTTGAGGTGATTGTCACTATACTCCTTGCTCACAAATTCTCCACTTCCTTGGCTTATGTGCGAGTTTGGAGAGTTTTTTGAGGCCTTGTGTGAGGAGCAGGGTGTTTTTCCTTGTTGAGTTAAGATCCCTCTCATTCTGGATTTTTTTGCAGGATGGATTGAGTAAAGGCTTGGCCCTTAATTCCTTGAAGATACAGGTTGCGGCTCTTGTGTGTTTCAGAGGCCAGGTGAATGGTGTTTCCTTGTCATCTCATCCTGATGTGGCCCGTTTTTTGAAGGGAATGAAGCACTTTAGGACACCCTTGAGGTTACTGGTTCCATTGTGGAATCTTAATTTAGTGCTGGACCTTTTGACGGGCCCTACATTCTGACCTTATGGTTGTTGACTTTGAAGACTGTATTCCTGGTGGTTAAAAGTTCTGCGCATCAAATTTCTGAGCTACAGGCATTGTCTTGCCAGGAGCTGTTCCTTCGGGTTACTTCGGGGGCATTACATCTGTGTACTATTCCTCCTTCTTGCCCAAGGTAGTCTCGAACTTTCATTTGAATCAGTCCATCTCCTTGCCATCCCTGGATAAGGTCAGGGATGTGGAGGAATTTCACTTCACACGCTCCTTGGATACTAAGCTTCTTGTCGTCCGGTATCTGGAGGTCTCTGAGTCTCTTCAAATGACGGATCGCATGTTTGTTCTTCATGGTGGGAGTAAGCAAGTTGCTCCAGCTTCACGGGCTATCATAGCTCTTTGGGTTAAGGAGGTGGTCACACCGCATATGTGGATGCTGGAAAGCCATTGCCTACACAAGTTAGGGCTCATTCCATAGAGCTCAGGCAGTGTCATGGGCGGAGGTTAGTCTGTTGTCTCCCGTCAATATCTGCCAAACTGCGACGTGGTCCTCCTTACATACTTTTTCCATGTTTTATCATCTGGATGTGCAGGCCCGGGTGGATGCAACCTTTGCACGTACGATATTGACTGGACCACGGGCAGCCTCCCAACCTGTTGGAGAGTGGCTTTGGTACATCCCACTTGTCTTGAGTCCATCTGTCTACTCACTAGGAAATGGAGAAATTACTTACCTCATAATTTCAGTTTCCTTAATGTAGACAGATGAACTCAGCTTCCCTCGCTCAGCTGCCACATGAGTGTTTCAGTAGTCCTCTTGTGGGGCTCTGGGACCCAAGGGATTACTGGTAAGTGTTCATCCAGTCCCTAGCTTGGGGTACCTAGAATCTCACGTGAGTTCAGTGTTTATGGTGGGTTGACTACAGTCCTGGTTACCTGTTTTTAAACATGTTTTTAATCAAGTTTTTTGCTAGTCTGTCCGCAGTTGCTTTTGAAGAGAATACTGGCAGGCTGGGGTCACTGCTTTCCTAACCCGCACTGACAGCCACTTCTCCCGGGCGCCAGATGCCGAGGAGGCGCTAGGGACTCACTGTTTCCCCTAGTGCCTCCTTTTTACCACAGCAGCCCATTTAAATATTAAATCGGTTGCCCGGGAGAGGTTGATCGGCACACACTAGGAGGGCGGGCGCTAATCATGAATGCCCATTTTACGCGTGCTGACATTGTATCAGCCTGTATATGTTTAGAGTAGAATTGAGCAAGTGTGTTGATGGGCAGACTAGATAGGCCTTATGGTCTTTTTCTTCCATCTTGTTTCTAGTTGATTCACTTCTTCAAGCACGCTCTATAAATAGAGTACCATTTACTCTTAT
Organism: Rhinatrema bivittatum; assembly: GCF_901001135.1. NCBI lineage: Eukaryota > Metazoa > Chordata > Amphibia > Gymnophiona > Rhinatrematidae > Rhinatrema > Rhinatrema bivittatum. Next base: position 789,927,578 of record NC_042615.1, read on the forward strand.
AGTAATGAATTTAAAAGGAAAATACTGATTATACAATGCTGTTTCTACAGGTAATGGAAACAATAGAGTGGCTTTCAGATTTTTTTCACAAACTGCGACTAGCTAAATCTGGCTTTCGGAGCTTTGGCTTGCTATCTAAATGGAGTCCCTACATGACTGAAGTGAAAGACTTCTTTCAGTACCTGGCAGAGAGCTTGATAGATTCAGAAGTCGCAAATCTAGTCCAAGAGCCATTGGGCAGCAGCAGAATTCTTTCAGGTAATGCTTTGTAGCTTGAAAGTATAGCTCTCCTGCCTTTATTTACTGCTGAGACAAGAAGCTGGTTTTGAGTAGGGCTTTTTGCATCCCTTGGTTTCTTTTAACGTGTATGTCTTGTTTATGTTCTTTAGTTCTTTCTCACTCAGGCTCACAAAATGTGCATTGGTACTTTAAAGCTACAGAGGGCAGTTTTCAGTCATTTACCCAGGTAAATGGTCTGTCTGAATATTGTCCTCCCTCAGTCTGTTTGAAAGGTACATGTAGCCTCCCATATAGTACCAGGACCGTAAGTAGGCATTCTCAGAGGTGGGGTTAGGTCAGGGGTGAAAAATAGCATGCAGAGATTGGATTTTCATGTTTACACATGTTATAATTTCCATTGAAATTTCATCCCCACAAAAAGCAGGGGGTCCTTTGTATCCATGGACAGTTTTTGAAAATGAGGTAGGTACTTTGAAAATTGTCCCCTTAGTTTTACAACCGAATAAAACTTCAGCATAACCGATGACTGTTTTATTCGCTGGTTTTCATACAGGCAAATCTTATGTCATTAGTATGGAACATTGTTTCTTTTTAAGTGAGCTGTTATTTTTTCAATTTTTTTGATCTGCTAATTTTTTACTGTTCCTTTGGACCTCTTGTTCAGTCAGAACCAGAACTGGGATCCTGGCACCACTCACAACTACCCGGTGATTCTCCCTGCTTATAAAACATCCCCCTCCCTCAGCAGACCCAGTATAGTCATTCAGGTGGGGGCAGTGCTCCAGGGCTCCTACCAAATCCCTGCAATCAGGGGCCCTGAATCCAGGCACTAGATGTCACCCTTGAGCAATAGCCACAATGCGGGGAATGGAGAAATTGTCTTTGGGGCTTCTCAAAGGGATTTGCCTTATGGTATTCCATGACATTGTCACTAGGACGACCTTTAAATATATTTGAAATAAGATTCAAATTTGTATGTGGAAGGTGTGTTTCCTGAAATGTATATGAAGAAAAGGCATATGATTTGATCCGTTAAAATGAATATTCATTTTCCTTTTAGTTTAGTTGAGCAATAATCTCCTTTGTCTGGGCATCAGCTGAAAATTACAATAATGTGTTAGAGGCACTCTTGACTATTCCTTAACCTAGCCCAGAGCTATGGCCAACAGTACCTAGGTCACAAGTTATTATTGTTATAACCTCTGAAAGCAAGAGAAGTAGGAGTAGTAATAGTAATTGTTATTTATTAACAAAATATTAAGAACAATGGGGTAACAGGAAGAACAAGCTTGCATATTTAAATTAAATAGTAAAACCAGATGGTTTCTCTATGTACATTGCTGGAAGATAATGATGATGACTAAACATAGTATAGGTAATTAATATAGCAGTTTTTATCTTCTCATGGTGAAATATGTTAGTATAATAACATGGAAAAATAAATATAAGAAATGCATAACCTGTCACAGATTTTTGGTGCATGTGCCAGAAGGCTGATGGAATTTTATGTTTCAGTGATCACAGTGACATGACTTTTGCTGTCTGATTGATAATTGTAATTTTCTCTTTTATTCACCAATTAGAACCAGAAATTGCTTTAGGGAACATTTATCGGTGGTTTTCATCTTCTGCAGTATTCAGTCAGCATTTTAGGAATTGACTCGTTTCATCTGCAATACATAAGAGCATAAGATATGCCATACTGGGTCCATCAAGCTCAGTATCCTGTTTCCAACAGTGGCCAATCCAAGTCTTAAGTACCTGGCAAGGGTCAAAGCTACTATTGCTTATTAATTACCATAATAGCAGTTTATGGATTTTTCCTCTAGAAACTTATCCAAACCTTTTTTAAACCCAATTACACTAACTGCTCGAACCACATCCTCTGGCAATGAATTCCAGAGCTTAACTATGCACTGAGTGAAAAAGAATTTTCTATGATTTGTTTTAAATGAGCTATTTATTTATTTATGTATTTAAAACTTTTCTATACCGTCGTTTAGTAATATACCATCACAACGGTTTACATTTCGGCACGAAATAGGTTTGGTTTGGTTTCTAAGTTATCCATAGTGTGCCAATATTTTACGGTTACATAGTTCAGTAATAAACTCTAGATGAGAATTGGGTTGGGGTAACTATATGATTTTGGGATAAACTCATATATGTATACTGTTTTAATTTAATATTTAATTATAGGTAAAAATAATAAAATTGTCAATTCTACCTTTTTTGGTGACTTTCAGCTGCTCTCATTGTGAAAGACTTTTTTGAAAAGCCAAGTTTTTAGGCCTTTTTTGAAGAGTTTTAATTCTTTCATTAGTCTTAGTTCAAGTGGTAATGTGTTCCATAATAGCGGACCTGCCAAAGATAATGCTCTCTTTCTAACTTGGGTCAACTTTGCTGTTTTGACTGAGGGAATGGTTAGTAGTGCTTTATTGGCCGACCTGAGATTTCTTTGAGGGACATGTAATCGTATGGCAGTGTTTAGCCAGTCGGCGTTTTCGTCATTTATTAGTTTATGAATTGTGCATAGTGTTTTGAATTGTACTCTTTGTTCTATTGGGAGCCAGTGTAAATCTGCAAGTGTTTGGGTGATATGATCTCTTCTGCCTTTTCCAGTAAGTATTCTGGCAGCTGAGTTCTGTAGTATTTGCAGTGGCCTGATTGTGGTATATGGTAATCCTAGGAAAAGTGTGTTACAGTAGTCTGTGCTAGCAAATATTAATGCTTGTAGTACTGTACAAAAGTGTTCTCGAGTTAACAAGGGTTTAAGTCTTCTATGGACCATTAGTTTTGCATAGCCTTCTCTTACTTTTATTGATATGAGTTGTTTAAGGCTGATTTCCGTGTCTATAATTACTCCTAGGTTTCTAGCCTTATCTTTTAACTCAACTAGCTTATTGTTTTCAAGTTTGATGGGATTTTGAATTCTTACAGTGCTACTTGCTAACTTCATGGAGTGCCCCCTGTTCCTTCTATTATCTGAGAGAGTAAATAACCAATTTACATTAACTTGTTAAAGTCCTTTCATGATTTTGTAGACTTCTATCATATGCCCCCCCCCCCCCCCCCCCTCTCTGTCATCTCTTCTCCAAACTGAACAGCCCTAACTTCCTTAACCTTTCCTCATAGGGCAGTTGTTCCATGCCCCTTATCATTTTGGTCACCCTTCTCTGCACTTCCTTCAGTACAGCTATATCCTTTGTGAGATGCAGTGAGCAGAACTGCACACAGTATTCAAGGTACGGTCTCACCATGGAGCATTACAGAGGCATTATGATCTCCTCTGTTTTATTTGCCATTCCCTTCCTAATAATTCCTAACATTTTCTCTTTTTTGATCCTCACAGCACACTGCGCTGACAATTTCAATGTATTATCCACTATGATGCCTAGCTCTCTTTCCTGGGGTGGTAACTCCTAAGATAGAACCTAACATTGTGTAACTACAGCAAGGGTTATTTTTCTCTATATTCATCACTTTTTCCTTGTCCATGTTAAATTTCATCTGCAATTTGGAAGCCCAATCTTCCAGTCTTGCAAGGTCCTCCTGCAATTCATCACAATCCTCTTGAGATTTAACTACTCTGCATAATTTTGTGTCATCCGCAAATTTGAACACCTCACTTGTACCACTTTCCAGATCATTTTAAATATATTGAAAAGCACCGGTCCAAGTACAGATCCCTGAGGCAATCCACTGTACCTTTTTCCACTCTGAAAACTGACCATTTAATCCTGTCTGGTTGGTTACAGGATGCAGGGCTCAATGGACCTTGGAATGACCCAGCATTGCATTTCTTATGTTTTTATGTTATATCTAAATTGGAATTTCGAACTACACAAACTGAATTACACACTCAGAGTTTGGAGTCTACAATTCATTGTCCCAGACTTCACCATCTAAGGGGGTCATTTACTTAATTGAGGTACTCGGTACCAATGTTTAATAACCCCCATGGTATTTTCTCTGGTGGTAAAATAACGCCAGAAAATATTTCACAGCTTCTCTGCTCCTGGTAATTCTGTGGAATGGCAGCCCCACAGCCTGGGGCCATCATCTTTTTAAAGGGGTTGATCAGCCCAAAGTAACCTCACCATCATGCAACTTAGCTATTCGTGTCCTTTGATCCCAGAATATTGAGAAGGGAAGTTGCCAAATGAACTTTGTCTAATTGGCTTGTGGACTATATAGTACACTGTTATACTCTGGTTGGCTGACTCGATCAAGGCTCATCAAGTGGGAGCCATGGCGACTTCAGTGGCTCCTTTCAGGGCCACTTCTACTGAAGACATTTGCAAAGCTGCTTCTTGGTCGTCTGTGCAGACCTTCACATCCTGCTACTGTCCAGAAAGCATATCCTGAGGAGACAGTAACTTTGGACAAGTAGTTCTGCACAACCTGTTCACCCATTAGTCCACTCTCCACTTAGTGAGTCCAAGATGTCTTAAGTCATTGCTTCGCTATGAAACTGGGACTGGCCACGCATCAGATCTAATTCATGCCTGCATGTTGACAGATCTGTAGATGGGGGTTCTCCGTAGACAGCAGGATCAATTAGCCATATTTGACACCCTTCCATCTCCCTGGAGAATTGATTAGCTTTTTCCATGTACGTACCGGATCAGTTCCAGACTCCTGGGTTTTGCCTCCACACCAGCGGATGGAGACAGAGCAAGATTTGACAGGCTCTGCCATAAATACCATGGTGCCACCCACAGTCTGCCAGTGTTACTCTGTCTCCAGCAGATGGTCCGGGTGCATGGCCCACAGTCTGAACTGATCTTTAAAAAAAAAAAAAAGGTGTTTAGATAGCTGGACAGTGTTTTGTTTGCTTCCTTTTTAATTAAGTTAAAAAAAAAAAAAAAAGGTTGAGAAGGCAGTGAGCAGCGCCGGTCTGAGCCTCCCAGGGGGCTGTCAGGTCCTGAGGGGACCATCCCCCCTGGTCCTGTAGGCTGCTGGTGCTAAGGGTTGAGGACCCTGCTTGTTTTTGACAGCCCAGCCGGGGTGATACCGGGGAGGCCGGCTCACTCACCCCAGCCGGACCGCTTCAGGACCCGACGAGGGACGTCTCAGGTGAAAAAAATAAAATAAAGAAATTTATAGATAAATAAAACTGGTAGCGCGTGGTTCGGCGGCTCTCTGTGCCTCGCTGCTGCGGTCAGCTGTCACGTCTCTCTCTCCCAACTCCCCCCCCCCGCTCTTTATTTTTTGTTTTCTTGCGGCGGCCTGGTTCCCTCATGCCACGCGGTTTGGACTGTTCGGCCTGCGGCTCGGGGCACGCGCGCCTCTCGCGGGATGGGCTGTGCCTAGCCTACATCCCCGGAGGCGAAGGGACGTCGGGAGTTGGTGGTGAGACGCTGGACGATGGCGGTCGCGATCGGGGAGCTTTCTTCTTCTGCCCCCAGGCAGTTGCCGGCCAGCACAGGAAAATCCTCCATTTTGGGTCCGGCCTCCGCGGCGCCGATCGCAGTGGGGGCAAGAAATTCCCCACCCTCCCTCTCCCCACAGAGACCGGTCCCCACGGCCTATTTCACCAGCAGGGGCAACAGGGGGAGGGAAAGGGGATGACACAGGGACGGATTCGGATGTCTCCTGTTCCTCTTTTTCGTCTGATTTCATCTTGGCTATGCATAGGGCCTTTAAGGCCCGCAAGGCCTATAAGCGGCATTCACCTAAGTCCGGGGGCTCTGAGGGCCCACACCCTGCGGACAAGGGTCAACCCCGGTCAGGGGACCCAGGGGGGGCCTCCCAGGTCAAAGCGCCCGTTATGGGCTATCCCTCCTCGGGAGGACACGGACTTCCCCTCCGACTCTACAGATCAGGAGGAGCCGTCCCCACCCCCGCAGGGGGTAGAGGGAGACGGCGCTCCATCGCAGGATGCGACGAGGCAGAGCCAGATCTCGGAGGGCGACTATCCTAGGGTGGTCCGCCTTTTCCGCAGAGACGAGCTGGGACCTCTCATTCCCTCTATTTTGGAGGAGTTGGGAATTGCTACACCTCCCGAAGAGTCTCGTCTTGGCTCGATGGATCCTGTTTTGTTGGGTCTGAGTGGCCCTCCCACGACATTTCCTTTTCATTTTTCCGCTATGGACCTTCTCTTTCATGAGTGGGATACCCCGGATTTGGGGTTGAAGGTCACAAAGGCTATAGATAAGCTTTCTCCTTTGCTTGAGGACATCCTGGAAGTTATTTGGGTTCCAAAGGTGAACGCAGCTGTCTCAGCGGTGAAGAAGAGGACTACCATTCCAGTCTCGGGGGCTACGGCACTGAAGGACCTCCAGGATCGGAAGCTGGAGGTCCAGCTTAAGAAGATTTTCGAAGTCTCCGCTCTAGGGGCCCGAGCGGCAATTTGTAGCAATTTTGCTCTGCGGGCCGGGCTGCATTGGGTTCAACAACTTCTCGCCAATGAAGGCCTTTCAGAGGAAGAAGCGGTCGTGGCTTATAGTGCAGACGCGCTTCACGATCTCCTGAGAACTTTGGCTCATTCCATGGTTTCGGCCGTCTCGGCGAGACGGCTATTGTGGTTATGGAACTGGTCCGCGGATGGAGCCTCCAAATCTCGGCTAGGGTCCTTACCCTATAAGGGCAAACTACTGTTTGGAAAGGAATTGGAAGACATGATTCAGTTACTGGGCGAAAATAAAGGTTATCTACTCCCAGAGGGCAGAACTCGTTCCAGGGGGTACTTCTCGACTAGGTCCAGGTTTCGGGGAAATCGAAAAGCTCATACTCCTCGTCCTAGTACCTCTTCCCCCTTCCTTTTGGCCGGGGGGGGGGGGGGGTGGGTAGGCAGCAGTCGCAATCCTTTCGAGGAAGGTGTTTTGGCAGACCTGCTTCCTCCCAGTCGGCTCCCGGCGGTAAGGCTGCACAATGATGTCCGACCGGGCCATTCCTCTGTACCAAAGGTAGGGAGCAGATTGTCTCTTTTTTTACGAGGAGGGGACCACAATCACGTCTGACTAGTGGTACTCTCTGTGATAAAACACGGCTACGCTTTAGATTTTGCACGCCGTCCCAACCCACAATTTTTCCCATCCCCGTGCGGATACGCCGACAAACGTCGAGCAGTCCAACAGACTGGTTCGACTGTTGGATCTGGGAGCAATTGTTCCAGTACCACCTCCGGAGCAACGAAAAGGACATTATTCTATATACTTCATCGTTCCAAAGAAGGAAGGGTCCTTCCGTCCCATACTAGATCTAAAGTGCGTCAACAGATGCCTTCTGATTCCACGTTTTCGCATGGAGACGTTGCGTTCCGTCATTGCTTCCGTTCGCCCGGGAGAGTTCCTGGCTTCGCTGGATCTCACGGAGGCATATTTGCACATCGGGATCAGGAAGGATCATCAGAAATATCTCAGGTTCTGTGTGTTGGGGAAACATTACCAATTTCAGGCGCTACCGTTCGGTCTGGCGACAGCTCCCAGAACTTTTACCAAGATAATGGTGGTTGTCGCAGCACAGCTTCGACGAGAGGGGTTGTTGGTGCATCCGTATCTGGACGATTGGTTGATTAGAGCAAAATCCGAGACTCATTCGGTGATACACCGGGTACTACAGCTGTTAAGGTCTCTCGGTTGGGTAGTCAACACATCCAAAAGTCAGCTCACTCCCACTCAGTCGCTGGAAGTTTTGGGAGCTTTCATCGACACACATCAGGGGAAGGTCTTTCTCTCCTCCAGTCGCAGTCTCAAGTTGCAGGGACGTCTGGTCCTTGCTGAGAAACAACCACTGATGGTTTGGGATTACCTGCAGATGCTAGGTTCCATGGCTTCTACCCTGGAACTGGATCCTTGGTCTTTCGCGCATATGCGGCCCTTACAATCGGCGTTACTTTCCTGCTGGAGTCCGGTGTCCAAGCAGTTCTACCTCCCGTTGCCATTGACGAACCTGGCACGCTCCAGTCTAGGGTGGTGGCTGTGTTCGGACAATCTCCTCCCGATTGTGGTACCGGCGTGGACGGTGGTCACCATGGATGCGAGCCTCTCAGGTTGGGGAGCGGTGTGCTTGCGGAAGTCAGTACAGGGACTCTGGTCCCCGACTGAGTCTCGCTGGTCGATCAATCGCTTGGAGACCCGGGTGGTGCGCCTGGCGTTGCAGGCCTTTCTCCCTCTGATTCAGGGGAAGTCGGTCAGGGTGCTGACCGACAATGCGACAACAGTGGCCTACATCAATCGTCAGGGGGGGACCAGGAGTCATCCGGTGGCGTTCGAAGCTCGTCTGTTGATTCAGTGGGTGGAACAGCACCTTGTCAGCATAGCTGCGCCCCACATAGCAGGGGTCGACAACATACACACAGACTTCTTGAGTCGAAATCAGCTCGACCCCGGAGAATGGGAGCTTGCAGACAGGGCCTTTCAACTCATCTGCGACAGATGGGGCACGCTGGCCATGGATCTGATGGTGACCTTCAAGAAATTCAAGGCCCCGTGCTTCTTTGCTCATCGAAGGGAAACAAGGGCAGAGAGCGAGGACGCCTTGACGTTACCCTGGCCGACGACAGTCCTTCTGTATGTCTTTCCCCCTTGGCCGCTGATCGGCAAGGTACTTCGTCGAATAGAGAGCCATCCTTCGGAGGTAATTCTGGTGGCCCGCGAGTGGCCTTGTCGGCTGTGGTTTGCGGACCTCGTCAATCTCGCGGTGGAGGATCCACTGCGTTTCCTGTTTCTAACAAATCTACTTCATCAGGGGCCTGTTTGTTTCGATCAGGTAGATCGCTTTTGTTTAGCGGCATGGCGTTTGAGAGGTGACGTCTAAAAGGCAAAGGTTATTCTGATGTAGTGGTGTCCACCCTTCTGAGGTCGCGTAAGGCGTCGACTTCCATATCGTATGTACGAGTTTGGAAGGTTTTTGAATCATGGTGCATTTCTCGTGCAATTATATCCACTCGGGCATCCATCTCCAGTATTCTAGCCTTTGTACAGGACGTTTTGGCTAAGGGTTTATCCTGTAGTTTGTTGCGAGTGCAGGTGGCAGCCCTCGGTTGCTTACGCAGTTCTGTGGAAGGGAGGCCTCTGGCGGCACACCCCGATGTTGCCCGGTTTCTGAGGGGGGCAAAGCATCTACGCCCGCCGCTGAATGCTCCGTGTCCCTCCTGGAACTTAAACGTAGTTCTCAAGGCTTTGTGTGCGCCACTTTTTGAGCCTCTAAAGAGGGCGACCCTAAAGGATCTTACAGTGAAGGTCGTGTTTCTGGTGGCAATTTCTTCGGCATGACAGATTTCGAACTTCAGGCATTGTCCTGTAGGGAGCCTTTCTTGCAGATCTCTGAGTCTGGAATTAGTTTACAGATGGTTCCATCTTTTCTGCCAAAAGTAGTTACTTCTTTTCATTTGAACCAGTCGGTGGAACTCCCATCATTTTCTAACCTGGACAGGTCGGATCCCGTTTCAAAGGATCTGAAGAAGCTGGATGTGCGTAGGGCTCTACTAAGCTATCTGGAAGCTACTAATGGTTTTCGTTTGTCAGATCACCTCTTCGTCCTTTGCAAGGGTCCAAAAAGGGGTAATCTGGCATCTAAAGCCACCATCTCCCGGTGGTTGAAGTAGGCCATAAATTCCTCTTATATACTATGTGGTCGGCCCCTACCAGTGGGGCTGAAGGCACATTCCACACATTCCCAGGCGGCTTCCTGGGCAGAGTGTCACCAGATTTCCCCACAGAAGATCTGCAGAGCAGCAACTTGGAAATGTTTGCATACTTTCGCACATCATTATTGGCTCGATGTCCAGGACTCAAGGGAGGGTAATTTCAGAGCAGGCGTATTGAGAGCAGGCCTCTCCGGATCCCAGCCCAAGTAGTTTTGAGCTCTGGTACATCCTAGGAGTCTGGACTGATCCGGTACGTACAGGGAAAAGAAAATTAGGTCTTACCTTCGATAATTTTCATTCCTGTAGTACCAAGGATCAGTCCAGAGTCCCGCCCGCTGTATGCATTTAAGTCTCGGAGAGTCTGCTGTTTTCACTTCTGCTCTTGTTTTATTTGATCTGTAAAGTTCTTATGTCTGTTAATCTCCTTTTTTGGGTCAGGTTTCTTGTTGGGGCAGTGACCCAATGGTTCCCCGGTTGAGATTCATGTATATAGTTTCAGTTAAGGGTCATTCTGCTTTGACATTGCGTAATACTGGTAGACTGTGGGTGGCACCCTGGTATTTATGGCAGAGCCTATCAAATCATGCTCTGTCTCCATCTGCTGGTGCAGAGGCAAAACCCAGGAGTCTGGACTGATCCTTGGTACTACAGGAACGAAAATTATTGAAGGTAAGACCTAATTTTCTTTTAAAGTTCAAGCTCTGGAAGGAAGTACTTAAGGATATCATGAGGCAGTGTTTGAGTGCAGAAACTCCTGTGCATGCTCAGTAAAGTATTTACTCTGAGAACTGGATCCGTATTGGCTGTGTTGGATGTCATCACCCAAGCGTTGTGGCTAATTCATCCTGCTGTCTACGGAGAGCCCTATTTACAGGTAAGACTTGCTTTGTGAGGTTGTGATGGTAAAGCATGAGATTGGATAGGCTTTGCAATATTGAATCAAGAGTTGGTAGAGTAGATGGGATTTGTAGTCCTTAATTATTTCCACTTTCTCTGTTTTGTGTTCTGTATTTCTATGTAAAAGTCATTAAGAGACTATGTAATAAGTAGTCTATCCGTTAGGCACAATGTAGAAGTCCTTGGAGCATCTTCCTTAATTTTTATAATATTTTATTGTTAAGTGTTTTAAGAATTACTTGTGTGAGGAGAAATTATTAACATTTTGTTTAAACAATATTTATTTTTTCTCTTTTTAAGCACTAAAGTCCCTGCACGCAGTCATCACAGAACTCTTCAAGCCATGGATATTAGTCTTAGATCAGGATGATGCCAGGTAACTTTAAAAATTGAGTTTTTGTGATAGTAAATGATGGCAGACCAATATGGTCCATCCAGTCTGTCCAGCGGCAATTTGTCTGCTTTGCTTAGGTATTTATAGAAATTTCTATATAGAATCAGACATCCATTTCCCATTTCCCCTTTCCCCATATCCCTCACCCACTTTGCAAAGTACTACCACTACCTTTTAGGATTGTATCTGCTGCTTTGTGCAGATTCCCTCAATACTTTCTCAAATATTTGATGGGATTATTCCACTGCTATTTTGGGCTGTAACTTTCACGCCATGCAGGTTACACCATGTCTTCTAGGAAGCACAATGCAGTCATATCACTGCTAGTTTTAGTCTGTAATTGCGGCTTTGTGCAGGTTGCTCCAATGCACTAAGCATATGGAATGATTTAGTGTCATTTGGTATAACATCCTGTATTGTGAGGAGAGCAAAATATTTAAAAAGTTAAAAATATTGAGGTCCATATTTGGCTGCTGTCCAACTGAGCAAGTTAAGCCACTGATTTGGCTTGGCTATCTCATAGTTGGTTAAGTTTATCTGGCTAACTTGCTGAATAGCGGGTCAGACATTGCCAGATAAGGCCGAACATTGGCACTTATCCAGTTACATTTGTCTTGATTTTATTTATTATTGTGAATGTAACTCTGTAAGCCATTTATAATTTAAGATAATGCACTATATAAATGTTTTAAACATTAAGAGGTCCATATTCAAAAGGAGGCTAGAATTTAGGAAGCTAAGTTAGGGGTGTTCCAGGGATGAAATTGGGAGGAGTTGAGTTAGCAGCTAAGTTAACTGGCTAACTCTAATATTCAGAGATAGCCGGTTGACTTAGCCTGCTAAGTCTGGTTGGGCCAAAGAGTTTCCTAAAGTTAGGCAGCCTTTAGTTAGCCAGCTAACTTTAAGATAGCTGGCTATATTCAATAGTGCGGTTTCACTGTTGAATATACCTCCAAAGTTAACTAGCTAAGTTTATCTGGCTAACTTTGCTAGCCTGACTGTGTCTGAATACGGACCTCTACACAATTAAACATTAGCTTCTCCCTGGAATGCCCCTGTCCCACCCCTCACTTATCTAGATAAATTATCAAGTTAATTGTTGGCCATGAACTCAGTCAAATATTGAAATGGTGCCACTTAGCCAGATAAGTCCAAATTTATCTGCCTAAGTGGCTCTAAATGTTGACCTTGTGTTTTTGTTGGTTTTTTTTAAGCTCCTGTATTCACTAGAACAATAATAAAAAGGCATCTACTTATGCCTCAGTTAATCCAAGTACATTATTTGGGTAATAGTTTTCCTTGAATCCTTTGGGGTCCATTTTCAGCTAACTAACAGGGTATATTCAATAGTACAGTCATGCTGTTGTCTGGCTAATGCTGAATATTGGCGTTAGCCAGATAAGTTATCCTGCTAACGCCATTCCACCCCGGAGCGCCTCCAGCCCTTCCCCAGAACACCCCCCACTTATCTGGCTAAATTCTAGCAACATAACTAAATCCGGCTAGAATTTAGTTGGAAAAGTGGCTGAATAGTCCAGCTTTGCCATTTAGATGGATACATTTTATGTTATCAATCTAAATGGCTTTTGAATATCAACCTCTTGGTCTTTTGGAAGCTGTCACATGAGATAAAGTTACTTCTGCGGAATGTCTGTGTGAGAGGAGGATTTGAACACAGAAATCATAGGCGTTCTCCTAACTAAAATCTTGCAGAGTTAAACAAACACTTAGAATAATGAATTTGAGCTTCCTTGTATAGTGTCCCTTCTGAGATGGAGAAACATGTCATGACTGCATAGGGTAAGACATGAAATTACATTTCTTTGCTCTTTCTGCATTTTGATTTAAGTATCCACCGTTGTTACCCATGGTTAGAGAGTGACACTCCGATAGCCACTGGGATTGTGCAGCTGTTCTGCAAATGTGTTTACACATTACATCTAAGCTTTAAAGGTACGTAACTAGTCTTGCTTCTATCAGAGTGGTTCAAATTGATTAACAGCTTTTATCACTATGTTTCGTAGCATTGAGACTAGAAATGAAAAATGAGACATGCAATCTCGTAATATGTAGTAGTAGCAGTCCTTATCGTCCCCCAGATCAGTCCAGATGCATGGGTTTTTCTCCCCAATCAACAAAAGGAGAAGGAGATGAAAAGCTTTACTGTGTACCAGTGGTACTTAATACAACGTGCCAGCTATAGTCGATCAGTGTTCTCTGTCTCCACAGATGGTTGAGGTGCAAACCCTGCAGGAAAACTAAACTGCTCCCAGGAGTATTAGGCTCTGTATAAGGATCATCCTTCTGGTGGAGTATGGGCAAGCAGGGGGTTGGAGGCCCTTGGTTGTTGGTGCCGTGGTCCGTGAAAGGAATTTGTTAGCTAGTGGTCTAGTTCCTTCCCTTCTCTCCTCCCACTCTGTTCCTGTCTTTCAGGCTGCTATGAGAAGCAGCATTCAAGGAAAGTATTGCATTTTGGTCATTTATTGGAATTTTTCCTTTAAGAGACTTAAAAATAAATAAATAAATAAAAAAGGGTGAATTGGGCAGAGCTGGGTGTTCAGCATTCCCGCAGAAGTCTCAGTGAGGATGAGAGCAGTAAGGCTGGAACAGGCCAAGGGTTGGTTCTGGGCAGTATAGAGCCAACTTTACTTTGCAGCAGGAGCTTCAGGAGGGCTCAAAACAGCTATGGGAGTTTCAGGAGGGCTCCAGGTAGTTTTTGCTGGCACTGCTGTTAGCTGCGACCATGCGTAGAGTATTAATGGTGACTTTGGCTGAGTACAGGAAACACTGCTCAGTGTGTAGGGACAAGAAAGCCAAGATTGTTGCTTCTGGCTTGTGTGCAGCTTGCATTGGCAGTAGGGAAGGTAGTTCAGGGTCTATTCCCACTATGCCCAGCAATAGAGTGGTGGGGCAGAAGCAGGTGCCTCAGGCTACAGAAGTCAGTAATGCTAGGCTGCTTGGCAGCCCGGAAACCACAGCCATCTTTACCCTAACTCCACAGTGTAGAAGATAGGGGAAGGGGGCTGCTTCTCCAACACTGTCTCCAGCAGTGGAGACCTCTGACTATGCCCAGGAGGGGTCTGAAGAAGGTTTGGATTCCTCTGAGATGATTTCTGAGTCTGAGGAGGCTTTGCACAAAGCATTCCTAGCCAGGAGAGGGATGGTGTTGAAGCATCCTGGCCCCAAAGTAGGCTCACAGGCCTCTAAGATGTGGAGATTGACACCTGGGGGGTCTGGGGCACCAGCCTACCCCACCAAGAAGAAGTGGGCACTTGATCCAGAATCAGAGGAGTCCTTCAGTGTGGGGGCAGATCAGGTTCCTCTGCTGTTTTCCCAGGAATGGGGATAGAGATGAGGACCCTCCAGAATGGGAGGATATCCGTGTGGCAGACTATGATGACCCTAAGGTGGTTTGCCTTTCCCAGAAGGATGGCCTGCACTCCATGATTTTGCAGGTCCTAAAGGAATTGGGGATTAAAAAATTTGTGATGGAATCGAAGCATGAAAGTGAAGATTCCCATCATGGAAGGTCTTAGAGGTCCTGCTAAGGCTTTCCTGTTTCATCCTACAGTAAAGGCACTAGTGTTTAGGGAGTGGGACACTCCTGATGCAGTCAAGAAGGTTTGAAGAGCCAAGGAAAACGTTACTCATTACTGGAGAAAGCTTTGGAGCTTTTAAAGTTGCCTGAGAGCTGTGCTGCCCACCATTGGAATGGTAGTTTTCTTAGTCACTGTGGAAGCTAAGTGCATTCCGACGGTGGGCAGCACAGCTCTTAGGAATTCCCAGAATCACAAGATGGAGCTGCATTTGAAGAAGGGTTTTTGAGGTCTCAGCCTTGGGCATTTGAGCAGTAGTCTGTAGCAACTTTATGGCCCAGGCCTGTTTACGCTGGGTGCAACAGGTTCCAGTGGCTGAGTTGGGGGGACCTCTCTTGCAAAGCAAGCGGAGTGTTTGAAGTGGGGTTAGCCTTTATAGTGGATGCCTTTTTTGCTTTGGATGTCTGTCAGAAATATGATGTCAGTAGTCTTGGCCAGATGGCTGCTTTGGTTGCATAATTGGGCGGCTGATATTCGGTCCAAATCACAGCTGGTGAGTTTTCCATTCAGAAGCAAGTTGCTGTTTGGGGAAGGTTTGGAGCAGCTAGTGAAATACCTTGGAGAGTCTAAGGGGAGTAAGTTGCCTGAGGATAAACCCAAGGGAAGCTGGAAGTCTTTTCCTAATAGGTAGAAGTTTCTTGAGGCTAGCTGATACCTTCTAGGGAAGGTATTTTCCTCTTAGAAGCAATTTTCCAGCAAGTCACAGTCCTTTCTGGGGCCCTGAGTTACGTTTGGCAGTTTGCGGACCGCTGCACTCACCACCTCAGCCAGGGGCTCTTTGCCGGCTCCTGATGTGCCTTGAGCAGCGGCCAGATGCCGCCAATCCCAGCTGACGCCCTGCTTCCTAGGCGCCACATGCCAGACCTCAGCCTTTTTAAACTTTTAGTGGCGGGAAAAGCTATGCAGTGCCAGATGATGATGTCACAGCCAAAGCCCTCTAAAGGACTCACTCGCTCCTGCATTTGGTGCCTCAGCAACAGGTCCTACTACTCTTCAGTAGAGCGTATGGCTTCCTGCGTCTTGTCTTCAGCCTTGTCTTCAGTTCCAGCGTCTTGTCTTTGTCTCCTTCCACATTGTCTTCTTGTTCTTTACCTTGCCTGTCTGCCCTGCCTATCCGCCCTTTCTCTCCACTCAGACAGATACCTGGTTTTACCTCAGCCTGATCCTGGATACGCCTGACTGCTGCCAGCCACCGATCTTTGCATGCTCCCTGACACACTTAACCTCCACCTGCCTCTGACCATTACCTGGACCGTGGACTCCTCTGATCTCTGCCTGCCCACAAGCCTGCTATCCAAGATCCTCTGCTTCTGCCACAGCAGAGACCTCACCTAAGACCTGCTGGCTCTAGCACTCAAAGGCTGAACCCAGGGCGGACAAGGGCTCATATAGGCGAAGCTCCAGCTGGGTCTTTGCTTCAATCGGGTTCGCCTGCTCTTACAGGTTGTGCCAATCCTGCCTTGGCCCAAGGGTCCACAACTGCAATAACCCATTAGCCTGGTTGGGATGGCTCCAGCTCCAGAGGTCCCAAAGGTACGCAATGAAATGTGCTTAGTCCACTCCTCGGGTGAAACCATAGAGAGTTGTTTGGCCCTGTTTTACTAGGAGTGAACTAAGCTAACTATGGACCACTGGATCCTCTCCTTCATCAGAGATGGTTACACCTTTAGAATTTGCATGCCCGGTGCACAAAGCCTTCATGAGTTCTTCTTGTGTGACAGTCATCAAAAGGGCATCGGTTTGGTCTACGCTGGAGCAACTCCTAAGGCTGGGTGGAGGAGCGGGGCAGGTACTCCTTTTATTTCATGGTTCCAAAGAAAGAGGGCACCTTTTGGCCCATCCTGGACCTAAAAAATGTGAATGCATCCATGTGAGTGCCGCATTTTCAGATGGAGATCCTGTGCTCTGTCATTGCGCCAGTCAGAAAAGAGGAGTTTTCTCACCACGGCTTACGTTTATATTTCCATTTGAGAAGCTTTTCAGAAGTTCCTCATATTTGCAGTGCTGGGAGAACATTTCCAATTCTGAGCTCTCCCGTTCAGCTGGCAATGGCACCTGGATCATTTACCAAGGTGATGGTAGGTGTGGAGCAGCTGATCAGAGGGAAGGTATTCTAGTACACCCCTACCTGGATGACTGGTTTATTCAGGCAAAGTTTTGGGAAGTTTGCCAGTAGTCGGTACAGCAGGTGATGGAGAGTTAGTAATCCCTGAGCTGGGTTGTAATCCTGACCAAGAGCCAGCTGGGGGCATGTTTCGAGACTGTCAGCATAGTGTTTCTTTAGACAAAAAACTGAAATTACATGGGCAGGTTCAGCAGTTGTTGCAGCCATGGAATCCCAGCCATGAAATTACCTCGCCAAGTCCTTGAGTGCATGGCTTCTGCAAAGGATCTAGTTCCCTGGGCTTTCATAGATATGCAACCACTCCAGAAGGCACTGTTTTCATGTTGGAGCCCTCAGTGAAAGGATGTTGAGCTCCATTTACCTCTCTTTGAGGATGTCAGATCAGATTTTTCCTGGTGGCTCTTGCCAGTTAACTTGGACAAAAGTGTGATGCTAGACTATATTGACCGTTTGTCAATATAACACAGCATAGGGGTGTTGGACCCTGACTGAAGCCTAGCAATTGGTTGTAAACCAGAGTGATCCAAAAAGCATTGCTCTTCTTTCTCCCTCTGGTTTGAACCACGCAATGAAGGGTTCTGTCCAACAGTACAATTGTGGTGGCTTAAATCAACTGGCAGGGGATCCCAGGAGTCCAGCGGTTTCCTTGAAGGCCCAAGCATTGTTTCTTTGGGCAGAGCAACACCCTCCTGGTCCTATCTGCATTTCATGTAGCTGGGCTAGAGAAAGTGACGGTGGATTTTCTCACAGGCACATGCTGGATCCTAGGGAATGGAAGTTGTCAGATGGAGCAATAGCCCTGATCCAGAATAGGTAGGTTTGATGGCCACCAAAGCAAACTCCAAGGCCCCTAGGATCTTCAGTCGCAAAAGAGAGAATGGAGCAGAGGGTCTCACTGTTGTTTCTCATCTGTGGCCACCCAGCATCCTGTTGTACGTTTCCACATATGGCCACTGATAAGCAGAGTTCTCAGACGAGTAGAGGGTCACTGCAGAAAGATGATCTTAGTGGCCCCAGAATGGCCTCGGCATCCCTGGTTTGTGGACCTAGTAAATCTGGCAAGGGACAGGCCCCTGAGGCTAGGGTATCTTCCAAGATTGCTCTATCGGTGTCCAATTTTTTTGGAACAGGCAGATCCCTTCTGTCTCACAGTCTAGGTTTTGAGCGGAGACAGTTAAGGCTATGGGGATATTCCAAGGAGGCCATTACAACTTTGCTTCAGGGCAGGAAGATGTCCCCTTCTTTGGCATATGTGCAGATTTGGAAGAGCCTGGTGTCTCGAGATGGGGGTCATCCCACTTCAGGCCTATGTTTTTCAGATTCATTCTTGCAGTATGGCCTACAAAAGGGTCTAGCCTTGAACTCTCTTCAGGTACAAATTTCAGCCTTTGGTTGGTTTCAGGGGAGCTGTGCATGATTGACACTGATAGAGCAACCTTGGAAGATACCCTAGCCTCAGGGGCCTGTCCTCTTCAGGTACAAATTTCAGCCTTTGGTCGGTTTCAGGGGAGGTGTGCATGATTGAATCATGCACGCCAGACATTGTCAGATTTCTCAAAGGCATGAAGCACTTGTGTCCTCTTCTGAGGCAAGTGGTCTCTTTATGGAATCTTAATTTGGTCCTAAAAGCCTTATGTAAGTCGCCTTTTGTATTGCTAAAGAAAGCATCATTGAAGGGACCTCATCCTGAAGGTGGTCATCTTAGTGGCTATCTGTACAGCAAGACTTATCACCAAGCTGCAGGCATTTGTAGAGATCCATTCCTTCAGTTTTGAAGACTGGGTATCCCTGCAAATGGTGCCATATTTTTTGCCAAAAGTGGTTTCTTCCTTTCATTTGAGTCAGTTGGTTGAATTGACAGTTTTCAAAAGAGTGTACGCTTCTTCTCCACATGCCCAAGAGCTTTATCTGTTGGATGAGCATATAATTTTCTTGCAATATTTGAAGGTCACAAACAGTTTTTGCAACATGGATCATCTGTTTGAGGTTTTCAGCAGATGAAACAAAGGGGAGAAGGTGTTGAAGGCATCCATTTCCCGATGGATTAAAGTGGCAATTGCTTCAGCTTATATATGCAAAGGTGTGCTGGTTCTGGCAGTGCTTCGGACTCATTCCACTAGTACACAGGCGGTGTCCTGGGCTGAATGTTAGTTGGTTTCTTCACAGGAGATCTATCAAACAGCAACTTAGTCTTCATTGCTCATGTTTTCCCAGCATTACCTGCTGGAAGTTTGGGCTCCAGATTTGGCTGAATTTGGGGAGAGTCTTTCGGGGGCCAGCCCAATATAGGAAAACTGGACTGATGTGGGGGACGATAAAGAAAAGAAAATTGGTTCTTACCTGTTAATTTTTGTTCCTTAAGTCCCATAGATCTGTCCAGAGACATGCCCTTTGCTTTCCGAATACCCTACACTCTGTATGTATATAACTCTGATTTTTTAAACTTGGTTTGATGTTCAAATTACTCTCTGAGAGGATGTTTTCAAGTTGGGGATCCCTCACTTGAGTTGTATGGGGGATTATTGTTGGTTGTGTAGGTTTGTATCTTGGCTTGGGTACAGTTCATACTGAGTGACTGCAGGTAGCACACTGTCTTACGTACCACTGGTACAGTAAAGCTTTACTTCTTTGTCTCCATCTGCTGGTTGGGGAGAAAAAAACATGTGTCTGGACTGATCTGTAGGATTTGAGGAATGAAAATTAGCTGGTGAGAACCAAGTTTCCTTTATAGAATCTGCATTCATTATGTGATGGTGAGGAGCAGAACTCTGGTATTGGCTTGGCTTCTGGTTGAGGTTCAAAATTAAAGGTAGCAGGTAACTAAAAATCAAGTAAAAACATGTTTCACTAAGTTTAATAAAATAGCAGAGTTGGCCTGTTTTGATTTCTGAGGGTTGGTGTTATAGAATAGTCATCAACTCTGCTTCTTACAGAATGAGAGAGGTTGTAACGTACTAGGAATAAATAAAGATGGTAGATATTTGCAATTCATGTCACTTAGCTGATAAGCTCAGTTCAAAATTAAACCATAAAAAAATAATTTGATCAATTCAACTTTGTGATTAGTTTAGTTTGGTTTAGTTAGCAAACAGTTACTATTCTGCTTTTTTGCCCAAATTTTGGCCTGAATTCTGCTGTTTTCAGGTCTCTGTCTTTCTTGATATTTGGTGGTGGTAATGCTGTGGCATGGTACAGTTGTGCTTAAAACTACAGATGGGCATATGCACTTATCAATTTTTACCATTCTTTTTTTTTCTACAGACAAACTGCTGCCAAGCCATCGAGGAACGCTCTGGCTACATTTGATGCATTACTGCGACTTCTGTACTGCAGCAAAAATGCCAGAGTTCATTCTTTACACATATCACACTGAGTACAGTAAGCTTCCTTGGAAAGAAATGCATCCAGACCAGGCACTCATGGAGGAATTCTTCAAAGTAAGTTTGTCAGATTTATATGCATCTTGACATTGCATCTTAGTAGTGGTCACAGATAAAGATCAATTGATCCGCTCAGATTATACAGTTGTCCTTGCCTCCTGTTACCATATGTCCTACTAGATTTTCGGTCACTTCCTTTCTTGCTGTTACTACAACCCTCTGTATCTCTCCCAAGAATATTTGTAGCCTGTCACTATCTTGGCTACTACCACGTCTAATTGCATCCACTGCCTTGTTTGTAATGAAGTATTTGCTTACATTCCCTCTGTGCCTCTCTCCTTCAGATGTCATATCTTTACCCCTTGTCAAGAACTTCATTTTTATGGACATGATACTTTCTTGTACTTTATTGAAGCCTGGAGATATTTAAACGTTTCTATTTCTCCCCTTTCCTTTTACTTTCTAGGGAATATTTTTTTGTTATGCCTTTCTGTGTAGCACTTGTATTGCAGACCCTTCATTGTTTTGCTTTTTTGAACATCTCCATTTTCTCAGGGTCCCTATAAAAATGTGACTTTCACAAATGCACACAGTACTCTAGTGGAGTTTTACTAGTGGAAGAACAGTAAAAACACCCACACAGGAGAGGAATCACCATAGTCTCAAGGTATCAAAAACTATATTAGCCTGTGCGAAGTAAGTGATAATTTTGTTAGTTCATAAAATAAAAAATCTTAGTAACTTGCAGCAGCAGAGAACGAGCCGTGTTCCTTGGTGCACGTCACACAATAATGTGCATTCACATGGGTCTGCTGATAACACATGTGAACTACATTTATATACACATCAATATAGTATATGCTCCTGTTTATAGTATCCCATAACTAATCACACATCAACTGAAACAACATTTTAAATTATGAGCTAATAGAAATTGCTTTTACCTCATTTTGTGCAGGCTGATGTATTTTTTTGAGTCTAAGCAATGACTTGTTCAAGGGCATTATTATCTCTTTTTCTTACTTGTAATACCTTCATAGTCGACGACAGCAAGAAAGTACCAGTTAGCCCATCCAGTCTTCTCAGTCTTCTTAGTTACTCCTGTCTACACTGCTTTAGCTATGGATCTATCCCAGCAGTCAGCCATATAGGCTTGACCACATGTAGGATGTCACTCATTATCCAGGCCAGTTTTACTGCATTCCTCTTTGGTCCTCTACATTTCAGGGTATATGACCATGCAAATTTCTACACTTAAACTAGCACCCAGTCCTTCTCCCGCCCCATTTATCTTACAAAACATTTCATTTCTGTTACTACTGCCCTCTGTAGCTCTTCCAAGCCTGCATAATTTCTCACAACATTGGTTTCATCACCTCTGCTGATAGTGTATTCCAGGCATCTACTGCTCTCTAGATAACTTTCCCTGTACATACCCGGATCAGTCCAGACCGTGGGTTGAGCCTCCTGTCCAGCAGATGGAGACAGACCAAAACTGAAAGGGTATCCTATATCAGGATAGAGCCTACCCTGTAGCCCTTCAATATTTGTCTCCAGCAGATGCGACAGCTCACCCTGCGGTTCCCTGATCTTTGCTAGTCAGCCCTTTCCCTGCGGGGTACCTTTCTACTCTTTTTCTCATGATCAAGCAAGTATCCATAATTACTTTTAGTTTAAAAAAAAAAAGTGGAAATTTTATTCCTCTTTGAATTGACTCTGATTTTTCTCTTCAGGAGACAGCGCTGTCTCCTCGCTCTTGTGGGGCCTAGGGGGGCTTGCCCCTTGTAATTCACAACCTAGGTCCCTTTCCCGGTGATCCTAGTGTGGGGTGAAACTGGTGGTCCAGTCACACCCCCCCCCCCCCCCAACCTGGCTGCTTTTGCTCCGGGATGCTTCATTCCCCGGCAGTGCCTTCAGGGATGTGCCATTCCCCTGTGTAAAAAAAAAACAAAAAACCAGAGAACAGTTTGTCTTTAAATTTCAGGGCACTTTATTTTTCTTGTTTAATCGGCAGCAGCAGGTTTTTCATTTGAGGAGCGAGCAGGGTTCGATCCGCTGTACCTGCTCCTCCCAGCAGTACAGCTCAGCTGATTTCTCCCTGTTGGCAGCTCCTCTTCAGTGAACATGCTGTGTTCTCACTGCTGCCTCGCGTGTGGGGAGCCCTCGTCGCTCCTCTCTCGCGAGGGACTTTGTTCGGGGTGCCTGCCAGCTGAGGAAGGTCCCTCTAAGACGCAGGCCTGGGGTCGATCCTCCCACCGCATGGCCAGGCCGTTCCCGGGTCGGCAAACCGCGGGAATGGTGGCCATCTTGGGAGTCTCGGCAGCTCCCGATTCGGGGCTGCAGGAGGGAGAGGAGTCGATTTTGTTGGGTTCTCCCCTCGATTTGAACCCCTTGCGGCCTCAAGACGTGGTTCCCGACCCTCCCCTCCGGCAAGTCCAGGGCACGTTTTTCCTCTGTTTGTGTGCTCTTAATACACAAATCTTACTTGGCCAGCTTGCAAGATTCTGCGGATGCCTCCTCTGCTCGCCCCCGCGGTGCCGGATCCCCAGGGATCCGTCAGGGTGCAGGTGGTACCAGGGCCACCGGCTCCTCCGGTAACTCCAGACCAGGATCCGTATGTGGATGTGGCAGGAATGCCCCCCCCCCTCTAGAAGGGGATGACCCTCGGGTGCTCCGCTTATTTCAAAAGGAAGAACTGGAGCCTCTCATTCCCTTTGTTCTTCAGGAGTTAGGGATTG